>NC_080539.1:62682952-62992702 GCF_028640845.1 Ahaetulla prasina
CAATGGCCTCAGACCAGGAGTTTGGAAGATTTTAGTTTGAAAAAAATGAGCACAGAAAAACTTCCTATAATTTCTTCTCATGAAAAACCTGATTATATTATTAGTGATATTTCTGTTGAAAATGAAGGAAAGTATAACAGATTATTTAGTCTGGGTGATATAGCAAACCTTTCTTAAATGACTAACTTAAAGAGGCTTAAGAACTAAGAAAATTATGATGGCATAAACCTATTGTACATGGAGTACAATCTATATCCTTAGATACATTAATTATATTCTAAATTTCAATTATATAAACACCTATGATGTTAGAAATAAGGAATTATAAGGAAAAATGTCTCTGTCTTTTTATAAAGGTTTTTATTTTTTCTTGACCAAAAATATTATTTGAATATAATTCTATTTTTGTTAGATTGTCCATACCATACCAATGCAGTATGTACATAATCTAGATATTATATTATATTGCATTGTATAATATAATACATTACTTCTCACTATCCAGAACAATAGCAATTTTCTGCTAAATCTTAAAATGAGCATGTAAGGGTACCAGATATGGGCTGCAAAACTCAAGGTAATCAGTAAAAAGCAGCAAAGAGACAGCCAATGTCCTGCCATCTTATTGCCTTTATAATTATAACTAATAATAATCATCTTAAATCAGAATTCTCTATCCCTGAGATTGGCAATTAATCAAAAATACTTATTCCATTGAGTAAAGTATTCTAAACAAAATTAATAACTTCCCATAGTATAGGCTTTTGTTTTAATTCAAATAAAAAGGCTAAAGTGAAGTAGCTCCTTCATGCCATTTAGACTATTCATTCATTCATTCATTCTGAAAAAATCTAGTTTTCCACTAGATGGCAGTGAAATGATATATTATAGAAAATTCAAACATGCAATTAGTAATATAAAGTTGAGCAATAGGTTTGATTGCTGTACCAGTTATTTTGCTGCCTTTCCATCATCTGGAAAGATGAGGCTTTTAAAAATAAGCATCGTCCCACATTAGTAGACAACTCTAATTAACTTGATGCAGGACACAAGTATTTAGGAGAAATGACTTTTCCACAAGTACCTCCTTATTCCACTTGTTGTTTTGAAAAAAGTCTGGTATTCTGTTTCTTTACTCTTTGTCTATCAACCTGTTGCTTGTGATTTTATTTATTTATTTCAAAGTATATGGCCATCCATTTCAACATTATTATTAAGAATCAATTAACATAAATTTATTAAATACCCAAATAAATGTAAATGTGTAACAACTATTAAAAATACAATATCACAAAATAAAATTTGCAGCTGAGATAAAAACCACCACCACCGTCAATCATTCCATGGACTTCTGCCATGCATGCTGACCCCAATGCCTGATGACAGAATAAAGTCTTAAAGGCCTAGTGCAGGGGTGTCAAATTTGATTTCATTGAGAGCTGCATCAGGGTTGTATTTGACCTTGGGGGGCCGGGATGGGTGTGGCCAGCTTGACGTCACTCATGTCAGGGATGCCTGTGACGGCCTGAGCACTCTGCCAGGAAAAATGGGCTCCCAAGCTCTGTTTCGGCTGTGACGGCTTCCTGCAACCCTCTGGCCAGTGAAAACGGAGCTTGGGAGGGCCACACACAGCCCTCCCAAGTTTTTCCTGGCAGAGACACTGGGCCAGTCCTCCACTGTTTCCAGGGCGGCCCTGCAGGCCAGATCTAAGCACCCTGTGGGCCAAATCTGGGCCCCAGACCTTGAGTTTGACACCCCTGGCCTAGAGGGTTGAGGACACTTTGTTGGTGATGTTCTCCAGGTTACCCAGGTCAGAAAAAGATTTTGCGATCCTGGCTAGGCAGACCCTTTTTAATAGGGAAGACTTGAAACATGCCTCTCCTGCCAGTTACAATGGAGTAGGTAGACACAAGCAGAGACAAGGCAATTTACCAAGCTCCATGAAAGGTTTTTAGGTAACTACCTGCATCTTGAATTTAAGCCAGAAGCACTAGCAATCAATACAGCTCATGTACCAGTGGTGTAATATATGCTGATTGAGGAGCATGTTTCATTTTGAGCCAGTTGAAGCTTTCAGATGTTCTTCAAGGGCAGCCCATATACTGCACAATTTTGTTCACAAAAGTGGACAATTTTGTCCAGGACTATAGAATCAGAGGTGTTTGGAGTTATTCTGTCACAAATTCTGTTCTGGATTTGGATCTCAGATGAGGAAGAAGATAGAAGAAAGAGAAGAGAAGCAGGTAGCATAAAATTAGAAATCAGGATGAATAGGATAAAATATTAAAACTGGTGCAAGGAACACTTGGGTTCTCATAAATTGTGCAAAAGCTTCTGAAACCACTGCTATAGCTATCTGGGAAACTTTATGAAATGGCTTGCTGCTCGCTAGATATAACTACTTATGCATAAGTCCCATCTGTTTCCATAAAGGTGGTGGTTTTATGCTAAATGATAATATTAGATTCTACCCCACACAACAAAGAGAATATTAAATGTAAGAGTGATAATTATTTTAGATAACAAGTATATTCTAGTCTTTGGCTTAGCACAATGATTATGAAATTATATTGGCTATCTGTTACAGATGATAATAAAAAGACAGACAGTCAAGCTGTTTCAGCACAGTTAAGTTGCCATACAAGGACTTGCATGAAATTTCAGTTTGGTGGTGAACACAAACCTTTCAGAGTGAGAAAATCACCTTCATATGATAAAACTGGTATGTACATCAAAAACCAAATATACTTAATGTTACCGAAACCAGCAATATTAAAAATATCACCTATTATTCTAGTTTTTAACCTTTGTTATTCAATTATATAAGTGTGATCACAAGGAGTTTATAGCATATAATCAATTAAAAATGTTATTGTGGTTTGTTGCACAGTCAGCCCCCTATCAAACCCTTCCCAAGGACGTGGGATAGGCAGATGTTGATGTTTGATTATGTTAAAGATATCATCACAGGATATAAACTGTTCCAAGTAAAGTTGCCTTTTGCAATTGATTGATAGTGATTTTGTCAAGGCTGATGGTGTTCAAGTGGTGTTCCAGTAGTCTTGGGATTGCACCCAAAGCGCCTCTTACTATTGATACTACCTTTGCTTTCTTTTGATACAGTTGTTCTATTTTTATTTGCAGGCCTTTTATTTTCTTATCTTCTCCAGCTCTTTCTCTTCTATTCTGCTATCTCCAGGTACCTCCAATTTCACTATCCAGAAGTTTTTATTCTTATTGACAATTGTTAAGTTATGTGGCAAGTGTCTGTTTAAATTATACAATCCACAGGGCATTTTAGCTTCTAAATTTTTTATTTTTTTTATTTTATGGTCCTATCACTTCTTGCTGGCAGGTAAATGGTATTTCTTGCAGATCTTCCAATGCACCATTGTTGCTACTTTGTTATGCCCTTGTTTCTAGTCACTTTGTGTGATTTTGCAAGCAGCTAACCAGGTTGTCCACTGTTTCTTCAGCTTTTTTGCAGAAGTGGCATTTACTGTCAATTGCTATCTTCTCAATTCTTTATATTTAAAGTTTGGTCTTGTGCAGCCAGAATTAGCCTCAATGTCTTTTTCTTCAACTTTCCTGATCGTAGCCATTACTAGCTCTTGTTATTAACTGCTTGCTATTTTTTATGTACTGACCATTTTTGCCTTGCTGCTTTTCTATTCTTCATTTTGTTTTTCTTGTAGGCCAGTCTAACCTCTCCAATAAAGCTTAGTAAACCTTCATGGTATTCTACTTTCAGTGCACTGGTTAATTGTTTTCACTGTTAGGAAGTTTCTCCTTAATTCCAGGTTGTTTCTCTCCTTGATTAGTTTCCATGCATTGCTTCTTGTCTTGTCCTCTGGTGCTTTGGAAAATAAGATGACCCCCTGTTCTTTGTGACAGCCCCTCAAATACTGAAATACTGCTATCATGACATGCCTAGTCCTTCTTTTCTGTAGACCAGGGGTCCCCAACCTTTTGGACCTCAGGGACCACTAAGTCCATAATTTTAAAACCCGCGGACCACTAATACGAATCCAGCGTGCTGCTTGCTGAAGCGCTTGGACTCCCAGTAATGGGAAGGGGTCCTTCAGGTACTGTGCCTCCTCTCTCTTTCTTTCTCCCACCCTCCCCTCTCTCTCCCACTCATTCTCTCATCTCTCTTTCTCCCCCTTCCTCTCTTTCTCTCTCTCTCTTTCTCTCTCTCTTTCTCCCCCCTCTCCCCCCTCTCCCTCTCATTCTCTTTCTCTTCCCCTCTCTCTCTCTCTCTCTCTCCCCTCTCTCCCCACTCTTTCTCATTTTCTCTTTCTCTCTTCCTCCTCTTTCTCTCTCTCTCCCCCACTCTTTCTCTCTCATTCTCATTCTCTCCCCCCTTTCTCTCTCATTCTCTTTCTCTCTCCCCCGTCTCTTTCTCATTCTCTTTGTCTCTCTCTCTGATTCTGATTCTCCATGCATCCCTTTCAGAGCCAGATGGCTTTGAGCAAGAGCTGCGAAGAGAGTGGCCCCCTGGGCGACATCCCCGGGGATGTGGGCAAGCTGGGCGGCGGAGCACCCGTTGAGTTTTCCCTCTGGCTGAGTAAGCAGCCCAGAGACTCCGGGAGGAGGAGGAGGTGGACAGAAGCGGGACGGGGGGCGGAGTGCTCCAGAGAAACAAGGCGTGCCAGGAAGGACCACTGCCTGCTGCACCGACCTTGCGAAATTGAGGTGGGGGGGTTCGATACTTAATGCAAGACATCCCCCTTTGGCCCCACCCCCGCACTTCTTCCAAGAAGGCAGTGCTCTCATTCTATCTCACTCTATCTCTTTCTCTCTGTCATCTCATGGGCCAGCCAGTGTCTTGGGGCTGAGAGGAATTCAAGCATCTCCTTGAGACACCAAGGTACAGGAGCACCAACAAGGGCCAGAAGAAACAGCCGTGAGATCCAGCTCCCACTCTGGAATATGGAGTGAATCTCCATCCCCACTTTCCCTCCCCTTGCCAGGCGAGGAGTGACTGGGAAGGGAGGGTGAAGGGCAGGGACAGCCACTGGTGGGTTCAGCCGACAGGAAGCTACAGCAGGAAGAAACAGCCCAGGATTCCCGCCACCTGCTGCTTCGGCCCGCTTGCACTGCCATCCTCCCCTTGCACTATTACCTCATTCCAGCCGGCGAGGGCTGTGCTGCAAAGTTTATTTATTTATTAAATTTTTATACCACCCTTCTCCTGAAGGACTCAGGGCGGTGTACAGCCAGAGATAAGACACAGAATATATACAATTAAAACCAACAATTAAAACGTAACAAATTGCAAAAGGCTGATAATTTAAGAATTTGAATTTAAAATTTTAAAAATATCAATAAAACCCCAAATTACAATCAAAACTATTATGCCAGTCCCGCTTGAATAAATAAGTGTGTTTTTAGCTCACGACGGAAGGTCCGAAGATCAGGCACTTGACGTAGGCCAGGGGGAAGTTCATTCCAGAGCGTCGATGCTCCCACAGAGAAGGCCCTACTCCTGGGGGCCGCCAGTTGACACTGTTTGGCGGACGGCACCCTGAGGAGACCCTCTCTGTGAGAGCGTATGGGTCGGTGGGAGGCATAGGGTAACAGCAGGCGGTCTCGTAAGTACCCGGGTCCTAAGCCATGGAGCGCTTTAAAGGTGGTAACCAAAATCTTGAAGCGCACCTGAAAGACCTGAGGGAGAAGACCTGGCAAGCCCTGTTTCTCTTGAGCCCTTTCCCTCCCTGGCACCCACTCAAAGGGAGGAGGAGGGGCCGGCAAGACCTGGAGCCTTCTTCTGATTTGGCAACGCCCCAAGAACAGTTTTGGAGTGATGCAAGGCTGCGCAGGCGTGATCGGCGTGCGCAGCAGAAGGAGTGTTGGCGGAAAGCCAAGTCATAATTGTCATGCAGTGACATCTGCAGTGTTGTGTCTTGCCCGCCCTCAGAGCAGCCGGGGCCTTCTTACCTGCTCCCGCACACTGAGGAATGTATGCCTCCCGGTCCCAGTCCTGGCTCCATGCCCACACAAACTGCAGAAGGAGAATCTCCCTGCCCCAGCCCTGACTCCATGCCCAGGCAAACGGAGCAGCTAGACCCCTCCCCCTCCTCCACAGCAGGTGAGCCTGAGGAGGGTTTATTACCAACAGCTGATTGGTGTGACCCTCGCATCAGAAGATTGGAGAGGCGGAGGCTGCAGAGGGAAGGGAGGGGCAGGCCTTAATGAGTGCTGAGTCATGGAGCCACACCCCATGGCCTATATAAAGGATCTACTTTCTGGCAGTCTCTGAGTCAGGCAAAAGTCAAACTTATCTTGCTGAAGTCACTTACTGGTCTCCTGCCTGCTCTGAGGACTTTGCTAGGACTTTGGGCAGAGCTGCAGAGGCACGCCTGATTCGGATTTCCCGGACCCAGCCGTCAGCGGAGGAGTGGGACACGACATGCAGAGACTATAAATAGGAGGCGGGACTTCCTGGTCTTTTGTCTTGGACAAAGCAATGAATTGGCGCGGGCTAACTGTCTCAATGGAGGGAAGAATATATTCGTGAGTAATTCTGGCCTTATCTATAATTTCCTCGTTATCTCCAGAAACTTGGCAGGCCTGTGGGTAGACGTGGCCAGGACATGTATCTATGTAAATAAAAAGAGAAAAGAAGGCCTCTGACTGACTCTTTGCTGGGAGTATTGGGGGGAGGGAAACAGAACATTTTGTCCAAGACCTGACTAAAACATCTTCCACCAAAGATGGACCAGCAGCAGTTACAGCAGCTACAAGCGGCTAATCAACAGCTCCAGCAGCAAGTGGCTCACTTGGCAGGCCAACTTGCTGCCAGGAATGTGCCTGCAGCCCCCATCCTCCCACCTCCTCCTCGTTGCAAGTGCCCGATAACCGTACCGGATAAGTTTTCTGGGCAGCCTGAGATGTTCCCGACCTTCTTGGGACAGTGCCAGCTCTACATGGCTATGAGGCCAGAGGATTTCCCAGATGACCGGGCTAAGGTGGCCTTTGTGATTAACCTTCTTTCTGGCTCGGCTGCTCGATGGGCCACGCCCTTCTTGCTCCAGGACAGCCCCCTGCTGGCGGACCAACAGCGTTTTTGGCAGCACCTGCGCACCATGTACGAGGACCCCGTTCGAATGCTGACGGCAACCAAGCGCCTTAAGAAACTCCGTCAAGGGAAACGCCCCCTGCAGGAGTACATCGCCGAATTTCGTCTTTTGTGCCAGGACTCTGACTGGAATGATGCAGCGCTGGTGGACGCGTTCCAGGAGGGACTCTCAGAGGAATTGCAAGACGAGCTGGTCCGCGTGGGCGCCATGACCCTCGACAACTTGGTGCCCCTTTGTCTCCGCCTCGATGCCCGTCTGCAATGGCGACCGTCCCGTCGCACCCCCCGGGACCCGCCGTCGACATCTGCACCCCCACTTCCTGCACCACCAGCACCCCGGGTCGCCCCACGTTTTGTAACCGCTGCGGAAGAGCCCATGGAGTTGGGAGCGGCCAGACCTCGCCTGACAGCCCAGGAGCGGAACCGGAGGCGCCAAGGGGGATTGTGCCTGTACTGTGGGGAGCCCGGCCACTTTGCCGCTTCTTGCCCCAGAAAGCGAAGTGGGGCACGCACGCCGGTCCCCGAATCACAGCGTGACCAATCGGGAAACGGAGCAGGCCCGACCTCGGGGAAACCCTAGGTCGGGCACGTACTAAGCCCCCACTGGACGTTGCGGAAGTAGACTCTGGGCCCCCTCGGCATCTGATTCTGGACACACGGATATGGTTGGGGAACCAGTCGGACGGGCTCCAGGCGCATGCGCTGGTGGACGCGTTCCAGGAGGGACTCTCAGAGGAATTGCAAGACGAGCTGGCCCGCGTGGAGGCGCCGCGGACCCTCGACAACTTGGTGCCCCTTTGTCTCCGCCTCGATGCCCGTCTGCAACGGCGACCGTCCCGTTGCACCCCCGGGACCCGCCGTCGAGATCTGCACCCCCACTTCCTGCACCACCAGCACCCCGGGTCGCCCCACGTTTTGTTACCGCTGCAAAAGAGCCCATGGAGTTGGGAGCGGCCAGACCTCGCCTGACAGCCCAGGAGCAGAACCGGAGGCGCCAAGGGGGATTGTGCCTGTACTGTGGGGAGCCCAGCCACTTCGCCGCTTCTTGCCCCAGAAAGCGAAGTGCGGCACGCACGCCGGTCCCCGAATCACAGCGTGACCAATCGGGAAACGGAGCAGGCCTGACCTTGGGGAAACCCTAGGTCGGGCACGTACTAAGCCCCCACTGGACGTTGCGGAAGTAGACTCTGGGCCCCCTCGGCATCTGATTCGGGATACACGGATATGGTTGGGGAATCAGTCGGACGGGCTCCAGGCGCATGCGCTGGTGGACTCAGGGGCCACAACAAACTTTATGGACCAGGCCTTTGTGACCCAGTTTGCGGTCCCCGTGGTTCCGGTGGACCCTCCAATGCGGGTAGAGACAATTGATGGGCGAGAACTGGTGTCCGGCCCCATTAAATTTGCCACCCAGCCTTTGCGCCTGGCTATTGGGGACCATGAGGAGGCGATCCAGTTTTATGTCATGGCGGACCTTCATTTTCCCTTGGTCCTCAGGTTGGCCTGGCTTCGGACCCACGATCCTCAGGTGGCCTGGTCGCGGAACGCCATCTCTTTCCCGAGTCTGCAGTGCGTCGATCACATCCGCCACACTTGTGCCGGCCAGAACGTCCCCACCGCTGCCATCACGTTGCCTCCTGAGCTGACGGACTTCGCCGACGTGTTCAGCGAGAAGGAGGCGGACCGACTACCCCCGCATTGGCCCTACGATTGCCCGTGGACCTTCTGCCCAACGCACCACTGCCTGTGGGACGCCTGTATTCCATGTCGGAGCCCGAGTTGGCCGCCTCAGGGACTTCCTGGACAAAACCTGGCCCGAGGGTTCATCCGCCTTCAAAGTCCCCTCTCTCGGCCCCGGTCCTCTTTGTGAAGAAGAAGACAGGGGACTTGCGCCTGTGCTGTGATTACCGCCGGCTAAACGCCATTACGGTGCGGAATCGCTACCCCCTGCCGCTCATCCCGGAGCTGCTGGAGAGGTTGCGGGAGGCCACGATCTTCACCAAGCTCGATCTCCGGGGGGCCTACAACCTGGTGCGGATGCGAGAAGGAGACGAATGGAAGACGGCATTCGGCACCCGATACGGACACTACGAATACACTGTCATGCCATTTGGGTTGACCAACGCTCCCGCCGTTTTCCAGCACTTCATGAACAACGTGTTCCGAGACATGTTGGATCAGTTCGTGGTTATCTACCTGCACGACATCCTGATTTACTCCCGGTCCAGGGAAAGCCACCTTCGACACGTCGGTCTGGTTCTGCAACGCTATGGAGCAACAACTCAATGCGCTGGAGAAATGCGTCTTCTTCCGGACTTCCATAGAATTCCTCGGCATATCATCTCGCCCGAGGGCATAGCCATGGACCCATGTAAAGTAGAAGCTTTGTGTAGCTGGGAAGCCCCTCGTCGGGTGAAGGATGTTCAGCGCCTGCTGGGCTTCGCCAACTACTACCGGACCTTCATCCCGGGCTTCGCCACACTGACAGCTCCACTTACCCAGCTCCTCAGGAAGAAGGTTGCGTTCCGGTGGGGTCCCCCGCAGCAAGAAGCATTCACAGCCCTCAAGAAAGCCTTCATCACGGAACCCGTCCTGAGGCATCCCGACCCGCTCCGGCCTTTTGTGGTGGAAACGGACGCGTCCAATGTGGCTCTGGGAGCGGTGCTGCTACAGGCTCCGACGAATGGCGGCACACTTTTTCCCTGCGCTTACTACTCCCGGAAACTCAATCCTTCCGAGCGCAACTACACCATCTGGGAAAAAGAGTTGCTGGCTATCAAGGCTGCATTCGAGGCTTGGCGACACCATCTGGAGGGGGCCCGACATCAGGTGGAGGTCCGAACGGACCATCGGAATCTCGAGCACCTCACCACAGCTCGGAAGTTGAACCAGCGGCAGATCCAGTGGTCGTTTTTTGCCCGGTTCAACTTCCGCGTGACCTACATTCCCAGCGGTCACAACCGGAGGGCGGATGCCCTGTCCCGCAAGCCAGAGTACCTCTGCGCCAAGGACCCCCTTCCTCCACGGACAGTGCTGCCGGCAGAAGCCTTGGCCGCAGCATGGGAGCCAGTGGACTTGCGGGCCCAGGTGCGAGAGGCGCAGCGCCAGGACGCCTGGTCGCAGCAAAGGAGAGCGGAGGTGGGCCCCGCGTCTCCTTGGACCTTGGAGGAGGACTTACTCAAGTTTCGGGGGCGATTATATGTGCCCACAGGACCACTCCGAGCCCTCGTCATGACCCAGTGCCACGACAACCCTGCAGCAGGACATTTTGGGTTCTTCAAGACCCTCCACCTGGTGACACGGACCTTTGGTGGCAAGTGTCTGTTTAAATTATACAATCCACAGGGCATTTTAGCTTCTTAATTTTTTTATTTTTTTTATTTTATGGTCCTATCACTTCTTGCTGGCAGGTAAATGGTATTTCTTGCAGATCTTCCAATGCACCATTGTTGCTACTTTGTCATGCCCTTGTTTCTAGTCACTTTGTGTGATTTTGCAAGCAGCTAACCAGGTTGTCCACTGTTTCTTCAGCTTTTTTGCAGAAGTGGCATTTACTGTCAATTGCTATCTTCTCAATTCTTTATATTTAAAGTTTGGTCTTGTGCAGCCAGAATTAGCCTCAATGTCTTTTTCTTCAACTTTCCTGATCGTAGCCATTACTAGCTCTTGTTATTAACAGCTTGCTATTTTTTATGTACTGACCATTTTTGCCTTGCTGCTTTTCTATTCTTCATTTTGTTTTTCTTGTAGGCCAGTCTAACCTCTCCAATAAAGCTTAGTAAACCTTCATGGTATTCTACTTTCAGTGCACTGGTTAATTGTTTTCACTGTTAGGAAGTTTCTCCTTAATTCCAGGTTGTTTCTCTCCTTGATTAGTTTCCATGCATTGCTTCTTGTCTTGTCCTCTGGTGCTTTGGAAAATAAGATGACCCCCTGTTCTTTGTGACAGCCCCTCAAATACTGAAATACTGCTATCATGACATGCCTAGTCCTTCTTTTCTGTAGACCAGGGGTCCCCAACCTTTTGGACCTCAGGGACCACTAAGTCCATAATTTTAAAACCCGCGGACCACTAATACGAATCCAGCGTGCCGCTTGCTGAAGCGCTTGGACTCCCAGTAATGGGAAGGGGTCCTTCAGGTACTGTGCCTCCTCTCTCTTTCTCTCTTTCTCCCACCCTCCCCTCTCTCTCCCACTCATTCTCTCATCTCTCTTTCTCCCCCTTCCTCTCTTTCTCTCTCTCTCTTTCTCTCTCTCCCCTCTCCCCTCTCATTCTCTCTCTTCCCCACTCTTCTCTCTCTCTCTCTCCCCTGTCTCCCCTCTCTCCCCCACTCTTTCTCATTTTCTTTCTCTTCCTCCTCTTTCTCTCTCTCTCCCCCACTCTTTCTCTCTCATTCTCATTCTCTCCCCCCTTTCTCTCTCATTCTCTTTCTCTCTCCCCCGTCTCTTTCTCATTCTCTTTGTCTCTCTCTCTGATTCTGATTCTCCATGCATCCCTTTCAGAGCCAGATGGCTTTGAGCAAGAGCTGTGAAGAGAGTGGCCCCCTGGGCGACATCCCCGGGGATGTGGGCAAGCTGGGCAGCGGAGCACCCGTTGAGTTTTCCCTCTGGCTGAGTAAGCAGCCCAGAGACTCCGGGAGGAGGAGGAGGTGGGCAGAAGCGGAACGGGGGGCGGAGTGCTCCAGAGAAACAAGGTGCGCTGGGAAGGACCACTGCCTGCTGCACCGACCTCGTGAAATTGAGGTGGGGGGCTTGATAATGCAAGACATCCTCCTTTGGCCCCACCCCCGCACTTCTTCCAAGAAGGCGGTGCTCTCATTCTCTCTCATTTTCTTTCTCTCTGACATCTCATGGGCCAGCCACTGTCTTGGGCTGAGAGGAAGTCAAGCATCTCCCCGAGAGACCGAGGTGCAGGAGCACCAACAAGGGATGGAAGAAATAGCCGTGAGATCCAGCTCCCACTCTGGAATATGGAGCGAATCTCCATTCCCTCCCTCCCCTTCCCTTGCCAGGCGAGGAGTGACTGGGAAGGGATGGCAAGGGGCAGGGACAGCCACTGGTGGGTTCAGCCGACAGGAAGCTACAGCAGGAAGAAACAGCCCAGGATTCCCGCCACCTGCTGCTTCGGCCCGCTTGCACTGCCATCCTCCCCTTGCACTATTACCTCATTCCAGCCGGCGAGGGCTGTGCTGCAAAGTTTATTTATTTATTTATTTATTAAATTTTTATACCGCCCTTCTCCCGAAGGACTCAGGGCGGTGTACAGCCAGAGATAAGACACAGAATATATACAATTAAAACCAACAATTAAAACGTAACAAATTGCAAAAGGCTGATAATTTAAGAATTTGAATTTAAAATTTTAAAAATATCAATAAAACCCCAAATTAAAATCAAAACTATTATGCCAGTCCCGCTTGAATAAATAAGTGTGTTTTTAGCTCACGACGGAAGGACCAAGATCAGGCACTTGACGAGGCCAGGGGAAGTTCATTCCAGAGCGTTGATGCTCCCACAGAGAAGGCCCTACTCCTGGGGGTCGCCAGCCGACACTGTTTGGCGGACGGCACCCTGAGGAGACCCTCTCTGTGAGAGCGTACGGGTCGGTGGGAGGCATAGGGTAACAGCAGGCGGTCTCGTAAGTACCCGGGTCCTAAGCCATGGAGCGCTTTAAAGGTGGTAACCAAAATCTTGAAGCGCACCCGAAAGACCACAGGAAGCCAGTGCAGACTACGGAGCAGTGATGTTACGTGGGAGCCTGGCGGCTCCGTTACTACTCGCGCAGCCGCATTCTGGACTAACTGCAGCCTCCGGGTGCACCTCAAGGGCAGCCCCATGTAGAGAGCATTGCAGTAATCCAACCGAGACGTAACCAGAGCGTGGGTGACTGTGCATAAGGCATCCCGGTCAAGGAAGGGACGCAACTGGCGGACCAAGCGAACTTGGTAAAAGGCCCTCCTGGAGACGGCCGCCAGATGTTCATCAAAGGACAGCCGTCCATCCAGGAGGACGCCCAAGTTGCGAACCACCTCCTTTGGGGCCACTAACTCACCCCCAACAGTCAGCTGCGGATGCAGCTGACTGTACCGGGGTGCCGGCATCCACAGCCACTCCGTCTTGGAGGGATTGAGCTTGAGTCTGTTTCTCCCCATCCAGACCCGTACAGCTTCCAGGCACCGGGACAGCACTTCGACCGCTTCGTTGGGGTGGTCCAGGGTGGAAAAGTACAGCTGAGTATCATCAGTGTACAGATGATAACTCACCCCGAAACCACTGATGACCTCACCCAGCGGCTTCATATAGATGTTGAACAGGGTAGGCGAGAGAATCGATCCCTGAGGCACCCCACAAGTGAGGCGCCTCGCGGACGACCTCTGCCCCCCTGACAACACCATCTGCGAATGGTCAGAGAGATAGGAGGAGAACCACCGATAAACGGTGCCTCCCACTCCCAATCCCTCCAACCGGCGCAGCAAGATACCATGGTCGATGGTATCAAAAGCCGCTGAGAGATCTAATAGGACCAAGGCAGAGGAACAACCCCTGTCCCTGGCCCTCCAGAGGTCATCCACCAACGCGACCAAAGCCGTCTCCGTGCTGTAACCGGGTCGGAAGCCGGACTGGAACGGGTCTAGATAGACAGCTTCCTCCAGGTGCCGGGGAAGCTGCCATGCAACCACATTCTCTACAACCTTCGCCACAAAGCGAAGGTTGGAGACTGGACGGTAATTTCCCAAAATAGCTGGGTCCAGGGAAGGCTTCTTAAGGAGAGGTCTCACCACCGCCTCTTTCAAGGCGGCGGGGAAAACCCCTTCCCCCAAAGAAGCATTTATAATCCCCTGGAGCCAGCCTCGTGTCACTTCCTGAGCAGCCAGCACTAACCAGGAAGGACACGGGTCCAGTAAACATGTAGTTGCATGTAACCTCCCCAGCAACCTGTCCACGTCCTCGAGAGCCACAGAATCAAACTCATCCCAAATAGCCTCAACAAGACGTGTCTCCGTCATCTCGGCTGGATCATCGCAATCTTGGTCCAAACTATCCCGAAGCTGAACAATTTTATCGTATAGATAACCGTTAAACTCCTCAGCTCGTCCTTGTAAAGGGTCATCCCGTCCCTCTTGATGAAAGAGGGAACGGGTCACCCGAAACAAGGCAGCCGGGCGGTTATCTGCCGATGCAATGAGGGTGGAAACGTAAGAGCGTTTCGCCTCCCTCATTGCCACTAGGTAGGTCTTAGTAAAAGACCTCACTAGTGTCCGATCAGCCTCGGAACGGCTGGACCTCCAACTACTCTCTAGGCGTCTTCTCCGGCGTTTCATCTCTCTCAGCTCCTCGGAAAACCAGGGAGCCAATTGAGATCTACGCTGGGTCAGAGGCCGCAAAGGCACGACACAGTCCAAAGCCCCAGCCGCGGCCCGTTCCCAGGCCGCAACCAGTTCTTCAGTCGTGCCGTGGGTAAGATCCTCAGGAAGCAGCCCAAGCTCCATCAGGAACCTCTCCGGGTCCATCAGGCGCCTGGGATGGAACCAACGCATTGGCTCCATCTCCCTGCGGCGGTGAGCGGCGGTCCAAAAGTCTAGGCGAAGAAGGAAATGATCCAACCATGACACCGGTTTTTTCACTATATCTCCTAAATCCAGATCATTTACCCACTGACCAGAGATAAAAATCAAGTCTAGCGCGCCTCCCCCAATGTGTGTAGGGCCATCAGTTACTTGAATCAGGTCCAAGGCCGTCATGGAGGCCTGGAACTCCTGAACCACCGTTGATGACAAGCCGGCCGATGGCAAGTTGAAATCCCCCAAGACCAAAAGTCTGGGAATCTCAACCGCCACGCCAGCAAGCACCTCTAGTAGCTCAGGTAGGGCTGTAGTCACGCAGCAAGGAGCCAGGTACGTGATCAACAGCCCCATCTGATTCCGGTGGCCCCACTTCACAAGGAGGGATTCACAGCCAGCTATCTGAGGAACAGTGGACTCCCTCGGCTCCAGACTTTCTTTAATCACAACCGCCACCCCCCCACCCCTACCTTGGGCCCTCGGCTGATGGAATGCACGGAAACCCGGAGGGCACAGTTCAACCAGGGGTACACCCCCTTCTGTGCCCAACCAGGTCTCCGTAATGCCCATAAAGTCCGCGGACTCCCTCTGAATAAGGTCACAAATCAGGGGAGCCTTATTGACCACGGACCGGGCATTGCAAAGCATCAGCCGAAGACCCAAGCTCTTGACCATCCGGGGAACAAGTGAGGACTGAGGGGCCGGAGCACGTGATCGCTTTTAAACATCGAACACGTGCTCTCGAAGAACGATGCGGCCCCCTGCCTCCGCCATATCTGCCTCTCCCACTTACCGTACAGATGGAATAACACTCTTTGCTCTGCACATTCCCCTCCCCCCTGTCTTCGGACCGGCTGAAATAATGTCGTGAGCGTGCGCTGGGACTGGACATACCCTCCCCGACGGGTTTCCCCCAACACCCGCCCTTACCTCCCCTTAAAATTCCCTATTTAAAATCCCCAAAGACTCTTCTTGACGATGCCACCTCTGTGGGTCCCAAGACCCGTCATTGAGGCCGGCCCTAGGTAATGAAGGGCCATTCCTCGGGGTACTGCAGGTGCAAGAGTTCATGTGGCGAATAACGCATGGAATCGACCGACAGCTGACTATGTCCCCTTTAGCAGCTGAGATGTTATGCTGAGATGTTTTTCCGGGGTCCGGTATCAGATGGAAAAAGAGGACAGATAGTCCTTCCTGGGTAGATGTAAAATCCATTGATATCCTGGTGGGTTAACAGACGAAAGATCGTAAACCGTCTTAACCGAACCAGGGCCAAAGCATGACTGCTCTGTTCCATAGTCCGAATCCCCTCAGGGAAGTAGATGGTGCTACCGTCGCCTCCTTCACTGTCCGTCGTTGTCCCCCCTATAAAAGGGGACTCGTCGAGCAGAGACCACAACGCCTCCGACGTTCCTCTCGTCTCCGGCTCCAACCTCCGCAGGTACCTGGAAATGCCATCCAAGGGGCCGTCTTCCTCACCTCCCACGCCCCTCCTGGCAGAACCAGGCCACAACCCGAAGGATTCGGCCGTCGAAAATGCCGCAGTTGGTCTTGCGGCTAGAGGAACAGAACAGAAAGCGTCGATCCGGCCGGACCACCATCTCCCTCCAACGGCTCATCCTGTCTGCTGTCCTTCGTCGCTCACCCCTCCTCCAGCACCGTGCATGGCAGCCGTGGTTATCAAGAGGCCTAAACCTCGTCCAACGGCCACCGGATAGATGTTCCGCTGGGCCGGAGAATGCCGTCTGCAGGAGAGATGTTCCAGCAGTCCAGGGAGGAGGTCCGAGGGTGGGGTAAAAGGGTAGCCATGATGTCAGCTGGAAAATACACCGTCCTGCCCCACGCCTCAACATGGTCGTCAAGTCCACCACTCGCCCCCACCCTCAGTGGGAGAGATGGTCCGACGAGCTGGGACCCAGAAGACCAGGAGGCGTAGTCCAGGGGTGCAATCAGGGCACCGCTGAATGGGCGCCATCTCAGCTCAAAACATGCAGCCCTCTCCCCACGTCTCCACATGGCCGCCTCCACATGTCCACCAAGCCTCAACCGCCGGCGGGGAAGATGTTGTGGCGAAGCGAGGGCCAAATCGCCAAGTAACGCAGTCCGGGCCTCACGGCGTAGTTGGCACACGCCGCCCCCCCCACACCTCCACATGGCCGTTCGTCTCCCACCGCTCACCCTGCATTCAACAGGGAGATGGTAAAAGAGCTGGGGACCCAGGGCCATGAGGCTCAGTCCGGGGAGTCTAGTCCGATGAATGCAGTTAGCGGCGCTAGAAACAAATGCCGCTAACCGCCAAACAGCTGAGAGACAGCTGAGGACCGGTCGCCCACCCACGCACCTCCGCGAGGCCGCCATCTTCGCCCACCCCGTCTCCGGCTTCTCCGACAGCAACCGCGGGTCCAAGAAGGTCCTAAGACTCCACCCGCGGTCGCTGGGATGTAAAATTCACCGGGCCGGGGGGTGCAAGCGGCAAAAGAGGCAGCAGGACGTCGCCATCAGCCAGGGATCTTGCCAGCCGCTGTTCCGATCATTCAGTAAGCCGCCATTCTTGCGCATGCGTAGAGTCTATTATCGGTTACAAATTGCCCGAACCTCCCTCAACAGCGGAGATTTACAGCCCCACCATGAGCTGCCTGGCCAGTCCCATCTTCCAGAGCTCTATTCATGGGACTGGCCACTACTTATCCGGGAGCAGCTCCTCCACCCGGGTGCGCTGCGGACCACCAACATTTTCTCTTAGACCACCAGTGGTCCATGGACCACCAGTTGGTGACCACTGCTCTAGACTAGCCATACCCAATTTCTGCAACCATTCTTCATATGTTTTTGTCTTCAGGCCTTTAATCATCCTAGTTGCTCTTCTTTGTAATTTTTCCAAAGTCTCAACATCTTTTTTGGTAATGTAGTGACCAAAACTGAATGCAGTATTCCAGATGTGATCTTACTAAAGATTTATAAAGTGGTACTAATATTCTATGTGATTTTGATTCTATGCTTTTTATACAACCAAGGTTTGTATTAGCTTTTTGGGCTGCTGCCACACGTTATTGTCTCATGTTTAAGTGATTGTCCTTGGGATTCCAAGGTTCCTCTCACAGTTTATTTATTTATTATTTATTTATTTATTTATTAGATTTTTATACCGCCCTTCTCCCAAAGGACTCAGGGCGGTGTACAGCCAATATAAAACAATAACAGTGTACAATTAAAACAAAAAATTAAAAAACTTATTATATAATTGGCCAAAATTTAAAATGTTTAAACCTAAAAACCTGTAAAATTCATATAAATTACAAACCCAGTTAAAATTAATATTTAAAATTTAAAAATTAAGAATTTAAAAAGTTTAAGCCAGTTCCGCTCGAATAAATAAATACGTTTTCAGCTCGCGGCGGAAGGTTCAAAGGTCAGGCAATTGACGCAAACTAGGGGGGAGTTCATTCCAGAGGGTAGGAGCCCCCACAGAGAAGGATCTTCCCCTGGGGGCCGCCAGCCGACATTGCTTGGCGGACGGCACCCTGAGAAGTCCCTCTCTGTGCGAGCGTACGGGTCAGTGGGAGGGGTGAGGTACGAGCAGGCAGACGCGTCAGTACCCAGCTCCCAAGCCATCGAGCGCTTTAAAGGTAGTAACCAAACCTTAAAGTGCACCCGAAAGACCACAGGCAGCCTTAAATAAATAAATAAATAAATAAATAAATAAATAAATAAATAAATAAATAAATAAATAAATAAATAAATAAATAAATAAATAAATAAATAAATAAATAAATAAATAAATAAATAAATAAATAAATAAATAAATAAATAAATAAATAAATAAATAAATAAATAAATAAATAAATAAATAAATAAATAAATAAATAAATAAATAAATAAATAAATAAATAAATAAATAAATAAATAAATAAATAAATAAATAAATAAATAAATAAATAAATAAATAAATAAATAAATAAATAAATAAATAAATAAATAAATAAATAAATAAATAAATAAATAAATAAATAAATAAATAAATAAATAAATAAATAAATAAATAAATAAATAAATAAATAAATAAATAAATAAATAAATAAATAAATAAATAAATAAATAAATAAATAAATAAATAAATAAATAAATAAATAAATAAATAAATAAATAAATAAATAAATAAATAAATAAATAAATAAATAAATAAATAAATAAATAAATAAATAAATAAATAAATAAATAAATAAATAAATAAATAAATAAATAAATAAATAAATAAATAAATAAATAAATAAATAAATAAATAAATAAATAAATAAATAAATAAATAAATAAATAAATAAATAAATAAATAAATAAATAAATAAATAAATAAATAAATAAATAAATAAATAAATAAATAAATAAATAAATAAATAAATAAATAAATAAATAAATAAATAAATAAATAAATAAATAAATAAATAAATAAATAAATAAATAAATAAATAAATAAATAAATAAATAAATAAATAAATAAATAAATAAATAAATAAATAAATAAATAAATAAATAAATAAATAAATAAATAAATAAATAAATAAATAAATAAATAAATAAATAAATAAATAAATAAATAAATAAATAAATAAATAAATAAATAAATAAATAAATAAATAAATAATAATAATAATAATAATAATAATAATAATAATAATAATAATAATAATAATAATAATAATAATAATAATAATAATAATAATAATAATAATAATAATAATAATAATAATAATAATAATAATAATAATAATAATAATAATAATAATAATAATAAGGCATCCCGGTCAAGGAAGGGGCGCAACTGGCGAACCTGGTAAAAAGCTCTCCTGGAGACGGCCGTCATGTGGTCTTCAAACGACAGCCGTCCATCCAGGCGAACACCCAAGTTGCGCACCCTTTCCATTGGGGCCAATGACTCGCCCCCAACAGTCAGCTGTGGTTGCAGCTGGCTGTACCAGAGTGCCGGCATCCACAGCCACTCCGTCTTGGAGGAATTGAGCTTGAGCCTGTTTCTCCCCATCCAGACCCGTACGGCTTCCAAGCACCGGGACAGCACTTCGACAACTTCGTTGGGGTGGCCCGGGGTGGAAAAGTACAGGTGCGTGTCGTCAGTGGACAGTTGGTACCTCACCCCAAAGCCACTGATGACCTCGCCCAGCGGCTTCATATAGATGTTGAACAGGAGAGGCGAGAGAATCAACCCCTGTGGCACCCCACAAGTAAGACGCCTCGCGGTCGATCTCTGCCCCCCTGTCAACACCGTCTGCGACCGGTCAGAGAGATAGGAGGAGAACCACTGATAAACGGTGCCTCCCACTCCCAAACTCTCCAACCGGTGATACCATGGTCGATGGTATCAAAAGCCGCTGAGAGATCTAATAGGACCGGGGCAGAGGAACAACCCCTATCCCTGGCCTTCCAGAGGTCATCCAGAGGTCATCCAGAGGTCAGTTACTGGTTTTGCCTAATCTGTACTTATATCTGTGGTTTTTCCTGCCTAGGTCTAAAACATTGCTTTTCTCCACATTAAAGTTCATGTTGTTGGATAGGGCCCATTGTTCAAGTCTGTTAAGATCTTTTTCTATCCTGAACTTGTTTTCTGAGGTGTTGGCTATTCCTGTCAGTTTAGTGTCGTTTGCAGATTTGATGATCTGCAGATTTGATGATGGAATCCTCTATTCCATCATCCAAGTCATTTATGAAGGTATTGAAGACTATTGAAAACTATTGACTTCCGCCTAAGACGGAACCTTGAAGTACCCCACTGCCTACTTTCCTCCATGTAGATCTGTACTACTACAGGAGTACTTCTTGAGTAAGGTTGTCAGTCAGTTATGAATCCACCTGGTGGTGATGCTGTCTAGCCGACATTTTTCTAGCTTATCAAGAAGTAAGTTGAGGTCTACTTTGTGAAATGCAATAAGTATAGCAATAGTATAAGTATAGCAATAGCAGTAGCAATAGCACTTAGACTTGTATATTGCCTCACAGTGCTTTACAGCCCTCTCTAAGCGGTTTACAAAGTCAGCATATTGCCCCCAACAATCTGGGTCCTCATTTTAACCAACCTCGGAAGGATAGAATGCTGAGTCAACCTTGAGCCTGGTGAGATTCGATCTCCCAAACTGCTAGCAGCCGGTGATCGGCAGAAGTAGCCTGCAGTACTGCACTCTAACCACTGCACCACCATAGCTCAAGTATACTATGTCCACAGCATTTCACTGGTCTACTAATTTAGTCACTTTGAATGATATAAGATTGATTTGACATGATATATTTTTAACAAATCCATGCTGGCTTCCAGTTATAACTTGATTTGTTTCTAGATGCTTGTTTTCAACTAGATGCTGTTGAACTCAGCTAGTACATCAGTTAGTAATTTGAAAGTTGTTGGTAAGAAGTTTGTTGGTCTGTAGTTGCCTGGTGCTGTCCCTTTGGCTAAATCTTTCATTATCAAAAAGATTTTTCCAAATGTTAGCCACTGTTCAATTTCATCTCCTTGCAGTTAAATTGCTTGGTGACCAGTGGTGTAGATCAGTTAAATTTTTCAACCAAATGTTCATCCTCGCTTAGTGCTGACCCATTATTCATTTTCCTTGCTCTTTTTTCCATCATTTCTACTGTTATAAAATCTTTCATTTCAACTTCTTTATTATTCTTAATCACCTCCTTTTAACCAAGCTATATTTCTTTGGGTTATCCCATATCTGCGCCTAGAACTGCACTGTTTCTTCTTGCCAGGCGTTCACTTCACTGCATTCTCTCTGTTGATGGATTGGTAGACATATTTCTGATTGGATGATTTTGGAGATTCTGCCTATAATTTGCAAATTGAGCTACATATCTGCTGATGTTTTTGACTGTTGTTTGCTGCTTTATTATTTCCAGTTCTTCCTCAATCTTCCTTGTTTCTAGGTGATATTTCTTGATTAGGTATTCTTTGACTGAGCTATTCATTTGTGTAAATTACATCTCATCATATTTTTATGGGAGAGACACTCTTCATCTGGATCCTCTGTTGAGAACTTTCCATATGGTTGAACTTTTGGTGTAGCTCTCGTCTTCCTCAGAGCACACAAGCACCACAATCATATAGTACACAAAGTAGTGCCTTGTTGGGGCCTTATTATTATTTTATTCCATCTTTTTTGTACATTTCAATTCAAGGTGGCATATATACTTAATATTCCTGCATCCTATTTTCCCCATATGTGGGTGGGTTGGGCTGAGAAAAAGTAATTGCCTCAAAGTCACTCAGCTGGTTTTCATGCCTAATGGAGGTCTAGAACTCAGTAATCTGACCTCTGGGCCAGCAGCTTAACTATTACATCAAACTTCATATAGGAGCACTTAAAATTATAAGGTATTTTTAAAAATGTATAAAATTACAATAATAAAATAGCAACCACTTAATGCTTGGTCAGCTGTTCATCCAGCTCACTATATATGCTTTCAAGCTTGAGTTGCACTCCTTTGCAAAGATTTCTAAAAGCTCAGTCTTTATGACTTCCCTGAATGACCTAAATGTTTCACGATGAGCAAGATGTGACATTCTCATTACCTGCTGAAAATATTCAGGGTGCACTTTCAACCCGCTTATATTGGGCAGGCTTATTCTATCTGGTGTAGATAATTTCAAAAGTTAACAAGGGCCCAAGCCATAAGGTTTAAGAGTCTTCTAGACTAGGTATGTCCACATCTGGTAAATCAACTGCCCAAAGGATCAAGTTATCTGCCGCTTATCAAGAGCTGGGAAACCAGGAAGTCTCCCAAGTTGTACATCAGTTCATTGAGATGGAATGCTGTCCTATCCAAAGCTAAATTTTGAATTATCTTGGTATAAGAAGGTTCCTGAATAAATTGGAATTTTTTCTTACTAGTATTCATTCCAAGTCTGTTTCATCCTTTCAAATTCTCACTGCCTCCAGATACTTGATCAAGAGGAATGGCATGGGATGGAGATATTTTATCCTTATAGCTGAAGAATGGATTCCTTCAAAAGTGGCTCATTCTTAATAATTTGACTATGATGAAATTCTCACTTATATACACTTCAATATTTAAACATATATCTGAACATCAAAAGTCACTATATTATCTTTCTACAGTATATTGATATAACCTAATGGTTACTTTCGGATATTATGCTAAGTCATGTGATACAACTGAGCTCAACCAAATTCACAGAGCCTTCACCTTTCTCCTCTTCATTATCAGAGTTAGAAACACTTGTTTCTCATTTTAGGTATCTGGTTTCTATGTTTTCCAAATAAAGAAAAAGGAATTAATATGCATTACAGTTTGTTTTAAAGAATTATATTAAAAAAATTATGCTTTCAGTTTTGTTTTGAGGGAGGAAGCATTTGTATTGTATAATGCCTTATAATGCCTTTCTGCAACGGATTCGCTCCGATGAACTTTGCACAGAACTCAAACGATGGCAAGACGAAGGTGAAACTAACCTTTACATTGACTACCATGCTGACTGCATAAAAAGAAAAACCTACATTCGATTGGCTAACATCCAACCCCCATCAATCAAAGCATCCAACCATCCGTTGCACTAAACTTCCAAACATCCTTCGTACAGAACCCTCAACCAACTGTCGTTCAACCAACCAACCTCCAACCACCCATCGTACAGAACCTTCAACCATCCATTGTTCAACCAAACAACCTCCAACCATTCGTCGTTCATAACCTCCAACCAACTATCATCCAAAACTAGGTACGCATGCCCCTTACTTCCTCTACACCAAACACTGCAGATCTTAAATGCAAATTGATAAATGCAAGAAGCATTGTAAACAAATTGCCTGAATTTATTCTCTTGTTAAACTGGATTATATTATATATTATATTATATTAGTATGCAAAACATGCTGAACTCATCCCTCCCTTACTCCATTATTTTAGACAAAGAATATCATGTTTTTCGGTCAGATCACGAAACCCGCAGAGGAGGTGGAATGGCTATCTTTTACAAAAAATCACTGAATCTAAAAAATATTCAAGTTGCACATAAACTTGCTCTTCCTGAAACTATTATATGCAACCTGTCCCTTAACATCACACTTCAATTCTTACTATGCTACAGAGCCCCTGACTACGACATCATACATGCGAACATGTTAACCACACTACTAACATGGGCTACCTCTTGCCCATATACTCTCATCTTCCTGGGTGACCTCAATCTACCTCTTATTAACTGGATAACAAATGAATGTACAACTGAACCCATCCATACTACCCTGTTCTGTTTCCCTCCCCCCAATACTCCCAGCAAAGAGTCAGTCAGAGGCCTCCTTTTCTCCTTTTATTTACATAGATAGATGTCCTGGCCACGTCTACCCACGGGCCTGCCAAGTTTTTGGAGATAACAAGGAAATTATAGATAAGGCCAGAATTACTCACGAATATATTCTTCCCTCCATTGATACAGTTTGCCCGTGCAAATTCATTGCTTTGTCCAAGACAAAAAACCAGGAAGTCCCGCCTCCTATTTATAGTCTCTGCAGATGTCACTGCATGACAATTATTACTTGGTTTTATCCCAATGCTCCTTCTGCTGCGCGCGCCGGTCACGTCTGCGCAGTCTTGCATCACTCCAAAACTGTTCTTGGGGCGTTGCCAAATCAGAAGAAGGCTCCGGAGAATCAGGCCTTGCCGGCCCCTCCTCCTCCCTTTGAGTGGGTGCCAGGGAGGGAGAGGGCTCAAGAGAAGCAGGGCTTGCCAGGTCTTCTCCCTCACTTGCTGAATCATCCGAGTCCAGGAGTCCAGGTCCAGGAACCTGGGTCACAACACTATCCTTCACCGCAGGGCCCTTCCCCCGGGGCTGACGATCGGGATGCGGTCGGGCTGGGTTCTGCTCATGGAAGGCCTGCACCAGGTAAGGGGCATGAACGTTGGAGGCATCTACCCAGGAGAAATCAGTCCCGTATCCCTTCCACACGATCAAATATTGGAAACGACCCTTCAGCCAGCGGGAGTCTCGTACGCTGTGGACTTCGTATTCCTCCGACCCGTCCTCAGCGACAGTGACGGGTGCTGTTGGGCACCGAAGGGGACTTGGTGTGGCCTCAGGAACCAGAAGGGACCGGTGAAAGACGGGGTGGATCCGCATGGATCGTGGCAGGGTCAGTCGGTAGGCTACCGGGTTGATGACTGCCTCGACAGGGAACGGGCCGATGAATCGGTGGTCCAACTTCTTTACCGGGCGGTCGGACGGGAGGTGTTTGGTGGAGAGCCACACCCGGTCTCCAACTGCCAGCGGGGGCGTTGCCCGTCGGGAGCGGTCGGCGGATCGTTTGTAGTCCTCCTTTGCCCGATCCAGCTGCTGACGTACCAACTGTTGGACCGCATGCAATTCCGTCAGGAAGGTCTGCGTTTCGGGAACAGGAGAATCCGGTGGTGCCAGAGGGAAGAGCCGCGGATGGTACCCCACATTGGCAAAGAACGGAGTCATCTGAGTAGAGGTGTGCTGAGAGTTGTTAAAAGCAAACTCCGCCAGGGACAGGTAATCGGCCCAGTTGTCCTGTTGCTGGTTGATGAAGCAACGGAGATACTGTTCCAGGATACCGATGACCTTCTCTGTACCCCCGTCGGTCTCCGGATGGTGCGATGACGACAGACACACTGCACCTCCAACGCGGCCATCAGGCTCTTCCAGAAGCGAGCTGTGAACTGAACTCCGCGGTCCGAAACCACCCTGTCCGGTAGACCATGGAGGCGGAAGATGTGCTGCAGAAAGAGACGGGCCGTTTTTGCGGCTGTGGGCAGTCCGTGGCATGGGATGAAGTGTGCCATCTTGGTGAGCATGTCCACCACCACCAGCACCGTGGTGAACCCAGAGGACGGCGGCAGGTCCGTCAGGAAGTCCATGGAGATCGCCCCCCAGGGTCTGTCGGGTGTCGGCAAGGGCTGGAGGAGCCCGGGAGGGGCCCCCGTGGCGGCCTTGGCTTGCCGGCACGGTACGCAGGATGTCACGTAGGCATGTACATCATGCCGCACTCGGGGCCACCAAAAGGTCCGTGTCACCAGGTGGAGGGTCTTGAAGAACCCAAAATGTCCTGCTGCAGGGTTGTCGTGGCACTGGGTCATGACGAGGGCTCGGAGTGGTCCTGTGGGCACATATAATCGCCCCCGAAACTTGAGTAAGTCCTCCTCCAAGGTCCAAGGAGACGTGGGGCCCACCTCCGCTCTCCTTTGCTGCGACCAGGCGTCCTGGCGCTGCGCCTCTCGCACCTGGGCCCGCAAGTCCACTGGTTCCCATGCTGCGGCCAAGGCTTCTGCCGGCAGCACTGTCCGTGGAGGAAGGGGGTCCTTGGCGCAGAGGTACTCTGGCTTGCGGGACAGGGCATCCGCCCTCCGGTTGTGACCGCTGGGAATGTAGGTCACGCGGAAGTTGAACCGGGCAAAAAACAACGACCACCGGATCTGCCGCTGGTTCAACTTCCGAGCTGTGGTGAGGTGCTCGAGATTCCGATGGTCCGTTCGGACCTCCACCTGATGTCGGGCCCCCTCCAGATGGTGTCGCCAAGCCTCGAATGCAGCCTTGATAGCCAGCAACTCTTTTCCCAGATGGTGTAGTTGCGCTCGGAAGGATTGAGTTTCCGGGAGTAGTAAGCGCAGGAAAAGTGTGCCGCCATTCGCCGGAGCCTGTAGCAGCACCGCTCCCAGAGCCACATTGACGCGTCCGCTTCCACCACAAAAGGCCGGAGCGGGTCGGGATGCCTCAGGACGGGTTCCGTGTGAAGGCTTTCTTGAGGGTGGTGAATGCTTCTTGCTGCGGGGGACCCCACCGGAACGCAACCTTCTTCCTGAGGAGCTGGGTAAGTGGAGCTGTCAGTGTGGCAAAGCCCGGGATGAAGGTCCGGTAGTAGTTGGCGAAGCCCAGCAGGCGCTGAACATCCTTCACCCGACGAGGGGCTTCCCAGCTACACAAAGCTTCTACTTTGCATGGGTCCATGGCTATGCCCTCGGGCGAGATGATATGCCCGAGGAATTCTATGGAAGTCCGGAAGAAGACGCATTTCTCCAGCTTCGCATTGAGTTGTTGCTCCCGCGTTGCAGAACCAGACCGACGTGTCGAAGGTGGCTTTCCCTGGACCGGGAGTAAATCAGGATGTCGGCCAGGTAGATAACCACGAACCGATCCAACATGTCTCGGAACACGTCGTTCATGAAGTGCTGGAAAACGGCGGGAGCGTTGGTCAACCCAAATGGCATGACAGTGTATTCGTAGTGTCCGTATCGGTGCTGAATGCCGTCTTCCATTCGCCTCCTTCGCATCCGCACCAGGTTGTAGGCCCCGGAGATCGAGCTTGGTGAAGATCGTGGCCTCCGCAACCTCTCCAGCAGCTCCGGGATGAGCGGCAGGGGTAGCGATTCCGCACCGTAATGATTTAGCCGGTAATCACAGCACAGGCGCAAGTCCCTGTCTTCTTCTTCACAAAGAGGACCGGGGCCGAGAGGGACTTTGAAGGCGGATGAACCTCGGGCCAGGTTTTTGTCCAGGAAGTCCCTGAGGGCGCCAACTCGGCTCCGACATGGAATACAGGCGTCCCACAGGCAGTGGTGCGTTGGGCAGAAGGTCCACGGGCAATCGAGGGCCGATGCGGGTAGTCGGTCCGCCTCCTTCTCGCTGAACACGCCGGCGAAGTCCGCCAGCTCAGGAGGCAAGGTGATGGCAGCGGTGGGGACGTTCTGGCCGGCACAGGTGTGGCGGATGTGATCGACGCACTGCAGACTCGGGAAAGAGATGGCGCCCGCGACCAGGCCACCTGAGGATCGTGGGTCCGCCAGGCCAACCCAAGGACCAAGGGAAAATGAAGGTCCGCCGTGACATAAAACTGGATCGCCTCCTCATGGTCCCCAATAGCCAGGCGCAAAGGCTGGGTGGCAATTTAATGGGGCCGGACACCAGTTCTCGCCCATCAATTGTCTCTACCGCATCGGAGGGTCCACCGGAACCACGGGACCGCAAACTGGGTCACAAAGGCCTGGTCCATAAAGTTTGTTGTGGCCCTGAGTCCACCAGCGCATGCGCCTGGAGCCCGTCCGACTGGTTCCCCAACCATATCCGTGTGTCCAGAATCAGATGCCGAGGGGCCCAGAGTCTACTTCCGCAACGCCCAGTGGGGCTTAGTACGTGCCCGACCTAGGGTTTCCCGAGGTCGGGCCTGCTCCGCTTCCGATTGGTCACGCTGTGATTCGGGGACCGGCGTCGTGCCCCGCTTTCTGGGGCAAGAAGCGGCGAAGTGGCCGGGCTCCCCACAGTACAGGCACAATCCCCCTTGGCGCCTCCGGTTCCGCTCCTGGGCTGTCAGGCGAGGTCTGGCCGCTCCCAACTCCATGGGCTCTTCCGCAGCGGTTACAAAACGTGGGGCGGCCCTGGGTGCTGGTGGTGCAGGAAGTGGGGGTGCAGATGTCGACGGCGGGTCCCGGGGGGTGCGACGGGACGGTCGCCGTTGCAGACGGGCATCGAGGCGGAGACAAAGGGGCACCAAGTTGTCGAGGGTCCGCGGCGCCTCCACGCGGGCCAGCTCGTCTTGCAATTCCTCTGAGAGTCCCTCCTGGACCGCGCCCACCAGCGCTGCATCATTCCAGTCAGAGTCCTGGCACAAAAGACGAAATTCGGCGATGTACTCCTGCAGGGGGCGTTTCCCTTGACGGAGTTCCTTAAGGCGCCTGGTTGCCATCAGCATTCGAACGGGGTCCTCATACATGGTGCGCAGGTGCTGCCAAAAACGCTGTTGGTCCGCCAGCAGGGGGCTGTCCTGGAGCAAGAGGGGCGTGGCCCATCGAGCAGCCGAGCCGGAAAGAAGGTTAATCACGAAGGCCACCTTAGCCCGGTCGTCTGGGAAATCCTCTGGCCGCATAGCCATGTAGAGCTGGCACTGTCCCAAGAAGGTCGGGAACATCTCAGGCTGCCCAGAAAACTTATCCGGCACGGTTATTGGGCACTTGCGATGAGGAGGAGGAGTGGGAGGATGGGGGGGGCTGCAGGCACATTCCCGGCAGCAAGTTGGCCTGCCAAGTGAGCCACTTGCTGCTGGAGCTGTTGATTAGCCGCTTGTAGCTGCTGTAACTGCTGCTGTACCTGCTGCTGGTCCATCTTTGGTGGAAGATGTTTTAGTTGGGGTCTTGGACAAAATGTTCTGTTTCCCTCCCCCCAATACTCCCAGCAAAGAGTCAGTCAGAGGCCTCCTTTTCTCCTTTTATTTACATAGATAGATGTCCTGGCCACGTCTACCCACGGGCCTGCCAAGTTTCTGGAGATAACGAGGAAATTATAGATAAGGCCAGAATTACTCACGAATATATTCTTCCCTCCATTGATACAGTTTGCCCGCGCTAATTCATTGCTTTGTCCAAGACAAAAAACCAGGAAGTCCCGCCTCCTATTTATAGTCTCTGCAGATGCCACTGCATGACAATTATTACTTGGCTTTATCCCAACGCTGCTTCTGCTGAGCACGCCGGTCACGTCTGCGCAGTCTTGCATCACTCCAAAACTGTTCTTGGGGCGTTGCCAAATCAGAAGAAGGCTCCAGAGAATCAGGCCTTTCCGGCCCCTCCTCCTCCCTTTGAGTGGGTGCCAGGGAGGGAGAGGGCTCAAGAGAAGCAGGGCTTGCCAGGTCTTCTCCCTCACTTTCTGAATCATCCAAGTCCAGGAGTCCAACTATGACCTTATAAACACCGACCTCTCATCTCTTGACTGGCAAAATCTATTCTCAACCTGTATCGCTACTGAAGACCACTGTAGAGTTTTTCTACTTGACATCAATAGAGTCATTAAACTTTACGTACCACAAATCACCACCAAAATCATAAAAAACAATTTACCCATATCAATAAAAAAGCTCCAATCCAAAAAAAAAATCCCTCTGGAGAAGAAACAAAAAGGGCTATGTAGCAAATTTCAAAAACCGCTACAGAAATATATGCAACCAAATAAAGATTGAATGCACCGATTACCACTCCAAGCAAGAAGAAGACCTGCGCACAAATTCCAATCATGATTTTTCATAATTTTGTGAACAACAAACTTAATGAATCGAGATTCATCCCACCACTAAAAGAATCTAACGGCAAAGAATATAATGATGAAACAGCTAAAGCAAACCTCTTTAACACATTCTTTGGCTCAGTCTTTTTTAATAGTAATGGCTCATACCCGACATTCCCTAATTGTACCAACAATGAGTACAATGACCTAACACAAATAGATTTCACAGAAGATAATGTCGAAAAGTGCCTTCGCAAACTGAAACCATCTCTATCTATTGGACCTGATGGTCTGTGTGCATACTTCTTAAAAAAGCTTTCTACTAACTTAGCAGAACCCCTAAGCATAATCTTTGAAAAAGCTTTCATGACCAGCTTCCTTCCCAAACTTTGGTCACTAGCTACGGTCATCCCTGTCTTCAAAAAAGGAGACCCTAGCCTAGTTGAAAATTACAGACCAATCTCTATGCTGCGTCACCTGCAAAGTAATGGAATCTATCATCAACAAATCTATTACCCTCCACCTAGAGAGAAACAACCTACTCTCTAATAAACAATTTGGTTTCAGAAAAAATTTATCATGTAATTTACAACTTCTTCACTGCAAAAACATATGGACTACAAATCTTGATCAGGGCAAAGCAATAGATGCAATTTAATAGACTTCTGTAAAGCTTTTGACTCAGTGGTACATGATAAACTTCTAAAACTAAAATCCTATGGCATCTCGGGACCCCTCCACAATTGGATAACAGCTTTCCTGTCAAACAAACAACAAGTGGTCAAAATTGGCAGTGCTCTATCAAATCCTGTTCCTGTCAAAAGCGGCGTTCCCCAAGGCAGCGTTCTTGGACCAACACTCTTCATATTATACATTAATGATCTCTGTGACCATATTATAAGTAATTGTGTTCTCTTTGCTGACGATGTCAAACTATTTAACACAACCAACAATACAGCTATCCTTCAAAAAGACCTTGACTTTATGTCAGAATGGTCAAAAACTTGGCAACTCCAAATCTCAACCAGCAAATGCTCAGTCTTACACATTGGAAAAAAGAATCTAAACACTAAGTACAAGCTCGATGGACAGTACCTTACAGATGACCCCCACTCTGTTAAAGACCTTGGAGTTTTCATATCAAATGATCTAAGTGCCAAAGCCCACTGCAACTACATCGCAAAAAAGGCTTTAAGAGTTGTAAACCTAATCTTGCGTAGCTTCTCCAGAAACACTACACTACTAACCAGAGCATATAAAACATTTGCTAGACCAATTCTTGAATACAGCTTGCCTGTCTGGAACCCATACCACATTTCAGACATCAATACAATTGAACGTGTCCAGAAATATTTTACAAGAAGAGTTCTCCACTCCTCTGAATACAACAAAATACCTTATGCCACCAGACTTGAAATCCTGGGTTTAGACAACTTAGAACTCCACCGCCTTCGACATGACCTGAGTTTAACTCACAGAATCATCTATTACAATGTCCTTCCTGTTGAAGACTACTTCAGCTTCAATTGCAACAATACAAGAGCACACAATAGGTTTAAGCTTGATGTGAACCACTCTAATCTTGATTGTAGAAAATATGACTTCAGTAACAGAGTTGTTAATACTTGGAATACACTACCTGACTCTGTGGTCTCTTCCCAAAATCCCCAAAGCGTTAACCAAAAACTGTCTACTATTGACCTCACCCCATTCCTAAGAGGTCTGTAAGGGGTGTGCATAAGAGCACAAGCGTGCCTACTGTTCCTGTCCCATTGCTTCCTTTCATTATATTCAATTAATGTAGTTATTACATACTTATGCTTATATAATACTTATATATTGTATAGTTATTTCATGCTTATGCTTATATATACTGTGTGACAAAATAAATAAATAAAATAAATAAAAAATAATACCCTAATTTGTTGAAATTAATTAACACTCATGAACTTTAAGTATAACTTCTGGAAATTACCTTAGGTCATGCTTACAGTATATGCTGATTGGTTTATGTTCTGTTCTAGGTCCCATTAATGATGATGCCATCTTGCATATTTTGAGACTCAGAGATAAACTTAGCTGGCAGACATTATTACCACCTTGTGAATTTGTTAAATCGAAAGATGTGGCTAAATTTCGGAAGACCCCATTACTGGTATTTTTCTTTATAGTTCATGTCAATTTATTCTATTTAAGATTCAGTCTATTATTTGTATAGTGTATATATTTGTGTAATTTGTTTATACATTTCCATCTATTGTGAGGATTATTTATTGTGGTAATGACATAGAGCATGGGTGTCAAACTCGATTGCATCATGGGCTGGATTGTGATATATTGCAACGGTTTTTGCCTTTGCGGATCTGGGGTGGGCATGGCCTGCCTGTGTTTGACAGGTCTTTCATAGAGTGTCGTCCCCCCCCCTGTGTTTTCTGGCTGTAGACTTGAATTGTTATGTGCAAGTACTGTGGTCAGCATAGAGGAGGATTATTCATTTGCATCTCGACAACTCTTAAGTCAGCCTTTTTTTCTCTAATATAGTTTCCTTTAGATATTTGTACTATAACGCTATTTTCTTTAAAAAAAAACTTACTTCTGACATGTTCTATACCATCTCTTTAGTCATTATTCTGAAGTAAGTATTAACTATAACAGGAATCTATGACTTATCTTGGGACAGATGCTACAATTTGCTGTCAGGACAAGATGAAGGCCACAAATGATACCAGAAGAGTGGTGGTAAAGAGAAAGAACAGAGCTAATGGTTTATGACCCACTTTTGGGAATTTACATTTTAAGAGAGAATTGGAGCAGAAAGTCTCTGCAAAGCAAATTATTTCATTTTCATCTCTTAGAAAGCTTCTAATTGCCTCCCAAATAGCCCAATATCAAACTTATGACTTTTAGCAGTAGAATGGCCAATTCTGAGTGACATAATTTTGGACCATTCTAGAGGGCTTGGTTGTTTTAAGATTGGGATTGGTGTGATTTTCCTCTCGGAGACCACCACCTATCATCTTATTTTCTGAGAAGAAAGCATAAAAAATAAGCCCTTTTGCTGATGAATTTTGGAGGCACAATCTATGAGTACAAGGAGGCTGCATGCAGTAAGGGCATTCAGATATCTACGTCCTCTGTAGAAGAAATAACGTAATTTATACTAATGATATTTTCCTGTTTAGAGGTTAAAACTATTATGTATATCTTTGGAAATAGTCATCTGATTCCTGTCCTTATATAGGTAGTCCATTTTGGACTAGCAACAACTACAATAAAGATTATCCACTTTGATATTTTAAATATAACTATTTTAAGTAAATAGTCTCATAAAATGTTATATCCTTTTGGAAATGATTAGTTTCTAGGACCAACTGTTTATTAAAAGTATTTTAGATGAGGCTTCTTAGATTAATGATAACTTTGGTCTTATGTTTCTTGGAAATGTATCAAATTTTAAAGAAAAAGTTTTATTTTTTTATTTTACTTTTTTATTTATGCCTTTTATTTTTTCTTCCCATGTTACCAGTAATAAATAATAAGTTATATACAAATTGGTTTTTTTTTTAAATTTGGAAAAAGAGAAAAAGCTGTTTCTGAAAATATTTAATTCAGGAGTAGACTCTTGTAGACTCTTCTTCAGGGGAAAGGAGTTTTGCTCAATAGAAGTCAAGAATATCCTTGAACCAGAGTAGGAATGCAGCTACAATGTGTCAAAATATGAAAGCAAAACAACGAATAGTACCTGTATTGAGTTGATGGTGGATCAACTCAACAAAGAATAGAAAATACAGGTACTTACTTTTCAGTAAGTACAGAAAGTACAGACACATGAAATGTGAGAAACAATTAAGGAGTTAATAATATAATTTTCAAATCATAACAATTCCACTAACAGTGAACCTGTTTGCTAATACATGTTGTGACAATATTAATGATGAACTACAGATGTTATCACCATAGTCTTTAAAATTCTAGGAGGAAACTTCAAGAATATAGGGACTCAACTATCCTTCCAGATGGTAGAAAAAATGGAAAAAGAAAACAGAAAACTACCAAAAAAAAAGTTCCGGAAATGATATTGGTGAAAAAGATTTAGTTTTTAGTTATCACATTAATGGACTCCTGGCATAAGATGGGTTATGTCTTATAAGAGCTGATGAAGTTACATTTGGCAAAAGCCTTGTAAACTTCAATTCTGTGGATGTTGGTATGAAAATTCCAGTGTATCAGCTTGAAAGACTTCTGCATCAGAAAAAGTGAAAATGTTGTTTTAAGGGGCCTATTATGCAGTTATGTAAACCAAAAAGAATATTTGCTTATAGGTTCATGGCTTGTTATCTGTAGATGTTCCAAATATTGGATGTGAAGAAGATCAGCTTGAACTCTTAGTACAGGAAAGTAAATCTATGTGACTATCTACTCACCCATTCAACCAACATGTAATTAAACTTTGGAATTGACTACCATGATATGTATGCTAGTTTCAGAAAAGGATTGAGCCAACTCATGGAAATAATGGGGTTCAGTAACAATTAGCCTTGATGACAGTTTGACTGCCTCTGAAGAGGCAGTTGGGAGACTAGTGGAGAGACTAGTGGAGATTTATATTGCCCTCACCATACTTGCATTGAAATGAGTTTTAAAAAGTTGGCTGCAGAAAGATCTATTCTGAAATTGGAATAGTCCATTTTGATTCCAGAATATTCCATGATGAAATATTTTGCGCTACCTTACAGGACAACTTGCAGAATTTCCACATGGCCATTCATAACAGGGAAACATTTGGATATATTGAACTGCAAATTTGGATATATTAATCCGCAATTCAGGATACTAGTTTTGAGGGCATGGGCCTCATATATGAAACTAATAGCTTCTCTTTTATAAACATTCATTAAACATTCAAAGAATGTGACAGGAAAATTCTGACAAGATTCTCCTCCTGGCATCTAACAGCGAGTAACAGCCAATAGCTTTGAAACTTTACAGAAAGGAAATTGGGAGATCTATTGCAGAAAAAGGATATAGGGAGGAGAGAACAAGCAAGGTAAATGCTCTGCCTAAGAATTCTGCAGCTAACAGATGTGATCTTGGCTGCAGATAAATTTACAATCATAAATAACCACATCAGTGTTGTAAAAATTGACAATTACTATGTGAATGGAGCAATTAGTAATTAGTGAGTAAATAAAATACCCCACAGAGTTTGTCAATTCACTAGAAATCAGTATTAACTGCATATTAAATTTTAAAAGAATAGCAGTTATAATATTTGTATAAGAAACAATGGATATTAATAATTAATACTACTGCAAATTATACATGAGTGAAATTGAATAGAGTTTAAGTTACTTACAAGTTAAGCAATTACTTCCAGAAAAAGTATTTCTGGCACACAGAAAAATTTCTTTCAAAATACAAATCCAAACGTTTTATATAAAGCTTGAATTTACAATGGAAATCAGAATCAAGGTCAAATAACAATGAATTACACTATATCTGCAAGACCTAAATATATAATTAGCAATAACATGTATTTCCAGAATCATATCATTTGAGAACTTGCCAAAAACTCACTCAAGAAATTTATATTTTGTATGTAGCCTTTAAAAAGTGTGAAATAGGAAAAATTTAAGACCAAGGTAGGAAGAATACAGAAAGAGATGTCTTGAGAAATCGTTTATTTGTACTCCTGTAAACCGGGATGCGGTGGCTGAGTGGCTAAGACGCTGAGCTTGTTGATCGAAAGGTTGGCAGTTCAGCGGTTTGAATCCCTAGTGCCACGGAACGGGTGAGCTCCCATTACTTATCCCAGCTTCTGCCAACCTAGCAGTTCAAAAGCATGTAAAAAATAGGGACCACCTTTGGTGGGAAGGTAACAGCGTTCCGTGCACCTGTGCCATTGAGTCATGCCAACCACATGACCATGGAGATGTTTTTGGACAGCGTTGGCTCTTTGGCTTTGAAACGGAGATGAGCACTGCCCCCTAGAATCAGAAACAAGTAGCACATATGTGTGAGGGGAACCTTTACCTTACATGACTACTTACTCTCACTTATTCTTGATCAAAACACTTACATTCATTATTTTGAACTCTACATTTATCATGCTGCCCATGAGTGCTGTGTTCTGTCCCCCCTCCCCCCGAATATCAATTGTCGGATGATTCTTCTTCAAAATAAGAAGAAACAGGTTTAGGGAGCATATCTAATTTAATCTGAGAATAACCAACCATGAAACCAACAAGGTTTTCCTGAGATCTTTGGAAGACTTGCTTGCATGTAATTTCAGTATACAAACTCCATTTTTATAACAAACAAAACAGAAAATAGTTTTTAAAAAAACACGGGAATATTTTTACTGTGTATATAATTGCCGATATATGCTCCTTGTGTTTTTGAAAATTTATCTGTTCTTTTTAATTTGTTATGTTGGAATGGTTGAGTCTTTAACTCCAGCTTTGATTTGCTGGAACTCTCTATTTTTGATTTTATGAAATCTGGCATTGATCAGAAACTTGTGAGTCTCTTTTTCCTCAAAATATGCAGTTTGACTTAGGACCAAGTAGCATATTTAGCACTAACAGTCTATTCCAATTGATGAGATTTACTGACATAATTCACATAAAACATATTCAAATAATTTATATTTGAAATAGCAAAAATACAGGACATTCTAATACTATTACCATAGTTGAGGAAATAGCAATCAGATTCTGAAGTGAAAATATTTGTGCAGAATAAAAATAAAATATATTTTAAATTAAACTCCAAATAGATATAAACAATATGAAGCTCAAATACTTAGTAAAGTGACCATCTAGGCTGGAGCTATTAGATTCAAAATCTCTGGCTTCAGGCTATATGAGGATTGTTAGAGAAGTTTACATTTAGCAAATTGAGTTGCCTAAACTAGAGGTAGGAGGAAGAAAAAGATACCAGAAGGGACTTTTGGGAAAAGAGAAGGCCTTGGGAGATTCTGAAGTTTTTCTGTATTTTGACCAGAAAGAAACAATCAAAATAAATTATGTTCTTTGTAAAACAAATGGGTAGGGAATAAGAGACATAGTGAAAATAAAGAGGCAGAGGTTTGGGAGCAAAGAGTCTAACAAATATTTGAAGATTTTGTGAAATAGTTGTGATATGGTTTTGTGTCTGTTAATTTTTTTTCTAGAAGATACAAAATAGAAGATATAACAGCAAGGCAGTAATGGAAATCATCATCACAATCATCTATGGCTCTGAGTCTTATTGTTGTTTATCCGGGAAGGGCTACGTTCCTTCATTTTAATAGTAAAGGAGCAAAAAAGAAATGCTGTCTCTCTGACCCACACAAATCTTTGAAAGATCATTAGACCTGACACCCTTGTCTATCAGAGTATCTAGCACAGCACTGCAGAGAAATCTTACTGGGTCATTCTATACCACTAAAAGAATGTATAGCATGCAGCTCCTAGATTATTTCCCATACCTTAGTGATAGATGGCTGAGCTTAGAAGCATGTATTTTACTGCAGTTCTGGATATATTTTTTAAAAAAGTTTTTTATTAATAATACAATTAAAACATTGGACATGGTGTGACTTTTCCAGTTTAGACATTTCTGTTAAGTTTTACCTTGCAACAAATACAGTTCCTTTTTGCTGTACAAGTATATACCATATATCACAATTCAAACACGTAAATTCTTTCATCTATAAAAGTTACATCAATACCAATTTCATTCTTATCTATCACAGAAAACTAACATAAAGATTTCTAAACTTTCAACTCATCAGTGAAACTTTATCCCAGCATTCTTCCTCCTCTCCAACCAATGATACAATTTATTCCAGAATTCATAATATTCTGTTTCAGTCTTATCTTTGAGTTCCAAAAGTCAACCCGTCCATTTCGGTGCAAGTTAATATCTTAGCTAATACTTCTTCTGAGGGGGTCTCTATTTTTCCAGTTTTGTGCAAAGGTCAATCTTGCTGCTGTTAGAATATGTACATTAGATATATTTTTCCCTTGTCATATTTGTCCATTGTAATACCCAATAAGAAAAGTTCTGGCTTTAACTCTATATTTTGAATTAATATCCCTTCTAGCCATTGTTTTATCTGATACTAAAAGTCTCTGGCTTTCGGGCATTCCTACCACATATGATGAAAAGTCCCTGGCATTGCCTTGCATTTCCAACACATCGGTGAATGATTTTTGCTCATTTTGGCTAATCTTGTGGGTGGGAGATGCCACCTATAGAACATCTTGTATAGATTTTCTTTATACATGGTAGCTAAAGTTTTTTTTTTAAATTTACATTTATATCCCACCCTTCTCCGAAGACTCAGGGCGGCTTACATTGTGTAAGGCAATAGTCTCATTCTATTTGTATATTTATATACAAAGTCAACTTATTGCCCCCCCCCAATCTGGGTCCTCATTTTACCTACCTTATAAAGGATGGAAGGCTGAGTCAACCTTGGGCCTGGTGGGACTCGAGCCTGCAGTAATTGCAGGCAGCTGTGTTTAATAACAGGCTATCTTACAGCCTGAGCCACACCACGGCCCTATAAGTTATCTATTTCTTTCCCATAATTCCTGCCAATTGTCTAAATCGATGCTATAACCAAAGTTTTTATTCCAAGTTAACATGGTTTCTTTCACTTGTTCTTCAAACATAGCTCTGCAGTTCTGGATATTTGAAAGACTCTACTTTCTAGATTTTCATTATCTGCTTCTTGCATAAAATGTACTAGTTTGGCTAAAATAAAAGACAAAGCACTTTTGGTTTAGTAGGAAAACTAGGGATTCCTCCCTGGGACCCTAACACCTGTTTTCTTGATGGCTATTGTTTCCCTTGGCAATAACAGTTCTGTGTTTTCTCTAGACCAGAACCTTGGCTCTTTGTTTTTCAAAAACTTAGGAGATACTGTGGTTAACTATACATTTTCTAGGTTGGCTGTTAGCATGACATTAGTCTAAACACAGAGGTCCAAGCAAAGACAGTTATAGTTCTTCTCTGCCACTCATAGAATACAATAGCTGAATTACATTTGAGTGGCTTAATTAAATATTAAAGAATACTTCTCAAGAAGGAATGAGAGGGACAAGTGAGAAGAAACCCATAGAAAAATTATTAGCTGGAATGTAAATGGCCCTTCATGAGTAAATTATTAACAATGGGTACTGGATTTATTAATGCTCAGTTAATGCTCCTAACCAATTGATAATTGGTTATCAATTATCAGTGACCAGATACCTTCCCTCAGGAATTGGCAACAGCTACTTATGTAGTTTATCTTAACATGTAGATCAGAGGTGTTAAACTGGCGGCCTGCGAGCTGGATGTGTCATGTGTAGGCCACCCCCACCCCCACCCCAGCTCCATTAAGGGAAAAAACATTGAAAAATATGTTTTTCAGAATATTCATGACTGGGAAGATATGGTAACAAGGTGAGCCAATGAATAGGCACAGCAACTGGGTCAGCCAATGAGTGCTGTTTAGAAACAAAAACTTAAGCAAGAAGTCTGGGCATGGCTTAGATTTTAAGCTCTGAACTCTGAAGCTGCAAACATGTCTGAACTAGGCTAGTCTGTCTCTCTGAACTGATCTGAAACTGAAGAACCACATGGTATTGTATATATTACTCCATGTTTTATTATGTTTATAAAGAATAGAATAGAATAGAATAGAATTTTTATTGGCCAAGTGTGATTGGACACACAAGGAATTTGTCTTGGTGCATATGCTCTCAGTGTACATAAAAGAAAAGATACGTTCATCAAGGTACTTTGATGAACGTTTATAAAGAGGTTAATGAATCCTGCTGAATCAGTTTACCTGTGTGTGCTTCCTGGATTTGATTTTGCAACAAACTCTGTCAGTGTTGGCAACGTGATGCCGCAAGTTTGACACCCGTGATGTAGATTATTTAATATTTTAACCATTCACTGTCCAAGAAATAATTTAGCTTTTCTTTAATTACAGAATTTGATTTTGCTGGAACAGCCAATCTATGAAAATATTTCATGGTTCCTGTGACTCTGTCAATATCTAATTAATTGCAGAATCATTACAAAGACGACAATTATTTTTAAAGCCATCTCAAAATTTTGGTTAAGAACTATGCGTAAATTGAATAAAGAAGTTCTTTATAAAATTGTTTCAAATGTTTTATGCATTATGGAGGAGAAATAGAATACTAATGGAAATTTTATTTTATTATACTGATAGCTGAATGAGAGGAAATGTTTGAAAACACTTTCTAAAATTATTGAAGCTTCCACAATGTAGTTCCTTCCTATTTCCTAAGTAGAGTTATGTATGCTAACAGAAGTTTATGGTTTTCCTTGATCTTTTATTCATTTTATTTAATAATCATATGTAATCATTGGAACGGACTACTTTCTGGTAGTTAAAGAGTACCATTACACTCTGCTATCATCTTTCTGCAAAGCAAAAATGCTTAGTTGTTTCAGTTTCACTTCATGGTTTCTAGTTCCTGATCATTCTAAATGATCTGGATTTCGGGACCCTTCTCTGAACGTGTTTCAATTTTTCTGAATATTACCTTTAAAATGTAAAAATATATTCTATTTTACATCAATTAACTTAAATAAGTACCTCAACTACGGTATATCCTATATATTTTAACAAAATGAATTATGATGTCTGTATTAACAATTTTAGTTTTTATAAATAATTCACATTTTACAACTTGATTACTGTTTTCAGGATGACACATTAAAGAAAGATGATGGAGAATACATATACTGTCTTATAAGAAGTAGGGATGACCCCAAAGCAGCCTACAATCCATATGATCTTCAAGTAGTCTCTGCAAATATGGCTAGACAAAGTAAAGAATATTGGACTATTAGTGCCTCATATGTATCCAAGGTAACAAATCACTTTTCACAGTCCAGAAATAGCAAATTACTGTTCCCTGATTATTTCTTATTTCTAGATTTTTTTCCCTATACTTCTGCAGAAATGTAAAGTCCTTGTGCAGTAGTTGCACGCCTTAGAATTCAATTGAATTGAGGCATAAAATAAAATGACAAAATAAAATAAAACTTTATCTGCATTTCCCTGAGGAAAGATATAACAACAAAACACAGACAAGCAGTTGAAAAATATTAATTCGCACTTGTACTCCGTATATGTTTTTTCAGAAGGACAGCTTGTGCAAGAAGAGAATGGTAAGCACTGTCAGATCGGTTGTGACCTTTTTCTGACTGTGCTTCTGAACTGTAGATCAAACAATGAAAAACTCTAATGTAAACTCTAAAAGAATAGAAGAATAGAATAGAATAGAAATGTTCTGAAAATATCAACTCTGCTCATTTTACTCCCCCCCTCCCAATAAGAACAAGGAAGAGTGGATAAAATTTGCTTTTTATTCATTTTTTTGCCTTTGGGATACTGTGTCCATTTGAGCCACTGTATTTTTTTTTCCTCAAGAAAGTTTTTTTCCAATAAAATGCCAAGTACTTCACCCTCCAACTATCTTGTAGCGACTGTTAAAGATGGTTGGTCGCCATCATATTGGCTATACTTATATATATTATTTAATAAAAGAATTGATAAAAATAAAAGGGTTTGAATAAAAAAGTATCGGTGGTTTGCAGGCCACAAAGATAGTTTGTGCACAGTATTCTCCCCCTCCCCTCCTTAAAAAGATAATGGCAAAGAATGATAGTTACATCACTATTTATTCTTTTTGTAATTCACCAGCACCCTCTAAAGGTAAAAATATAGAAACATTACAGTGCAATGGAGCAGAACAGATTTTTCAGGTTCACTTTTCTGTCATTGCTGTCTATTTATCTTTCAGGTGTAGGTAATATTTGAGGAATTAGTGATCATTATCAATATTTAGCTTCTGAAATTAGAAGACTGCAAGAGAAGTGGTGGTGGTGAATTGTTTATGATGTTTCTTGCATGGGGTAGAGCGCTAATAATTAGAATGGCAGCAGTAGGTTTCTTGTAGCCAAATGGCTTCCATCCTGAACAATCACTTTACAAAATTCAAAAATAATAATCCATTTTAAATAAAAAAATAAGCCATTTTCTCACCAAACTTTAATATAAATTTGAGGTGCTAAGATGCAGATGGAGCTGTACGTAGTCTGTGGACCAGATGCTACTCATTCTTGCTTTATGCAAATATTATTGTGGTTTCCTTTTGCAGGATTGTTGAGGGAATGTGCTATAAATCTGAGCAATCAGATTTTCCTTAAAAAATTATTTTAAAAATATGATGATGATGTAGAAAGTTAGGACGCACCCCGCTCGTAGAAGAATGAAATATTTTATGAAATATTAAAAAGGAAGACTATTATATTTCCCTAAAGGGAAAAATATGCTCTTGGAGACAGCCGCCGCCCCCTTTTTTAGTAGCCCTCAGCTGATGTCAGCACTTATGAGATAAAGAGATAGATCTCTTCATAAGCAAATACCCTCACCCAAGATCCAACAAAGATAGGATTAGCCCTCAGCCACAATAGGAGTTGACCAAAGCCTCTTCATTGCATCATCTCAGCAGTTCAAACTTCAACTAAAACTGGGAGCTCAGACAACCCCAGCTATGACCCCTACATAACCCCTACATGTCTCCATGGGAGTTTGACAACAGCCAATAGAATACATGTTCTTGCACAGGAACAGGAAGCTCTCTTGCACAGGAACAGGAAGCTCAAGTGCAAAGCCCAAGATAAGGTATAAAAAAACCCCACTTTCAAGTCCATGTGCTTCTGTTTCATCAATAAATGGACCATCTTTCCAATCAGCCTCCAGCCTCCATTTTGTCTCCAGTGTCTTTCTCCCAGCTTGGAACTGAACCAGATGGATATTTCTCCCAACAATGGAATGTAAATTCCTAAATACTGAAATATAGTTAAATATCCTAATTCACTTTTGCCTTATTTTCCAGTTTACTTCCGTGTGTGGAAAACAAGAAATGGAAATATGTCCAGTAATGGAATGGTTATATGAAAGGCAACTTTATAATGTGTTACATAACATGGATTTATACTTTAATTTCAGGTAAGAGATATTTATGGTACAAAGATATGTCTGCAATTATTTACTCAATCTGTAGTAGGATATTTTGGATGTTGCGATTGGCTATGTGTGACAAAACAATTCAGTGTGGAAACTAGCATTTTTCAGCTATACAGATTTTCTATAGAAATTCATTTCACCATATTCATTCATCCATAACTCTCTGTGTTATGCATCAAAAGATGATTACCAATTCAAAGCCTTTCCTTTTTGCACTTTTCTCTATGTCGGAAGTTTAAATCTCATGACAGAAGATTCATAGTCAACTGTATTCAGCGAATTCATTATGGGGGATTTTTCCTCAGAGTTTTGCTTTCAAAAAACAAAAATCACAATGTACATTGAGGGTTACCAATTTATAGCACTTTTTATTTCAGCATTTGAGATAGGACAACATAATCTTAATATGCACAAATAGCAACATGGATAGATCCCCAGGGGTATTTCTTCTTGCATCTTAATATAAAGCTAGCTTCCTACTGTACTGAACATCTTCATTTCAAACCCAGCTTTCAAAATACATGCAGTGAGATTTAAGACTACACCAGATGGTATGTCATAGAAGGAGCCTTCTATGAGCCTTCTATAGAAGTGCTGGAAGGAGCCTTTGAAATCTCCCAGTACAACCCTTTCCCAAAAAGGAGACATTATACTATCCAGGACAAGTGATTGTCCTATCTTTTTTTGAAAACCTCCAGTGATGGAGCACCCACAATTTCTGCAGGCAAGTTGTCCCATTCGTTAATTGCTCTTACTGTCAGAAAATTTCTCCTTAGTTCCCGGTTGCATCTGTCTTTAACAAGCTTCCATCCATTGCTTCTTGTCCTACACTCAGATGCTCTGGAGAATAAGTCGACCCCTTCTTCTCTGTGATAGCTCTTCGAGTACTGGAAAAGAGCTGTGTCATCCCTGATCCTTCTCTTCATTAGACTAGACATGCCTAGTTCTCTTAACTGTTTGTTATATGATTTAGCTTCCAGACACTTATCATCTTTGTTGCCCTTCTCTGCACTCTTTCTAAGGCTTCAGCATCTTTTTTATATCATGGTGACCAGAACTAAAATCAGTATTCCAAGTATGGCCTCACTAGTGCAGTATAGAGTAATACTATCATTTCTTGTGATCTTGATGCTATGCCTCTGTTGATGCAGCTCAAGACTTCATCTGTTTTTTTGGCAGTTACAGTACACTACTGATTCATATTTAAATGATGGTATGTGAGGACACCAAGCTCCCTCTTGCAGTTATTGTTGAGTCAGGTACCACTTATTCTATATCTGTGCATTTGGTTTTTCCTGCCTACAGTAAGTGCAGGACCATGCTTTTCTCACCACTGAATTGGATCTTGTTTGGCTAGGGCCCAATGCTCATGTCTGACAAGATCATTCTGAATCAAAGTTTATCTTCTGAGTTTATCTTCCAAGGTGTTGACAATTCCTTCCAAATTTGATGAGTTACCCTTCTGTTCCCTCATCTAGATCATTTATGAAGCCTATGACAGAACCTTGAGGTACTCCACTGCATGCTTCTCTTCTGTAGATATAGTTTTATTAACGACTACATACTGAGTGTTGTTGGCCAGCCAACTGTGACTCCATCTGGTGTTGGTATAGTCTATCCCACATTGTTCTTTCTTATCAAGAGGTAGGCTGTAGAAGGAGTAGTGTCAAATACCTTACTGAAGTACAAGTAAACTATATCCACAGCATTTTCATCATCCACTAATTTAATCACTTTATCAAAGAAGGGAATAAGATTTGTCTGGCATGATTTCCTTTTTAACAAACAAATGTTGGCTTCTAGTGATTGCTTTTTTCATTTCTAGGTGCTCACAGATCTGCTATTTGATTCTTTTTTCAAGAGTTTTCCCAAGTATTGATACCAAGCTGACTGATCTATAGTTTCTTGGATCCACTTTTTTCTATTTTGAAGAGTGGAATCACATCATCTCTTTTCCAACCCTCTGGCAGTTCCCCCATGCTCTGAAAGATTTTGTTCAGCGGTTCCGAGATCACATCTGCCAGCTTTTTCAGTACTGTGGGATATGAACCATCTGGTTCTTGTGGATAGGTGTTTTAAATCATTTCTTTTGTATTTTGATTTGTGTATCTGTTTGAACTCCCACTATGCTGCTCTTGATGGGTTGGGCTTTTTTTGTTGCTATTATTATTGGCATTTGTTGCAAGTCTTAGTCTTAGCCTTTCTCACTCCATCTCTGTAGATTCAGGCTATTTGCTGGTATTCTGTTTTAGTTATATATCCCTATTTTCATTTTTTATACTTGTCCTTCTTGTCTTCAGCTTTTCAGAGAGCTATGCAACCATGTTGGTCTAGTTTGGTGTCTTTTATTTTTATTTTTCTGTAGTATTGTTTTAGTTTGGGACTTTAATATTTTGGTGTCTTTTATTTTTATTTTTCTGTAGTATTGTTTTAGTTTGGGACTTTAATATTTTGTTTTTGTCTGGACATAGAATAGCTACATTTAATTTTCCATGAGGCCAATATTCCCATGCCCTATGCCCCACTCGCACCTCTGGTCAAAGCTATGTGTCTGGTGCCTCTCTTAGCCAAAAATGATTGGTGTGACAATGGGAGTACTGATGTTAGATTGCACAATTTGTTTGGTTAGCATTCTAACCATTGCATTTTGGACGTTTAGTTGTCTTCATTTCATGTCCCATATAGAATATGCTTCAATTGTCTATTTGGCAATGAAGTAATGAGTTATAGGTAATCCGTGACTTACGACCAGCTGTTTTACAACCATTTGCATTTATGATGGCCTTAGAATGGGTGATTTACAGTCTGTAAAGTACTTCTAGCCATTGTAAATGGTCATGCCATGTCCCTCCCCATAATCATTTGACCATATTTTGGGTACTTGGAAACTTTTTTGCAGTTGTCAAATGCCCTGCAATCATGTGATTAACATTTGCCATTTTCTCTGCTGGTTTCCTCAGCAAGTCAGTGGGTAAGCCATCAAGGAAGGTTGCCATATTCTGTTAAAATAGTTACATTTTAGTCATATGAAATTATGTTAAATGTATAATATTTGTGGGTAATTATTATATAAAATAAATTACATACCTCTGGCTCAATAATCCTTGATTATACAATCAAATCTGTTTCTCTCTTTCTCAGAAGGTTTTTCTTTTCTTTTCAGAAAAAAGAAATATTTTATCCTCTGGAAAAATATTGTTAAGTATTCAAAAACAAAGAGAAATCAGTAAGTATAAAGAACAGATATTTGTACTGAATGAGTTGATTACCCTTTTTTCAGATGGGAAGCATCTTTTAAAAAATAATAAATATAAAACACCAATCTGAAAGGGAAAAATCAAATCAAATTGATAACTTCCACACTGAGGATATGTGCATGTTTTAAGGATAATAGCGCATGTGTTAAGGAGCTAAGAATGCATGGTCCCATCGATTAGGTGCTCATCTGGTAGAACCACAAAAATGGGCATTCTTGGTAGTGATTTACTTATGGAACATCATTCCCCCTGTGGTACGATTGACCCCCACCTTATTGCTTTTCTAAAAGACCATAAAATCATGGTTTTTGTCAGTGGGACTGGGGACCATAAATGGAGATAGAAACAGTCAACAAGAATTGATTGTTTTGTTGCTACCATGGGAGTTAGCTGCTCCATGAAAGTTAGTAGTTCCATTGCACTCTGAACTCTATTAATTTCACCATCCATTCTTCCATTGAGAGTATATGTGAGTCTTTCCATCTCTGTGCATAGAGAAGCCTAGCAGATAATTGTAATATATAAGAAAAGCCTTTGGCTTCAATTGTACATTCAGTCCAAGAATTGTCAGAGTTAAAAATACTTATCTGATTCCAAAAAGTCTTAGTTTTCTTACATGGCCACTAGAAGTAATAAAAAGTACTTCAGATTGTATACCTTTCCAACATATTTTTGACACACCCTTATACAAATCCTCTGAAATTAACATCATAATGCCAATGATACATCATCTCTCTATTTTAAGTTATTATTCAGTGTACATTTCAGTCCTTTATTTATTTATTTATTTATTTCATTTTGTCACAACAGTATACACAAACATCGACATAAATAAAAAACAACACGTCATAAAAGAAAAATATATGTATATAAGTAAAAGTATGCAACAGCTATGTTAATTTGATATAATGAAGGGAACAATAGGACAGGAACGGTAGGCACTTTTGTGCTCTTATGCACACCACATATTATTTACTCCACATATTCTCCCATTGATCAAGGATTATGTTATAATCAAAGTTTCTTGCCCATTTGATCATATAATATTTAACATTTCATCCTCCATATTCATTTTCAGTAGTAATTTATGCATCTTAGCAATCACATGTTCATTATTAGTACATAAATCCAACTCAAAATCAGTTTTTCTGTTGCTAACAATGAATTCTTCCTTATCCAGTTTACATCTTTCTGTTAATTGAGCAATAGGCAAACCATTGAGGCAAAGTAAATAAATCCATATATGACAACCAAATATGTGAGGTAATGACTTTCAAGATGAATTGCGGAATTCCAAGGCATATGTCTACTTATTTATTATTATAAACTGAAAACTTGTAGTAATTTAAAATATTGATATTATTCTGTTTGTAGAATGATATTGTATAAGCAACTATTTTCTGCTGATGAGATACTGCAAAGTTGCTTACTTTACCTCCAAACCTTGTGTGTAGATGCGAGTAATCCAGAGAAGTCCATATCATCTGAAAAAACAACTATAAATTTCATAAAGGTGAGAGTAAATATTTTAAATGTGTGGGGGAAAAAAGAAAGAAGAGCCAGTTTGATGTAGTGGTTAAGACATCAGGCTAGAAACTGGGAGACTTAGGCATAAAAGCCAGCTGATGACCTTGGACTGGTCACTCTCTCAGCCCTAGGAAGAAGACAATGGCAAACCAAAATCTTGCCAAAAAAGTTACAGAATACAACACTGACTTGAAGGCACAAATAATAAATATACAGGTAGTTCTCAACTTATAACCATTCACTTAGTGATCGTTTTGAAATTACAATGGCACTGAAAAAAGTTCTCACACTTATGACTGTCACAGCATCACCAGGCTCACATGTTCGAAATTTGGGCACTTTGCAACCAGCATGTATTTACAATGGTTGCAACATCCTGGGTCATGTAATCACCATTTGTGATCTTTCCGGCTGATTTCTAACAAACAAAGTCAGTGGGGGAAGCCTGCTTTGCTTAATAATATGATTCACTTAACAGCTGCAATGATTTTCTTAACAACTGTGGCAAAAAAGGTGTAAAACTGGGCATGACTCACTTAACAAAGGCCTTGCTTGGCATGAGAAATTTTGGTTCCAATTGTAACTTGAGGATTACCTGAATAGAAAAAATGTAAAGAAACATATAACTTGAATGTGTTAATGTACTGTTCTTTTTTCTTTTTCTATTTCCAACCACCAATATTATTCTGAACTGTTAGTGTGAGATGACAGGTTTTTTTTCGTTCAGTTATTACCTTTTTTTTTTTTGATTCAAGTTCACACTTTAATTTTGTATGTTACATGCAAGTTTATAGCTTGTATGAGGAACTGGAAAATGTTAAAAGAAAAACAAATTAAAGGTCATGTTTTTATGTTTTTACGTTCATGATTATGCTCTACTATAGAAGTATTCATTGTGGCATTCTTGCTACTGTACATTTCTTATTAGGAAATGACATATACTCGATCAACTATTAATTAACTATATATTAACTATTATACTAAAACTAATAGTAGTTTGAAAGTGTGATAAGCCATTCAATTTCTTTCTTCCTTCCCTCTCTGCACATTCATACACACATATGGGCTGACAAGATATCTGGAGGCATCAAATTTTGTATTGATGAGTTTTGCATCTGAGGGTCAGCAGGTGACAGGTCTAATACTAAATAAATTCATTCAGATAGACAACATTTCAAACTGGGGATTTAGGGCCACATTTTCCTTTTACTTGCTCTCTGATTTTAAAAATTTACAAAATTTTGCATCTCAAGTTTTGACTGCCCATTAATACAGCAGGAAAATCTATTAGCAGCTATATCAACTGTGATATGCTAATAAGTATATTTGCATGTGTGTGTACTGTTCACTTTTTACATTTTATTGTTGATGTGCCAATATTCATTCTTATGCAGATGAAAGAAAAATACACAAGAATTTGTATCCATTTCAGAGAAATTGTAGTTACTTATAATACTGTATTTTTCTTTTGTTCTTAGATAAACACGTCTTATACGTACACATTGGATAAATTTTGTGAGGAACAATATCAACAGAGTCAATATGCTTTATCTCAACTCAAAGATTTTAAAGATAAAGTAACAAAAGTAATTAAGACCTGCTTTTTAAAGGTAATTAATGAATTTGTATATATTTTTTGCATTTTTGTCTTCAGTATGTTTGTTTTTGAATATATTTCCAATATACTTTAATATTTTTCTTATGTTATATTGTTAAGACTTTTAACTCTCAGTAAGTATAATACTTATTTTTTCTGATCTGATGGAGAAAGTAATGATGAATAAGATATTTTACTATTTGATCACAATTATCTTACTCTCCTTTTAACATTCTTAGCAGACTAATGCATGATTTTGAAGTTAGATGCTTACATATACTATTTTCTCTCTTGAGGATACAAGATATTTCTGATGAATTAGTTCTAGTTTTGGTTTGGAAGTAACTAAAAACCATATTTTCTGGAGGTAAAAGGGCCACAGAAATCTCTTCATTTGAAAGGACCATAAATATCATCTTATTCAATTACCTTCTTAGTGCAGTGAATAGTGCAGTAATCTAACACTTCAGCATCAATGACCAATGTATCTCTCTCTATCTCTCATTGATAAAATTAAAAAAGCATATAGCATACATATACAAAAATATGTAAAAGTATAACTAAATAACAGAGTTGGAAGGGGCCTTGGAAGTTTTCTAGTCCAACCACCTGCTCAAGCAGAAAAACCTTTTCCATTTCAGAGAAATGGTGGTCTAATCTCTTCTTAAAAATCTCCAGTGTTGAAACACCTACAACTTCTATAGGCAAGTCATTCCACTGATGTTCTAACTGTATACATATAACTGCAACTAACTACATATACAAAAGTATATAAAATAAATTTAAAATACAAAATGGTAACAAGGATAGTGGTAGATGTCACAAGTACTTAGCACACCAGTGTGGATGTTCTTTACCACCATTAATTTCTGAAAGAATATAACCCTTTAGTCATGCTGGAAAGATTTCAGGCTTTGACATGACAAATTTATGGGTGATTCTGTTGTATTAGAGGAATTGTCCTCTCTCAGTATCAGATCCTTGCTTCCCTTACATAGTCTTCAACAATAAGATCAGAATCATCTAACAACATGTTTCAAACTATGATCATTCTGATCGTGACTTAATGAGTTTTCACCATTTCCATATATTGCTTGCATATATGATATCTATTTCACAGACACTGCCTTCCATCAGAATATGGTTGCTCATAATTTTGAAGAAACTGCAGTTGGCTCACCTTCCTCAATACATTCAGACATTTCCCTATCATTCAATGGCTCAAGAGTTCAGGCAATATAATCATACATTTTTCATATACACTGGAACTTTTTATCCTTTTTGATGCTTCTGTTAATTTGAATAGCTCATGTCCTATGATTAACATATTCTAATTGTGTCAATCATGATTAGGTCCAGCAATAGTTGTCAAATAAAATGTGCATACTATTTGCATGATCAGTGAGGCTGCTGTAGTATTTCTCTTTCCCATTCCAGTACTTTTCCATGGAGCATCCACAGCAAAACCTACTAGCTCTTTGAGTAAGAAAACATTGCAACACAAAGGTGTTCAAGTTTGAAAGGTTGTGTTTCTTTATTTGTTAAAATACAGCCCATATCTAAAACGTTTATTTTCACATCCCATTTCATACCTCCCATTGTTGATTCATAGAATTTCTGGAATTTGATATGAATTTGATATGAATTCTCAATCTTACCATTAATCTCTTTAGACATGATAGCAGTGTTCCAATATCTCAGGGGTTGCTACAAAGAAGAGGGAGTTGGGCTGTTCTCCAAAGCACCTGAGGGTAGAACAAGAAGCAGTGGGTGGAAACTGATCAAGGAAAGAAGCAACTTAGAACTAAGGAGAAATTTTCTGACAGTTAGAACAATTAATAAGTGGAACGACTTGCCTGCAGAAGTTTTGAATGCTCCAACACTGGAAATTTTAAGAAAATGTTGGATAACCATCTGTCTGAGATGGTGTAGGTTTTCCTGCCTGGGCAGGGGGTTGGAGTAGAAGGCCTCCAAGGTCCCTTCCAACTCTGTTGTTGTTGTTGTTGTTGTTGTTATTATTATTATTAAAAATCCTGGGTATTTCATCTTAAGTTGATATGAATATTCCAATATTTTGATCTCTGTACTGTAATTACATGAGTTCTGAAATGTGACAGATCTTTTTTCTCTTCAACTTGTTAATTTCATGCACAAACAATGACAATGCTATCAATTTTCTATGTCAATGGATTGTGGAGTATGATTTCTACCATAATATTCTTAATTTGACTGTCTTGATATGTTAGAAGTTTATTAGAAATTCCTGATTCTTAAAGGTTCTGGACCAGGGGTGAAATCTAAAATTTTTCCCTACTGGTTCTGTGAGCGTGGCTTAATTGGTGGGCGTGGCTTGGTGGTCAGATGACTGGTGGGCGTGGCTTGGTGGTCAGGTGACTGAATGAGCATGGCCAATAATAATAAATAATAAAAATAATAAATAAAGTATACAAAACTTGGGAGCACACCAGTCTACTAATTGCCTTTTTTTGGGAGCGAACCGGTCTACCTTCTTTAAAAATAGAGGCACCGGTCTACTAGCCGCCTACAGTGCTGATCAGGTGTAATGCTACCCTTTGAAGCGCCGCGGCAGTCATTTAAGGCCATTTGCAGCTATATCACCACCGAGAGCTTCAGGGACAGAAAGAGGAACAGTGAGGCATGGGCGGTGGGAGGGGGCAGGGATTTTTGCTACCGGTTTTCCAAACTACCTGCCCCCATCGCTACCAGATTGTGCGATCTGGTCCGAACCGGGAGCATTTAACCCCTGTTCTGGACTCTTTTTCAAAGTAAGATTGGTTTTCAGTCCAGCTTTCCTATTTGTCTTCCATAAGAGTTTCATAGATATCTGGTATTGTAGTCAAACTTAAGTCAATTTTCAATAGTCAAGGTTATGGTTGCAGTTGTTATTCACTACCACCACTAGCACTCTTTTTGCTATACGGCAATTCTGATAAGAAATATGTATGTATGAAATGTCTTCAAGCTTTGTTTTCCTTGTTGAAAAAAGATGAAATGAAAAGTAAGTAATACAAAATGTCTACATGATGAAAAAATACTATATATATTTATTACTTTTGCAAATTTATTATTTCATAATGCTGTAGGTAGCAAAAATGAAGGGAGCAGAAACACTTTTTCAGCATTCACTGCATGATTTCAAAGAGAAACCAAAATACTATGAGATAGCTGAATGGCGGCACGTTATGGAACGCTTTTCTAAATTTCTTAAACTTGTAGATAGAATATTTCAAGAATTTCTTCGCAGATTGGTAAACAATGCCTTAAACACTCTTTTGGAGATATTTAAAGGTTCCAGTAATATGACTATTTCAAAAAGGAAGACAAATGAAAGCCTTATGAGGTTAGTTTTGTATATTTCATGATTAAAACACTGGCTCTTATTTAATATATTGTTCATAAAATTCTCTCTTAGATTCCTTAGTATTATTTAGTATTATTCTTACTGTTATATTTCCTTTATTTTTAAGCTTGGGTTACTTATTATAAAAATTATAAAATAATTCTTGGAGTAAATGCTTATTATGGAACATAAGTGAAGGGCCAAATATTTATATTTTAAATAAAAATGGATATACTGTATAATTAAATGAATGAATAATAATGTATTGCTCCTTTTTGTCTCTTAGTTATATGTGCTAGCTTTATTCCTGTAAAAAAGGAAATATCTATAACTAAGCTATAATATCTCTCACATGTGTGCATGCTTCAAGATGGTCACCTCCTCTGCCTTCATTATTTGTAAGCCTCTTCTGACTGGAGAATTCTGGGAGTTGTCTCAAATATCAATTCCATCTCCTAGTACTGCCCCATCCCTACTATCGCCTAGTACTGCTGCAGCATCTTGATATATTAAGTAACCTTGAAGTATTGTCAGCTATTAAAATGAATTATGCTATTTAAAATATAAATTAAGATTTTCCTATTTTTTCACATATGCAGAGCATATAAAGATACAATTGATAAAGCACTTTGCTTATTGACTGAAAATAGATGCCAGTGGGTATATGAAAATGAGCATTTTGAAGGCACTCAGAAATTATTGCGCCGTTCAAAGGAATCAGAAGCACAACGTGAAATTGTTACTGTCAGTGATATAGACAAGGTAAATTGATTTCTAAATGAAGGTATCTTACAGCACAGATTATCCAATATTTTTATTTATTTATTTATTTATTTGTCAAACACAACAATATATATAAGTATAAGCATGAAATAACCATACGAATTGGATACAACCAAAGGGAACATTAGGACAGGAACGGTAGGCACGCTGGTGCTCTTATGCACGCCCCTTACAGACCTCTTAGAAATGGGGTGAGGTCAACAGTAGATAGTCTTTGGTTAAAGCTTTGGGGATTTTGGGAAGAGACCACAGAGTCAGGTAGTGCATTCCAGGCATTAACAACTCTGTTACTGAAGTCATATTTTCTACAATCAAGATTGGAGCGGTTCACTTTAAGTTTAAATCTATTATGTGCTCATGTATTGTTGTGGTTGAAGCTGAAGTAGTCTTCGACAGGAAGGACATTGTAGCAGATGATTTTATGAGTTATACTCATATTTATCTATCTATTTACTGTTATACCTTTAAAGACAAAATCTTTTCTTCAAATACAAAATCTTTTCATGGTTCCTTATAAAAAAAACTTATGAAGATTAAATACATTTTCGGTATTTCTCAAAAATCTCTTCATGCTTTACAACATATTCAAAAGCACATTATCACAATGTAGTCTTCTCTATTGATTAGTATCAAGTCAAAAATAATGGATTTTTCTTCTGCTGTAGATTGAAAATATTTTGTTTTTAGTGCTCTCTAGTTCCATTTGCATGATTTTTTTAGAAAGAATATTCTGTTTTTGTTATATTTTCATATGACTTTAGATCCTAGAAGAAGTGAAAAGGGAACTAAAAGGAGAAGAGGAATATTCCCCAATATTTGAAATAAATATTTGTCTGAGAATTCCCTACGAAAAGGAACATCGTAGAAAATATTACCAAAATGATGATGATTATATTACAGAATCTTCAGCAGAATCTTTGAAAGAAATATTAGACTTTGATGAAGTTTTGAACAGCTCATCTTTTGAAGATGATAGACTACAAGAAGAAAAATCAGAAAGTACTACAGAAGATTTGGGTATCTTCAGGAATGAAGAAATAATAAAGCCATTGAGTAAGGTTAATAAGGTTCTTTGAAAATAAGGCTGCATTTTACACTACAAAAGCACAGAGCCATAGCTCAGCTCATAGATTAATTAGATGCACCATTATTCTATCAGTTCTTTTGTAGTATCATGATACTGTGTCTTAGCTAAATTTCTTGCCACATTCTTTTTCCTCTTAATTTCCATTCTATTATTAATTCTAAAGAATGAATATTGATCATAAGATTGAGTTTGTATCCAATATGATGTTTCAGAAATGTAGATAATTTAATTTAGATTGAATCAGGAGTCTGATCTGAAACCAAGACAAGATTGATGTTTCAAATTGACTAGAAAGGGACAGTCACATATAACTGTAATGATTTTTATTTGGCAGAATATTTAGGCATAGTAAGCACTTCTTTTTTTATTACAATTTTTTTTATTTTTTAATATAATAGTTCCATCTTCAATTAAACAGTGTGTCATCCGGGTACAAATAATCAAGATTTATAACAATATTCATTACATGAACATTAATTCTATAATATTAAAATGATGATAATATAATAATCATATTTGCTTTTCTCTTAATTTCTTTATTTCACTAATCTTTTTTTTTGTTTCCAACTTTTTCTAATGTGTTATTGTTAGAAACAACTGTTTCTAACTTCCATTTTTTGTTATCTAACTATTGATAAAATAAATTCCATGTCATGTAATGTTCAGTTTGTTCTTTCTCCTTAATTGCTAGTGTTAGTCTATTCATTTCTGCATGTTCTAATATTTTCCTGATCACATTCTCATCTGTGGAGATCTCTTCACTTTTCCAATTTTGTGCAAATACAATTCTAGATGCAGTTAATATATGAATAATTAAATACGCATTCCTCTTACTATATTTTTCAAGTAAAATCCCCAACAAGAATATATCTGGTTTTAAATCAATATGCTGTTTTATCATTTTTTCCAGCCACGTATGTATTTTGGTCCAATATTTTTTTGCTTTTGCGCATGTCCACCACATATGATAATATGACAAAGGTATCTGTTGGCACTTCCAGCATTTAGCCGACTTATCTTTAAACATCTTTGCCAAACTCATTGGAACAAAATGCCATCTATAAAACATCTTATATACATTTTCTTTGTATGCAGTTGACGTTGTTAATTTATAGTTCCTATCCCACAGTTTCTGCCATTTATCTAACTTTATTGTATAACCAAAGTTTTTTGCCCATACTATCATTATCTCCTTCACTTGTTGTACTTCCAATTTCATGCCTAATAAGTAGCTGTACGGGTTTTTTTAATCAATTTTTCTTCTGTCCCTGTTAATATCTTGTCTAATTCTGTTAGTTCCTTATAAAAGCCATATAGCTTAACATCTTTCTCGTATCTAGAATGTATCTGGACTTGTGAATACCATGCCATATCAATCCCTTGATTGCTCAATTCTTGTTTAGTTTTGAGTTCCCCCTTTTCATTCAAAATATCTTTGTACCTAACAATATTTTTTATGTTAATAACATTTAGGTGAATCAGTGCTTTCATTGTTTTTTTTTATTTGAATTTATATCCCGCCCTTCTCCGAAGACTCAGGGCAGCTTACATTGTGTTAAGCAATAGTCTTCATCCATTTATATATTATATACAAAGTCAACTTTTATTGCCCTCAACAATCTGGGTCCTCATTGTTGAAAGCCAAACTGGTATCCTCAGGTAATGTTGTTCTCTAATCTTCTCTCACACTAACAGTAATGCATTCCTAATATAATGTCTTTGAAAGTAGCCATGTATTTTATTTTTCCCAAACTACAAGAAGGCATGCCAGCCCAATTGCAAATCATGCCCCTCCAAAGTCAATAGTCTTGTATGCCTCAATACAATACATTTTTTCACCCATGTGAGTACCACAGCCTGTTAATACAATTCCCAATTTGATAGACCAAAGGCTCCTCTATTTCTCAAATCCTGCAGCATTTTTAACCTTATTTGTGCTTTTTTTCCTTGCCAGATATATCTTAATATTACTTTATTGAGTCCCTCAAAGTATCTTTTTTCCAATTTTATCAGAATTGTTAGAAATAGATATAGTAGTCTCGGTAATATATTCATTTTTATTGTAGCTATTGTTCCTATCAATGATAATTGCAGATTTTTCTATTTCTCCAAATCTGCTTTAATTTGTTGCATCAGTTTATAATAATTATCTTCCTTAATAGTTACACATCTTGCTGTCAAATGAATCCCTAAGTATTTTACTTTCTTAGTAATCTGTATATCTATTCATTAACTCTTTTTTCTGCATGTCTGTAAGATTTTTAACTAATATCTTAGTTTTCTCTTTATTTCTTTTCAATCCTATCACTTTGCCATATTCCTCTATTTTTTTTATTAATTTAGGCCCTGAGTCTTGTGGATCTTCCAAAATGAAAACTAAATCGTTTGCAAATGCCTGTAGTTTGTATTTTTCCTTTTTTATTTCCATACCTTTTATCTCTATGTTTTGTCTAGTATTTCTGTTTAATACTTCCAGTGTCAATATGAATAATAGTGGAGACAAGGGGCATCCTTGTCTTGTACCTTTTTTAATGTTAACCTTCTCTGTCGTATCTCCATTTACCATCACCTTTGCTGTTTGCTTATAATATATCACCTTAATCATGTTAATAAATCTCTCCCCAAAATCCATATCTTTTAATTGTGCTAGCATAAATTGCTAGTTCACATTATCAAATGCTTTCTGCGCTTCTACAAAAATCATCACCATTTGCTTCCCTGGATGTGCTTCATGGAACTCCAGTGTATTTAAAATTATTCTCATATTGTCTTTAATTTGTCTTTTAGATAAAAATCCATTATGATCTGAATGTATAAATTGATTTAAGAATCTTTTTAGTCTTTCTGCTATTATTCCTAGTATGATTTGATTGCTTATTTGTACCCTATGACTATCATTAAGTGTTGTACCCTATGATTCGTTTTCTTTTCTTTTTATGTACACTGAGAGCATATGCAGCAAAGACAGATTCCTTGTGTGTCCAATCACACTTGGCCAATAAAGAATTCTATCTTCTATTATTGAGGCATATATTTAATAGTCAGCATTCAATAATGATATTGGTCTGTAATTTTTTATCTGTTGTAAATCTGAATCTTCTTTCGGTACGAGAGTGATATATGCTTCCGTCCATGAATTTGGTACTTGTGCTTCTAGCAATACTTTATTGAACACTTCCGGCATTGGTATATTTAGAATATTTTGTAGGTCTTTATAGAGCTTTATATACCTTGATGAACGTATCTTTTCTTTTATGTACACTGAGAGCATATGCACCAAGACAAATTCCTTGTGTGTCCAATCACACTTGGCCAATAAAATTCTATTCTATTCTATTCTATTCTATTCTATTCTATTCTATTCTATTCTATTCTATTCTAGAGTTCTGCTGGTAGACCATCTGGATCATTCTTTTGTCTTTTAATTGCTTCTGTTAATTCCATTATTGTTATATGTTCATCTAACATAGCTTTCACTGTTTCAGGTATTTTAGATAATTCCGCTTTTTCTAATATTGTTTTATTTTCTCTTCTGAAACTATCTCTTGATCATATAATTTGTAATAGTAATTTTGGATCACTTTCTTTTTGTCATCATTTTGATGGAGAAGGTTTCCTTCCTCCATTAATTGGTATATCAATTTTTCTCCTTCTCCTTTTCAATTTGTATGCCAACCATCTTTCTGGTTTATTTGCATTTTCAAAGAAACTTTGTTTAATGTTTTTAATTTTTTGTGCTAATTCTTCTTTATCTATTAAATTCAACTTACATTTTATTAATTCCATTTGGTTTTTTATATTCTTTTTTTGTAGTTCCTTTTGTAGTTCTATCTCTAACCTGTTATATTTTTCTAATATCTTTTGGTTTTGTTTCTTCTTGTTTTTCTTTCCCATATAAGTTATAGCTAAACCTCTAATATATGCCTTAGCTCTACCCCATATGTTTTGTAATGAGATCTGTTCTTTTCTATTTTCTTGAAAGAAAAAGTCTAGTTCTTTTTCTATGAATTGAATAAATTATTTATCTTTTAATATTGATTGGTTCAACATCCATCTTAATTCTTTTTTGTCTTTTCAATTTAACTTCTATTGGATTGTGGTCTGCCCACTTACTTGTTTCTATGCTTATTTCTTGTACATTAGATTTTAGTTCAGCTGACATCCATATCATATCTTTTCTCAACCATGACATATGCCTATTTGAATAGAATGAATATTGATTTTCCTTAGGATGTATTTCTCGCCATACATCTTGAATACCTAATTCTTCTGCCATTTTAAAGAAAGCCTCTGGAAGTGTTTTCCTAGCTTTTTTATTTACTTTCCTAGTTTTATAATCCAGTTCCGCATCTACTAATGCTTTCAAGTCTCCTACTACACATCTATTTTCATACTCCAATTCTATTATTTTCTTATGGAGTTTACCATAAAAGTCTTCTTGATTGCTGTTTGGTGCATAAATTGCTACCAAAAGTATCTGTTTGTAATTCATTGTTATCTCCACCATTAAAATCCTCCCTTCTTCATCCGTAAAAATTTGCTTAGCATTTATTGTTTCTTTTTGTAAAGGGCTATTCCTTTCTTGTTATGTTGTGATAGAGAGGTGTATAGTTTCCCAATTTTGGGATATTCCAATAGTTTTAATATGAACCTCTTGCAGCAAAATTATATCCAACTTTAATTTTTCTAGTTTACTAAAAATCCTTTTCCTTTTTATAGAAGAATTCAGTCCATTTATATTAATTGACGGTAATTTCATTTCTTCTTCCATGGTTTTACTTATAGATGGGTTTTGTTCTCGTCACTCTTGTCTCTCTCTGTTCTTCTGCCTTTGCTCCTTCTCTCTTTGCTATTTCCTCTAACTCTGTTTCGTCTTCTTTTTGTTGTGTATCTCTCTCTTATATTGTCTGTACTCTTTTTCCTCTTTTCATCTCTTCTTTTCTTGTAATCCAAAATAATGATCACGTTGTTCCTCAGTCTTTCATGCTTTCTTCATCAGTCGGCTGTCACAGCTTCGGTCAGGCATGCAGTGGCTGACTTTTTCTTCCTGCTGGATTGAGAGCCTTCTCCAGATCAATCAGAGAGATTGCAGATTCTCTGAGATCGAAGGAGTATGCTCTCTTACTTCATCACCCCTCCGAGGCAATTTAGGTCTATCTGAATCTCCTTGCAGTTCGAATTTCAGCGTGATCCCACAGAACCCCATGGAAGTGCATTGTGTTGCCGCGATGTCATTCCTGCCCTCTCAGGCATGGTAAGCACATCTGAGGATTCTCCATTTGAGACAAATAACTACTCACTTTAGATCTTTTAAATTATGATTTTTTTAAATATGAGGAAATATATACAACTTTCCTAATTTTGTTTCAATAGCTCAATAACTCAATTACTGTAACTGAAATTGTTTCTTCTGTAGGTATCAACCTACTCAGATTCAAACAGATATGAACAAAATTTGTGCACTTACAAATTTAGAGAAGTACATAATTTTTCACATTGTTGGGAAGCAATGTTTACAAAAACAGTAGACATTTTACAGATGCTATTTAGAGAAACATCTAAAACTTACTATTTTAATTTTAATTTTTGTTTTTTGGATTAAATGTATTATACCCTAAGTAATGAATTTATAAAATAATGAAGCACTGATTTCAAAAATAATTCAACTGAATAAATACAACAGGAAAAGATTATTATTTTACATTTAAAAATTTATACAGTTGAACCAGGTGAATATCATGGGGTACAGAATGGCAGACTATAGAAGCAGAAACTAAAGAAAAAAAGAGGTATTTTCTAGGTTTCTCAGTTTTAAATCCCTGCATACATGGAACAAATCTTGGGGATCATTTATCCTAATGTAAGCCATAGAATTAAGGGATTCAGAATATATGTGATAAAGAAACATGGCACTGTTGTCCTCTGCAATACTCTTTCAAAAGACCTTAATCCACAATTCTCTTATTCTTATCCTCAAAAGATATAATTTTATTTTATTTCTGCATGCTAACAATCCTTACATTTTTTTTCTTTTTATGAACATGCAATTCCTTAATTCAGGGTAGAGTCAGGGCAACTAAACGAAGCTGAGTGTTTGCTGGCTGGATGCCCTTCCGGATTCCTATGTGGAGTTCACCGCAGTAATTTTCTCTTTGTACCATGAGAGAGAAACATCTATTGCTACCTAGGATTGAACTTTCAACCTTCCAAGTGGGAGGTGAGCATCTTCACCACTAGGCCTTCATGCTGCTCGCTAGTGTTCCTTACATATTTATCATTAATATATTAAATTACAAAAGGGATCACACATCTTCATCTCAGTGTTGAAGCATTTAGTAATCCATTCTCACATGTGCTTTACTTTCTGCATTCAGCTCCTTATCAGTGCAAAACATATCATAATTCAAGTTCATTTATTTTATTATATACTTTTTCTAAACCACAAACAATAATGTACATTTGTACATTTTTTATGTTTTGCTGAACAGTAGAAACTTGGTCTGCAACCGCATGCCCCACATAAAACTGCATTATAGTCCCAAATTGCTCTGTGTGTTTGTTTGTATTTATGTATGAGTGTGTCTGTGTTTGTGTGAAGAGACATATGCTTAAACTATATGTTCAAAATGAATAGTCTCTTAGCAGTTACCAATCTTCCTTATTCATTCTTAAGTCTCCAAATGGTCCTGTCATTTTTTCTGCACACTCTTGTCTCATTCTGGCCCATCCATTCCTGTTATCTAGCAGAAGTTTTTTTTGCGAAATCCTTGGAGAGTCCTACCCCTTTTTTGGATCATAGTCATTAGAATGTTGCAATATTTCTTCTGTCTCTGGTTCTTCCACAAATAAATGGAGAATAACATGAATCTATTTATGGAACCTTTTTCCATATACATCCATAAAAGCCTTGGTGATGTCAATTGATACTTGCTGACATACATTTTAGCATCTTCATTTTTAACTTCTATACATGTACTCATCAATTCCACTTTACATGGTAAGAGTCTACTACATCTTTTCACTTTTTCTTAGTTTAATAGTACACAGTATAGTATTTTTAAAAAATAACAGCCTTTATTTCTTGGTTTTTATTAATTACTACTATTCCATACAGTATCTGACAACTTTTCATGGTAGGTCAGAGAAGCATAAACCATGAATTCTAATGCTACCTTAATTGTAAGATTACAGTAATGGAATCTTGCAAGTCTGAAAGCACTTTTTCCTTCCCTTTTACTTTCCAGAAAACTAGAGAGGGTTCCTTCTGAGATGTTTCCCTCATCCCTTTTCCTTCTCTGGGCTGAGATACCTTTCACAGATATATTTTTCTTGTCTCACAGTGTCATTCTCACATGCCATTACAATATCACAATCAGTCACATGTTTTGATCATCATCTGTAGATAATCACTTTTACTGCACATCATGGCTTTGCTGAATCATATTTTTCTCCACAGGCAATTATAAAAATTAAAGCATACTGAATGAGAGTATACTCAATATGATTTATTTTTTATAATTTTCTGTAGTTTTAATATAAGACCATAAGCAACGAAGTCTTTTTTGGCAGTCTGTTCTTAACAATGACCAAATAATTGCATAAGAAAGCCACTAGTCTTCCAGCAGATGGCCTTCAAAAGTAGTCACGCTTCAATGAAGGCTCATAGCCATTAATATCTTAATATCTTAATATCGGTAATGTCAAAATTAGGTTGCCACACTACAGTATTCCTTTTATCTTCTTTATGTACTTTCTCTGAATGTATGAGATCTCATATTATAGAGATACGGTTGTACTCATCCTTCTTACTGAACCAACAGCTGTGCTCATGTTTTACAGGTGTCTCTTGGTTTCATAATTTTGGTCATGAGGCCAGCCCTATTACAACTTAGAATGAAGCAGTGACTTTGGGTAGTTAGATTTGAAAGCGACTACTGTACCCTTTTTATCATTGCTTGGAACTTTGTCTCATTACAATTTAGAAATAGGATCTTCAGAGCAACATTGTTATACTGAATATCAACTTAGTGTACATTTTTCTGAGAGGTTCTAACTGCAGTGCATTGTGCAGTTGGTGTGATATGTCATGTTTACAGTCCAATAAACCAGCAAGGTGATCAGAGAGTGAGTGGTAATTCTTCTGATGCCAAGGAGAGGATTTGGGAAAGAGCATGCAGTAGATAGAAATATAGATGTTAGGATTACAGTTACAATTAGTAACTGTACTATATAGAGTTTGTCCATTCCAATACCAAATTTGAGAAAAAGCATGAAGAATTATTAATATGAGAGAGAAAATATAATTTTCTGTCAGATTCTTCTTTTTTATCAGTCAAGATTATACAATATTTGTAGCAGGTTAATATTATGATTATCAGATTTTTATAGCTGGAACCAGAGTTTATAAATTCAGCTGAAATTGTATTTAAGGTAATTGACTATTTTCCCTCATAGAAGAGTATTAGCTTTAAGAAAGAAAATGATATAAATTTTAAATAAAGATTTTGTTATCTCTTTCTGTAATATCAAGACCATATTCTTCTTTTGTTCTATTTTTATAGGGGCAATTTTAAAACAGGCAAGTTTTGAAATCTTTTGCTTTGCCAAGAGCAGCAGCTTATTAGACTTCTTCTCTTTTGTTTCTGTTGCCACAGGTAGACAGAATCCTTCTCCATGACAGCTGCTTGGCAGTATTCTTTTTTCTTTCCTGCAGAACTGTCCAAAGAAAATGCTTCATCTCAATATTACTGAGGTGGAACTGCTAACATTTTTAAAACAAAAAAATTTCTGGAAATGTAAAGGGAATTGCAAATTTTACTCCAAGAGAAATTAGTTACTTTACTATCTTTGTGCTAATCATGAGAAGGACTCGTTTATTATATTTGAATCATTAGTTTTTAAGGATTGCTTTTGTTTGTTTTTTTTTTCCTTTCAAGGAAAAGAAAAAGAGGCCATCTCTGATTCAAATAAACAACTAATCACATATGAGAGGTAGGAATAATTTAAAATATATTTTTATTTTAACAATATAACAGATGATATTGTTTATATAACAATATAAAAGAACTATATATTTATTTTAATGCCTCATTGTGTTTTATATGTGTGGCAAGAGTATTTTAATTGCAAAAACAATATACTTTCACTCTTAAAAGTGATGTGATTTCTAGATCACAAGAAACCTGGAATAGTATCTCCTTCAAATTTTTCTTCTTTGCTCATAGTTTATTTCTTTTACTCCTCTCCAATCACTTTTGCCATAATCTCCAAGGAAAACAGCTAATCCATCTGAGATAAACTAACTTCAATGAAATTCTTCTGATAAGATATCTCTTTCACTGTCCTGAAAACACCTGCAGCACTTACACTTCTTCCAAGTGTAAGAAACAGTACAAAAACAGGAGAGGTGACAATTTCTCTCTGAACCTCCTTAACTTGGGATATACCATATTTTTTGGCATTTATTTATTTATTTATTTCGATTTTTATACCGCCCTTCTCCCGGAGGACTCAGGGCGGTGTACAGCCAAGTAAAAATTCAATATATAAACATTAAAAAGAAGTTAAAAAGAAATATTATAATGTGGCCGAAATTTTAAAACCATTTAAAATCTTAAAACATAAATGCCCCAATAAAATTTCAATCCAGTCCCGCTTGAATAAATAGGTGCGTTTTCAGCTCACGCCGAAAGGTCCGAAGATCAGGCAATTGACGTAAACCGGGGGAAAGTTCATTCCAGAGCGTAGGAGCTCCAACAGAGAAGGCCCTTCCCCTGGGGGCCGCCAGCCGACATTGCTTGGCGGACGGCACCCTGAGAAGGCCCTCTCTGTGTGAGCGTATGGGTCGGTGGGAGGCACAAGGTAACAGCAGGCGGTCCCGTAAGTACCCGGGTCCTAAGCCATGGAGCGCTTTAAAGGTGGTAACCAAAATCTTGAAGCGCACCCGAAAGACCACAGGAAGCCAGTGCAAGCTGCGCAGGATTGGTGTTACATGGGCATATAAGACACACGGTTTTACCTCCAAAAAGAGGGTGAAAATCTGGGTGCATTTTATATGCCAAATGTAGCCCTGCCTACCCACCAGCCCCCACCCTTTGAACATTTTCCAGCAGTTCCAGGCGGCAGGGCTGGGCACAGCCTGTCCTGAAGAGGAACAAACCTCTCCAGGACACTTTGAGGGGGGGATCTGCCCGGCAGCTTTGGTGAAGAAGGTGGGCCCCATGGTTCGTGACCAGTCACCCCTCTGGCCACCCAGCGGGCAGCTCAGGACACTGCGGCCATCGCCTAAGCTCTCTCGATGCCCAGGAGCCGAGCCGAGCTGAGCAGAAGCCATGAAATGTCCCTCCTTTCTAGCCACCGCTGCCCATTGCAGGGGAACTCGCCGCCACCTGAAACGCGGCTCTGAAATTTGCCTTGGGGAATTGGGCCAATGGGCAGTGGTGGCTGGAAAGGAGGGACGTTTCACGGCTCCTGCTTGGCTCAGCTCCTGGGCATTGAGAGGGCCTAGGTGGTGGCAGCAGTGTTCTGAGCTGCCGCTGGGCGGCCAGAGGGGTGACCGGCCATGAACTGTGGGGCCCGCCTTTTTCACCGAAGCCACCAGGCAGATCCCCCCCTCACAAAGTGTCCCGAAGAGGTTTGTTCCTCTTCAGAACAGGCTGTGCCCCGCCCTGCCTTCTGGAACTTCCAGAAAATGTTCAAAAGGTGGGGGCTGGTGGGTGGGCGGGGCTACATTCGGCATTTCAGAAGGCCAAATCTGGGGGTTGTAAACAACTCAAGATGGCGAACATACCAAGACTCTTTCCTCCTCCTATTTTCCCCAGAATGACAACCCTGTGAGGTGGGTTGGGCTGAGAGAGACAGGAACCGACCCAAAGTCACCCAACCAGCTTTCACATATCAGGTGGGAATAGTCCTAACTTTAATCACACCATGTCAAAACAGGTAAGGCAACTTGGAATGAAACCTTTGTTTGGGTTTCACTGTCTACATCACAATGTCCAGATTAGAAAAATGGAAACATTTAGAGTTCAAAACTCCCTGTAATCCTGCCTCTCTAATCCAGTGTTTTTAAACCCTGACCATTTGAAGATGTGTGGATTTCAACTCCAGAATTGGCTGGGGAATTCTGGGAGTTGAAGTCCACACATCTTCAAATTACTAAAGTTGAGAAATACTATTTTAATCTCTATATCCAAGATCCTGTCAACCTAACAATTCCCAAAATACATTTTATCATAATGGATCTTTACATAATCAAGGGAAACTTATCATAAAGATCTGGAAATGTTACTCCCCCCCCAATATGCCTAAAACTCAACTTGGTGCTTAATAATACAACATTTTCTGCCTTGTGAATTGTGAATTGTGAAGCCACTACAGGTTTGTTAAAAACAGATCATGCCAAACCAATCTTATTTCATTCTTTAACAAAGTGATTAAATTAGTAGACCAGCCCACCTTTTTCACCGAAGCTGCTGGGCAGATCCCTCCCCCCGACCATCCTGAAGAGGTTTGTTCCTCAGGCTGTGCTCCAACCCTCCCCCCAGAGCTATAGGTAGGAAGACGGGGGCATCTCGGGAGCAGAGCCTTCAGTGCCAAGTCCCTCTTCTGCCCCCATGAAAATCATTCCCCATCCCACTCATTCCAGTTAAACGCATGGAGAGTTATAGGATTTGTTTTAAACAGATAACTGTGCTGCCTGTTATCAAAATCAAGTGGAAGTCTGGACATGGCTGATCCTGATGCTGATAGGCAGAAGCAAAATTCTTTTTTTTCTTGTCCCCCCCCCCAAAAAAAAAATTAAGGTGCGTCTTATACTCTGGTGCATCTTATATGCCGAAAAATACGGTATATCTAATTTTGAATTATACTCTTTCCCAGCTATCACCTGATGGCCCACTGCAGGTTATTCAAGAAATCACTCAATCTTCCAAAGAAATATTTTTGAGTTTGGGGAAGAAGGAAAATAAGAACTTCTCATGGAGTGTCTTATATTTATTTTAATATTCAGATTTTGATCCTCAGACTGTCACAGTGTTTTTGGATGCCCTTTGACAATAAAAATGCAATATTTTATTTTCTAGCTCTCTACAGTTCTCTACAGATGTATCATTGATTCCTAACAGAAAAACATTTTCAATACAATTACAAGGGATTGTAGATGGATTAGAAAACATCATTGGTAAGTAATGTATAGACATGTTGGATGATATTGGTGCCCAATGGAAAAAATATTGATGTAATATGGATTATTTACTATCCATCCAACAAAGCAAAATAAAGATCTAACTGCCAGATGTAATCTCACTAAAAAAATTCAGTTGGTTTGAAGCAATTTAGAAGATTAAAAATGTGTGTGAGACCAATTTGCTGTATATTAGTATTGGTCTCACATTATATTCACACCACTTTATGATATTTCCTCCATTCAGATTTGATCTCAAGATTTTCCAGACTTGCTTTATGTGTTTTGTTGAAGTAGCTTCCTTGACTTGGTTGTGCAACAGGTCAGAAGCTTCCAAAACTCCTAAGTACTTGTCTTCTCCTTATCCTCCTCCTCCTCCTCCTCCTTTCTTCTCACTTTGCTTCTGTACTGGAGACAAATTCCTTGTGTGTCTAATCACATTTGGCCAAATAAAGAATTCAGTTAAGTTAAGTTCAATTCAATTCAATTCAATTAACATGTTTAACATACTGGCTATGTAACCAACTTCAGAAACCGCTACAAAAATATATGCAACCAAATAAAAATTGAATGCACCAATTACCACACCAAACAAGAAGACGACCTTCTGCGCACAAAATCCAATCGTGCTTTTTATAATTTTGTGAACAACAAACTTAAAGACTCAAGATCCATCCCACCACTAAAAGGAACTAACGGCAAAGAATATAATGATGAAACAGTTAAAGCAAACCTCTTTAACACATTTTTCGGCTCAGTATTTGTTAACAGTAATGGCTCATATCCATCATTCCCCAGTTGTACCAACAATGAGTACAATGACCTAACACAAATAGATTTCACAGAAGATAATGTCGAAAAGACCCTTCGCAAACTGAAACCATCTCTATCCATTGGACCTGATGGTCTATGTGCATACTTCTTAAAAAAGCTTTCTACTAACTTAGCCGAATCTCTAAGCATAATCTTTGAAAAAGCTTTCACGACCAGCTCCCTTCCCAAACTTTGGTCACTAGCCACGGTCATCCCTGTCTTCAAAAAAGGAGACCCCAGCCTAGTTGAAAATTATAGACCAATCTCTTTATGCTGCGTCATCTGCAAAGTAATGGAATCAATAATGATAATAACAACAACAACAACAGAGTTGGAAGGGACCTTGGAGGCCTTCTAGTTCAACTCCCTGCCCAGGCAGGAAACCCTACACCATCTCAGACAGATGGTTATCCAACATTTTCTTAAAAATTTTCAGTGTTGGAGCATTCAAAACTTCTGCAGGCAAGTCATTCCACTTATTAATTCTTCTAACTGTCAGGAAATTTCTCCTTAGTTCTAAGTTGCTTCTTTCCTTGATCAGTTTCCACCCATTGCTTCTTGTTCTACCCTCAGGTAATTTGGAGAACAGCCCGACTCCCTCTTCTTTCTGGCAACCCCTAAGATATTGGAACACTGCTATCATGTCTCCCCTAGTCCTTCTTTTTATTAAACTAGACATACCCAGTTCCTGCAACCGTTCTTCATATGTTTTAGCGTCCAGTCCCCTAATCAGCTTTGTTGCTCTTCTCTGCACTCTTTCTAGAGTCTCAGCATCTTTTTTACATCGTCAACCAGTCCATTACCCTCCACCTAGAAACAAACAACCTACTCTCTAATAAACAATTTGGTTTCAGAAAAAAATTATCCTGTAATTTACAACTTCTACACTGCAAAAATATATGGACTACAAATCTTGATCAGGGCAAAGCAATAGATGCCATTTACATAGGCTTCTGTAAAGCTTTTGACTCAGTGGTACATGACAAACTTCTAAAACTAAAATCCTATGGCATCTCTGGACCCCTCCATAATTAGATAACAGCATTCCTATCAAGCAGACAACAAGTGGTCAAAATAGGCAGTGCCCTATCAAATCCTGTTCTTGTCAATAGCGGCATTCCCCAAGGCAGCGTTCTTGGACCAGCACTCTTCATATTATACATTAATGATCTCTGTGACCATATTATAAGCAATTGTGTTCTCTTCGCTGATGATGTTAAACTATTTAACACTACCAACAATACAGCTACCCTTCAAAAAGACCTTGACTTTGTGTCAGAATGGTCAAAAACTTGGCAACTCCAAATCTCAACCAACAAATGCTCTGTCTTACACATTGGAAAAAAGAATCTGAACACTAAATACAAACTCGATGGACACTACCTTATAGATGAACCCCACCCCGTTAAAGACCTTGGAGTTTTCATATCAAATGATCTAAGTGCCAAAGCCCACTGCAACTACATCGCAAAAAAGGCTTTAAGAGTTGTAAACTTAAAAGACCAGTTGTAAGTACCACTCATTTAGTATCATTGCAAGATTGAACAGTCGCTGAAAAGCATCATATACTGGGACTAATACTCTGCAAAACTAGTATCAGGCTTCTCTTACTTTAAATATTCTGTAAAATATTCTTCAAACATTAGTGCAATTTCCACATTTTTATATTACTTACTGGGTTAATAGTATTTATTTTCATTTGAGCCATAATATTCATTCTCTTAGCAAAGATAAACTTAAAGACGGATTCTATCTTAGAACAAGCAAAAGCAGAATTTTAAAATAAATTTAAACTTAGCAATTATGGAACATGGCTATATGCATATCTTTGTGTTCAGTTGAGTTTTATTTTAAGTAAATGTGCAGAGGATTGCTTTCTTAATTTAAAACATATGACAGTGCATTTGACTATGCATGGGACAGTGCTTCTGTTTGGTGATGTAGTTCATAGTCTTTAATGGAAAATGTATAGTTTTCAAAAATCTGTCTAAAATACAGGTGTCAAATTCTGCATCACTTTGATGTCACATGGCGTGTGACTTTTTTTCCTTTGCGAAGCTGGGGTGGGCTTGGCCTGCACATGACGCATCCAGCCTGCGGGCCACCAGTTTGACACCTCTGGTCATTTTAGTTTTATTTTAAAATAACTTTTACAAAAACATCCTGGTCAGTATTAAAAAATACTTTTATTTTTTAGTGTTCCAGATCTTCTATAGCCTACATAAAATATAATCACTTACAGGAATTTGCCAAGTTCAGCTCCAAATAAATCATTAAACAAAATAAGCACATACTTAAGACAATAAGAAAAAGGGCTCTACAGGTATATTCCAGTGAGTTACTAAATCTAAACCTTCAAATATATGAGAATTATTGGGGGAAAAACTGAATTGATATTTCTGTTATATTTACATTTTCAGTTAAAATAGTTAAAAGTCCTGAGAATATTTACCCATCCTGGGTGCTCAGTCAGCAATTTTTAATTTTTTAAAAAATTGTTTCATAATGAATTCTGATTTTGAAAATATTTTTAAATTGCCATATTTTTCATTAGATCAAGTTACACCATTTTCTCAGGATTCTCGGCTTTCAATCTTCATTGATCAGTCTTTACATAAAATAATGCAGCAGTGTGAAGATTACACAGATTTTGAACCAGGACATTATCAATCAACATGGCCAAACTGTGATCTCATTCTTGGGACAGATCCAGATTACCAAAACAAAGTATGTTTCAGAAGCTGTACTATATGAGGATAACAATATGGTGGATAACAATATTTTTTCTTATCTTTATATTGTTTCAAATCATAGACAATAGGCTACATGTAATCTTTCAAATCCTTTTTTTGTGACTTCCTAAAACTGAAGTTACCAAAATTTGGCTGAACAAAATTTCTAAGTTTTGGCAGAAAATGTGAAAAAATAAGTATGCATACATCTCAGTGTAAGAAATTGATAAGTAGTCATTTATAAAATAATCAACAAATACAGCCTGCTCTTCTTTACAAAAGTCTTAAGCTTCATTCTCTTTATATTGAAAGGGCACAAGAAATATTATTTTCCTCCATTTCCCGTATATATACTGTAGATGTATCAGTAGATTAACACCAGGCATTTTTTATTAATACTTCAATCACCTTATAAATCTTAAGCATCAGAAGCTAAGAGATCTTTTTTGTAATCTACTGCTTCCATTAAATTATTTTCCAAACTCCAATTCCTTCAAATTCACATCCCCAAAAAATTATTCCAGAAATCCTGTGTCTTACCATTTGTGTAACATGTGATATTAATACATTTCCTACTGTGTCCCTTAGTTTCAAAAATAAAAAAAGGAAATGAAATAAAAGAAAATCTGAGATCATGTAGCCCATGTTTACTAAGTGACTCTTCTTTAGCCAAGCCTTTTCATTATGCCCTACATTTAGAATTTAACTTTTATGAGATTACAAGAACATTTAAAAAAAACATCTTATTGTTATTACAAAAAGAATTGCAGGTTTATTTCCCACAGTTCTGGGTTTTAAAAATGTTATCATATCACATGAAGTTTCTGTTTTGGATTGAAGCCAATGTTACCCCTTGACTTTTAGGCTTTATTTAGTGCTTGTTTTTAATGTTCTTGTTTAAACCTGCAAATGGTATTGATTAGGGGGACTAATTAATAGTATTTCAGCAGGAGTATACAGAAATTTAATTCTTTTCTTTGCTGCAGACCTGAAGAAAATGTATTTCTGTTTTGTATTGAAAGGAAATTTTCTATGGGCATCAGTGAAGTTAAAGTCCTTGTCTATTTCTGCTTTGACACTGAAAATTTCTTTATTTTAATCAGTTATATGACCACTGATCTTGCAATAGCAACTCTGAGAAAATAATAAGCTTAAAATTCAAAATGGACCAATAACTATAAATATACTTGTAGCAACCAAGGACCATGACAAGAACAAGCATTAAAATACTACCCATCCCATTAACTAAGACCTAGCTTTTCCTATTTATTCTTGAGGTTCAAGTTAGCAGGAAATGCTATTGGTACAATTTGATTACATAGGGTTAAAGCTGTATGTCTGTTAAGAATATAGTTCCTAAATACTAATCAGAGGAAATCACTATACTAATGTGAATGCTATCAGTGCGGTTTAATAACCGTTTTGAAAGATTGTAGGATTACACCTATATGTCTTTGATTTTTAAATTTGTTTCCATCTTAATTTTTTAGATTCTGGACCTTCTCTCTCTTCAGAGTTCTTCACTGGCCCGAGTAGAATCTTACAGCAGAAACTTTATGGAATATTGCAGTATGGTAGATAAAGCAAAATATACAAATGACAAAATAGTAGCATTGCAAAGAGAGATGACTACAAAGGAGTTTAGAAAAATACTAGAAAATTATACAGTTGATGTAAAGGAGATTGTATGTATGCTTATTGAGAAACGCATCTCTCTGTTTAGAGTAAACAGTTTGAACTTTCAGACAGACTGCCTGCCATATTTTGAGGTTCTGCTTAAGACTATTCATATTCATTTTTATACAGCAATTGATACAAAGAATGTACATCTTGTTGAAGTAAGTATATAATTTTTATTTAATTAATTTCTTAAATTTCTATTCCAGCTATTTCACTGCAAATGTTTAGGTCAAAGTGCATTATATGGAAGACATAGTTGGAGATCAAACTTTTGTTTGGTTATATTGCAGTTGAAATGAGATAGCCAGTGGACAGACTGTTGCATTTTGGTAAATTATTACAAAGTGAAATGTGGACAGAGGGAAGGGTAATGGCTAGTCAGGCTGATTCAAATGTTGACCTAAACTAAGATAGGCAGGGAATGGTATATCAATTTCACTGGATCCCAGATAATTTTCAATCTTAATTTAAGGTGCACCATGGTACTTGGACTATAAATTCATCTTCAGAAGCATTTCTCCAGATACTCCCCCATGTTAAGATATGGTTAGTAGCAATCCAGGAGTGGACATTTTCAGTGCTAGCTTGTTGTCTTTGGAATGCCATCCCCATTGATGTATGAATGATACCAACTTTTTCATCATTTCCCCCTTTTTTTGTATAAACACAAAAATTAGTTCAATAGTTTGAACTTAACGATTATGAGTACAAAAAATCTTTCTATCTTAAGCTTTTGTAATGTTAGAACAGAGTCAATAAAGTTGTCTGTGATATGATTAGCTACCAATGTGGGGTCCTTGGTTGGTTTTTTTGCAGATGTTTCATTTTTATTTATTTATTTATTTATTAAATTTTTATACCGCCCTTCTCCCGAAGGACTCAGGGCAGTTTACAGCCATAATAAAAAACATTATACACATAAAACCATAATTAAAAAACTTATTATACAAATGGCTGAATTAAAACATTTAGAATAAAACCCCAAATTTTAAAATGTTAAAACATTAAAACTAATTAAAATCCTATTAAAATCCTATGCCAGTCCTGCGCGAACAAACAAATAGGTCTTCAGCTCTCGGCGGAAAGTCCAAAGGTCCGGCAGTTGCCGAAGTCCAAGGGGAAGTTCATTCCAAAGGGTGGGAGCCCCCACAGAGAAGGCCCTCCCCCTGGGGGCCACCAGCCAACATTGCTTGGCGGACGGCACCCTAAGGAGTCCCTCTCTGTGTGAGCGTACAGGTCGGTGGGAGGCATTCGGTAACAGCAGGTGGTCCCGTAAGTACCCTGGCCCTAAGCCATGGAGCGCTTTAAAGGTAGTCACCAACACCTTGAAGTGCACCCGAAAGACCACAGGTAGCCAGTGCAGACTGCGCAGGAGAGGTGTTACATGGGAGCAACGTGTGGCTCCCACTATCACCCGCGCAGCTGCATTCTGAACCAACTGGAGCCTCCGGGTACTCTTCAAGGGGAGCCCCATGTAGAGAGCATTACAGTAGTCCAAGTGAGAGGTAACCAGAGCATGAGTGACCGTGCATAAGGCATCCCGGTCGAGGAAGGGGCGCAACTGGCGAACCAGGCGAACCTGGTAAAAAGCCCTCCTGGCGACGGTCGTCAAATGATCTTCGAAAGACAACCGTCCATCCAGGAGAGGACGCCCAAGTTGCGCACCCTTTCCACTGGGGCCAATGATTCGCCCCCAACAGTCAGCCGCGGCTGTGGCTGACTGTACCGGGGTGCCGGCATCCACAGCCACTCCGTCTTGGAGGGATTGAGTTTGAGCCTGTTTCTCCCCATCCAGACCCGTACAGCTTCCAAACACCGGGACAGCACTTCGATGGCTTTGTTGGGATGGCCTGGGGTGAGCTGCGTGTCGTCAGCGTACAGTTGGTCCCTCACCCCAAAGCCATTAATGATATCACCCAGCGGCTTCATATAGATGTTGAACAGGAGAGGCGAGAGAATCAACCCCTGTGGCACCCCACATGTGAGGGGCCTCGCGGTCGATCTCTGCCCTCCTGCCAACACCGTCTGCGACCGGTCAGAGAGGTAGGAGGAGAACCACCGATAAACGGTGCCTCCCACTCCCAAACTCCCTAACCGGTGCAGCAAGATACCATGGTCGATGGTATCAAAAGCCGCTGAGAGGTCTAATAGGACCAGGGCAGAGGAACAACCCCTGTCCCTGGCCCTCCAGAGATCATCAACCAACGCGACCAAAGCCGTCTCCGTACTGTACCCGGGTCGGAAGCCAGACTGGAACGGGTCTAAATAGACAGATTCCTCCAGGTATTGGGGTAATTGACGTGCCACCACACTCTCAACAACCTTTGCCACAAAGCGAAGGTTGGAGACAGGACGATAATTTCCTAAAACAGCCGGGTCCAGGGAGGGCTTCTTGAGGAGGGGCCTCACCACCGCCTCTTTCAAGGCGGCAGGGAAAACACCCTCCATCAGAGAAGCATTTATAATCCCCTGGAGCCAGCCTCGTGTCACCTCCTGTGTGGCCAGCACCAACCAGGAGGGGCACGGGTCCAATAAACATGTGGTGGCATTCAACCGCCCCAACAACCTGTCCATGTCCTCGGGAGTCACAGGGCCAAATCCATCCCAAATAGTTTCAACAAGACGTGTCTCCAGCCCCTCACCTGGATCTACCTACTGTTGATCCATTCCGTCCCGAAGCTGAACGATTTTATCGTATAGATAACCACTAAACTCCTCGGCACAGCCTTGTAAGGGGTCATCCCGCACCTCCTGATGAAGGAGGGAGCGGGTCACCCGAAACAGGGCTGCCGGGTGGTTATCTGCCGACGCAATGAGGGAGGAAACGTAGGAACGCTTCGCTTCCCTCAGTGCCACTAGGTAAGTCCTACTATAGGACCTAACTAGTGTCCGCCTTGGAACGGCTGGATCTCCAGGCACTCTCTAGGCGTCTTCTCCGGCGTTTCATCTCCCTCAGCCCCTCGGAGAACCAGGGGGCTGGTTGAGATCTGCGCCGGGTCAGAGGCCACAAAGGCACAACACGGTCTAAAGCGCCAGTTGCGGCCTGTTCCCAGGCCGCAACTAATTCCTCAGCCGTGCCATGGGCCAGATCCTCAGGAAATGGCCCAAGCTCCATCAGGAACCTCTCCGGGTCCATCAGGTGCCTGGGACGGAACCAGCGTGTTGGTCCCGTCTCCCTGCGGTGTTGAGCGGCAGTCTGAAAGTCTAGACGAAGGAGAAAATGATCTGACCATGACAATGGCTCGGTAATTAAATCTCCTAAATCCAGATCATTTAACCACTGTCCAGAGATAAAAATCAGATCCAGTGTGCCTCCCCCCATGTGAGTAGGGCCATCAACTATTTGTGTCAGGTCCAGGGCCATCATGGAGGCCATGAACTCCCGAGCCGCCGTTGATGACAAGCCGGTTGATGGTAAGTTAAAGTCCCCCATGACTATAAGTCTGGGGGTCTCCACCACCACCCTGGCAAGCACCTCCAGCAGCTCGGGCAGGGCTGTAGTCACGTAGCAAGGAGCCAGGTACGTGATCAACAAGCCCACCTGCACCTCATTATCAAACTAGGTAACATTAGGTAATCAGTAGGGAGTAGGGCTTGTTCTCATTTTACCTATTAGTGGCTTGCCCTATGAGTGTTGGTGGGAGTGATCTTAGTGGTTCCTTGTTTGGACTGTTGTTTACTGACAGCTTGTTTGTCTGAATCGGAAATTCCTTGATTGGGGTAGTATTTGGTTCTTGATTGTTAGTCTAATATTAATCTTGGTATTAATCTCTGGACATCTGGATATTGATTGCTGGTGAGGATGTGTTTTGGTCTTTTAATTTTCTTTTTTATTCTATATTTTGAACACAGAGATGTTTTGTATTTCTATGTGCCAGATTGATTTGTCTGAGTGCTAGGCTTCCAGAAATACTTTAGTGTTTTTGGAATTGTTTTGTCTAGGATACTCACATTTTCCTAGTTGAAATTATGGTTAAACATGTTCATGTTTTGTGGAATTAAGGAGTTTTCATGATGTCTTATCACTGCTAGTTGATATTCATAGATGTGCTCTGCTAGTCTTCTGCTTGTTTATCCTTCATAATAAATGTTGCAATTCTTATACTGTATGTTGTAGGTGACTCCTATTTTGTCTTTTGAGATTGCTGGGTTTTTTGGTTTGTTTTTGGAGGGCTTTAATTGGTTTATGTGCTATGGTGATGCCATGTGGTTGTCATAATCTGTTGATGATTCTGAGATGTTTTTGATGCATGGCAGTATTATCGTTTTCTCAACTTGTATTGGTTGTGCTATATTGAGTTGAGTGATCAAGCACTTTTTGATGAAGTTGCATGGAAGGTATTCATTTTATTGGAAGATGTTGTATAGAATGATGATCTAATTCATCTTTCTGATGTTCAGGGTTGCTTCAGTGTGTTGGTGCTCATCTAAATAGTGTTCTTACACAGATTCTCTTGGGGAAGGTTGGGTTTGTTACTATGGTAGTGAAGCACTTGGTTGGCATGGGTGGTTTTACAATAGATTTGTGTTTCTAATTTGCAATCACTACTTCTGCTGATAGCGATATCCAGGAAAAGTAGCATGCTACTTTATTCTTTTCCCCTAATGAATTTTATTCATTTGAGAATGTTATTGATGGTTTCATATGTGTGCTGTAGTTGGTCCATTTTTATTATGACAAAGTTGCCATCTATTTGCCGACTATCAATTAGCTATCAATTTTAGTATTGCAGTGCTATACTTCTGATGCTGATAATTTATTTTATTTATTTATTTATAATTTAATTTCTATACCGCCCTTCTCCCGAAGGACTCAGGGCGGTTTACAGCCATATTAAAATACAGAGAATAAATAACAAATTTAAAAAGAATTTAAAAACAAATATTTAGTAGGCCAATCGACTAAAACGGTCATAGACCAACATAAAACCCCTTAAAATATACAGTTAAAATACACTTAGGCTAGTCCCGCTTGATGAAATAATAAAGTCTTCAGTTCCCGTTTAAAGGTCCGGAGGTCAGGGAGTTGGCGTAACCCGGAGGCAACTCATTCCAAAAGGCCAGTGCTGCCACAGAGAAGGCTCTTCCCCTGGGGGCCGCCAACCGACATTGTTTGGTCGACGGCACCCTGAGAAGGCCCACTCTGTGGGAGTGCACAGGTCGTTGGGAGGCTATTGGTGGCAGAAGGTGGTCTCATAGGTATCCCGGTCCTAAGCCATGGAGCGCTTTAAAGGTAGTCACCAACACCTTGAAGTGCACCCGGAAGGCTACCGGCAGCCAGTGCAGGCCACGCAGGATAGGTGTTATATGGGAGCAACGCAGTGCTCCCTCTATCACCCGCGCAGCCGCATTCTGGACTAGCTGGAGCCTCCTGGTGCTCTTCAAGGGGAGCCCCATGTAGAGAGCATTGCAATAGTCCAGGCGGGAAGTAACAAGGGCGTGAGTGACCGTGCGTAAGGAGTCCCGGTCAAGGAAAGGGCGTAACTGGCGAATCAGGCGAACCTGATAAAATGCTCCCCTGGCAACGGCCGTCAAATGTTCTTCAAAAGACAGCCGATCGTTCAGGAGAACGCCCAAGCTACTTACCCTCCCCCTGGGGGCCTATAGTTCACCCCCAACAGTCAGCAAAGGCGTAAGCTGACTGTACTGGGGCGCCAGAACCCACAGCCACTCTGTCTTGGAGGGGTTGAGCTGGAGCCTGTTCCTCCCCATCCAGACCTGCACAGCTTCAAGATACCGGACCATCACCTCGACGGCTTCGTTGGGGTGGTTCGGGATGGAAATGTACAGCTGAGTACATCAGCGTACAGATGGTATTCCACTCCGAAACCACGGATAACCTCACCCAGCGGCTTCATGTAGATGTTGAACAGGAGAGGCAAGAGAACCGACCCCTGAGGCACCCCACAAGTGAGCATTAAGAAAGCATTTTCTGTATACTACAAATTCTTTCTTTCTGAAGAAAATTTCTTCTACTTCTCTAACATTCCCCAGAGATTCATAAGGTCTCAGCAGTACTGAAATTCAGAAAAACTCTCAGAAACGTAGTTATTCCAGCGAGTCTTGGGGGCTGAAATGTTGTCATTTACTTCTTTGTACTAATAGAATATCTGTTTAAATCTTATCTATGTTCCCTCAGTGTAATTATAGTATAGGTGCAATCATATTCTATATCATAATTGATGTCACTGTTTTAATTTTATTATTTTAATTATTGTTACTATTTTAAAATGATTTATGCATATTGAGTATCTACACCTCTTACAATATATAACAGTTGGAGTAATTAGTAAGCGAAGTAATAAACTGTATCTCAATTGTGATCAAAAGCTTCAGGTTTTCCAAACAGTTAAAATGCTACCATAGCAAGAATAATTGTATATCTTTGGATATGTACTTCATACATCTTTGGATACATTTTTAAATATATACTATTTTATTACTTTTAGGTCACCCAGTCAGCAGTAGCGAAGTTGAACAAAGAACTAGTAACAGTGGATGGATTTGTTGAACATTTGCTATATCTTCAGGAAATTTCCTCACAACTACCAAGTATAAAGGTTGAATATAACTATCTTTCTGAGCTCCACTTCATTGCAAATGATTATAACATCTTTCTCCCACATCAGCAGCTTGCTCTCTATCAAACTGTTGTGCGAACACTCCAGAATCTTCAATCAACTATCCTTATCTGTGAAAAACTGAAGGATGATTATGTTATAAAGTTTAATGAAAGTTTGGGAGAATTTATGGATAATTTACAAGTTGAAATGAAAGAATACAAAAGCAAGGTAATAGGATAATAACAAATATATTTGCATCTGCTTCATAGTAGCAAGGTAAAAAAAATTCCAAAGCAAAATATATACAATTACTATTATTTTATTTGTTTGTTTATTAGATTATTTGCTGCCCATCTTGCTGTGGGGCTACTCTAGATAGCTTACAATAAAATGGAAAAATTATTTAAAAAGTAAAAATAATAATAAAGGAATAAAATTACAAAAATAAATAGTTGAAATACAATAATATGATATTAAAAAGATCAAAGAGCAAAGGGAGAGCAGGAAGCACAGGGGCAAGGGGGGATCAGTTAGTGTAGCAGCTACTTCCAGTTATGTACTCCCCTATTGGATCCCCAAGCCAACTGGCAGAGCCAGGTCTTCAGGTCCTTGCAGACGAATAGGAGTGTGGAGGCAAATTTCACCCTAGGGGTTAGAATGTTCCAAAAGTCTGGCACTATAGCAGAGAAGGCTGTTCTCCTGGATACCGTGAATCAGAGTTCCTTGACCAATGGGATCCTCAGCAGGCCTCACTCTCAGCATGAGTAAGGCAGGTTTGTTTTAGTGGGACAAGATGGACTTGTTCATTCCACAGGTCCCAAAGACTTCTGGTGCTGCCACTCCTTGTACCAGTTGAAGTTCTGAATGCAATTCAAGGATACCCCCATGTAAAGTGCATTACAGTATTCCAGATGAAAGTTTACTAAAGCTTGAGTAACTGAATACATGGAGTCCTGATCCAAGAATGGCTGCAGCTATGTACTAACCAAAGCTGTGCAGAAACTTTCCTAGACCTGATCTTCGAGCAGAAGTCATGAGTCCAAGAGAACCCCTAAGTTCTTCGCCCACTTTGAGGTTAAAGACCTGTCTCTGTGGCTCTAGCCCAAAAGCCCTCTAACCTCCAGCCATTCACCCTGCATGAACATAAAGTGAGAGTTGTGCTGAAGGCTGTAAATCCTAACAAAGCTGCAGGTCCAGATGGGGTGCTGGGGAAAGTGGTAAAAACCTTCACTGACCAATTAACAGGGGTCCTGACAAGGATTTTTAACATCTCCCTGCAACTGGCTACAGTCCCATCATGCTTGAAAGCAGCCACAATTATCCCAGTTCCGAAGAAAGCAGCCATAAACAGCCCGAATGACTATAGACCCATTGCACTGGCGTCTATAGTGATGAAGTGCTTTGAGAGACTGGTTCTACAACACCTCAGGTCCTGTCTTCCACCAAATTTTGATCAATACCAGTTTGCTTATAGAAGCAACAGGTCAACAGGAGACATCATCGCCACAGCTCTACATATTGCACTGAGACACCTTGAGAAATCTGGAAATTATGTCAGAATGCTTTTTATAGACTATAGTTCGGCCTTTAATACCATCTTACCAGACATTCTTATTGAAAAGCTGACTGACCTCAATTTCCTCCCCTCACTTGTGACTGGATCAAAGACTTCCTGACAGATCATCCACAAACAATAAGGTCTGGGTCCTTTACATCTTCCACCCTGAAGCTCTGCACAGTCCTAAGTTCTATAACCGGCCCAAAGGATACCAAGTTCGATGGTATTGAAGGTTCCTGAGAAGTCAAGGAGAGCCAAGATGATTGCACTACCTCCATTCCACCCTTGTCAGATTTTGTTATGATCTTAGAGTTTTTTCTATTTTTTAAAAATGTCATTATTTCTATTTCAGGTTTACACAGAATGGAAATGCTGATGTTAACCTGATCTAGGCTTAGAAATAACATTCATTAAAAACCAATGCAATGCGATAAGCAAAAACTGATTCATACTTTTTAACAATAATGAAAAAAGTTCCTGCTTTTAGGAGAATTTAATCTTCCCTCTACTGTCTACTTTTGCTAATTGGGAAATTGAATGCATTCCACTTTGGGGGTGATAATTCTTTCAAATCTGTTGTCTTTATTTTAGTGTTTACAGCGATAGTAATAGCAGCCTTTTTCTATGTAGTAGTACTATTATAAAATCAAAGCAGCAATCACCAAACTATGGGCTTTGTGAAATCCTATCACACCCAATTATACATAAAAGCATAGCCATCCTTCTCTGAAAAGAGAAAGAGAGAATGTATGTTGCTCTAAAAGAGAATATAGGTAACTTTGTTCAGTAAAATGGACCAATTTGGATTTTTTAAAAAATATTTTCCTTAATTTTGCCCAACTATAATTATTTCTTTGTCATTAATTGTCATTTGTTTTGTTGTTTAGGTGAGAAATCCTGTCCTCCTCCTTAGTGAAACCCTGCCTAAGACAGCTAAAGAAATGATTGAAAATCTTATTGAAGAAGCAGGAATTATCAGTGAGAAAATTTTAAATTATGCAAATTATCAGCACGTGCTTGATGGTGCTATTGGTGACATGAAATCATTGTCTGTGGAAAAACTGTCTCACAGAAGTCAGGCTGGAGATTCTCAGAGAGTGAATGCTGAACTCTCAGAAATTGAAGGTGAACTACAGTTACGTAAATTGTTATGGGACTCACATGAAGATTGGGCAAAACGTATCTTTAAGTGGAAACATACAATTTTTTGGAATCTTGATGTAGATGTAATTCAAACTGAGGTTAACCGATTCATGCAGAGAATTCATATTCTTGAAAAAGGTAAATGATAATTGCAATAATTGTGAATTAATAGAAACAAAATATTTTATGAATTAAAATTATTTTGAAATTAAGTGATGACCAATTTTGTTTTAGCAAAATGGTAAAACGTTATTAAAGGAAGTCTATCTTTTTTGTTTTTAATTGTGAGATTATTTTGATTTGATGCATTGATAACAAAATTTTTATTTATACAAAGATCATACAAGTCACACTTTTGCAAATTTTACCCCCCTTTTCATTGATTTATTGCATAAAAATGATTTTTAAACTTTGAAGATGAATGATTTTGTGTTAAAACTTTTTACATGCATACTTGGATTATAGTTATGTGATGTATTAGTGAATATTCACGTGCTAGCTAATAGAAGTAATTGTGGTAACTAAGATCATAATTGAGTATAGTGAAAATCTTTAATATAAAACCAACAATCGATTGGTGTCATAGGGCGTTAGAAAGATAGAAAAGAAAAATTGGAGCATAGCCATATGCGCACATTAGGTTTCAGAAGAACTATTTTCAATAAGTTTGGAGATGTACTAGGCAGGATCTATCCTATCAATAGAAATCAACAAACAGAACACAGAAGAATTGGAAACATGTCAAAAATTAGATACTGAAAGTATAGTTGGGCAACATATCAATGGGAAAAATAGAGGGTATCTTACAAAGCATTTGATTTGTTGATGAGCTTTTGATTGGGCTATGATTTTAAAGGAAAATGAATGAGAAATGGAGGATATGTGTAATCATCAAAGAAACACATTATGAAGTTGCTAATATCTGCAGAAAGAAGCCATAAAGGTGCCATAAAGCCATGCATGCAGCACAAAAATGTTAGGCTTACAAAGGAAGCTAAAGACATAAAAATAGTTTTCATTATATCAGTTATAAATGAGAAAAAAGGAAGGAATGGCCCCACTGGTTGAAAAATGAAAGGATAGTAAGTAACAGGACAGAGAGAGATTGAGATGGGGGAAGGAGTAGAACTTTTCCATTTTTTTTTTATTTTTTTTACATTTATATCCCGCCCTTTTCCGAAGACTCAGGGCGGCTTACAGTGTGTAAGGCAATAGTCTCATTCTATTTGTATTTTTGCTATGCTTCAGTCTTCTTTCAAGAGAATTTTGTTCAAATGGCTGAAAGGTAAGTAATGGGGTTATGAAGAAGTGCCTGACCATCATATACACTATGAATTTAAGATACCAGGACCAAATCAAGATTCTTAAAAGTTATACTTTTATTTTATGGATATAATTCTTGAGTCCTTTATTATGATCTTCAACAAATCCTGGATTACACGGATATACCAAAGGATTAAATAAAGCGTTCTGATCTTCAAAAAGGGTAAAAAGAGAAAGGTAAGTTGTTCAGCTTGTCATTATACCTGGAGTCAGACAACCAGATCGCCTGAAGCCTAGAACCTGGAAGCCATAACTAGAAGCTCTGCCCAGAAGAATATACAGCAAGGAATGAATAGCATTGTAGGACAAAGTAAAGGCAGGAAGATACTGAGGTATTTGTAATCAGATAATCTAAATACAAGAGCCAGTGGGCTCTGGGTTGAAGAGGGAACCAGTGAACAGCAATGCACTATATATAAAAAAAGAATGAGAATAGTATGGAAGGCTCAGAACGGCCTGAACAATACTGTTCTAGTCTGGGATCAAGATAGAAATAGGGAACATCTACCAGAACATTATTCCAGTAATCCAGGTATGAAAAAACAAAGGCATATACCAATGAAGCTGCTGTATCATCTGTCATAAATTCAAAGATCCTGTAAAATTTCATCAAATGAAAATCGGGGACTATTGCTATAATATCAATAATTGGTCATAGAATCAGATGATCATCTATTAAAATCTGAGGTTGGAACAAAGGAAATAGGGGCAAGCCAGGTCTGGAAGATAATTAGAGACATACTACAAGGATGAGAAGAATGAGCAAGCCTAAATAATTATCTCAGTCATATTCATTTTTAACTTTAGGTAATGGGAGGACCCTCCAGACAAAATACTAATTAATCTTTCATTAATTTTTGAACACACAATGTCATCAAGGGCTACAAATGGTTTATAGACTTGGAATAACAATAACACCCAAAACCCTGAATCAGAACATTCAAAGGAAGGGTATAAAAAGTACTCAGGACTGCTCTTTGAGGGAACCTATTATAAAGGGAAATTTCTGCAAGGAATAGTAATGTATTAATATGTTTAGTATTAAAAAATAATAGGAATACAAAAAAGATTTGAATCAGTCAAATGCACAGTGAATCTTGTGTGTGTTACGGGTGGGGAGAGGGAACAGACTATCATCTAGACAGCAATATCAAGAGTATCAATGGTTTCAATTGTTAGATATATTTAGCTGGGAGACAATGAGGCTATAAAGAGACACTATACCTTTCTTCAAAGAGATGCCTTGTAGAAAATTGGCAGAATTGATAAGAATTGTTCTAGAAAAATGGTAAAGAAATAATGGGTTTAAATTGGAAGTAGATTTGATTGCACATTAGGGCCACCTCATAAGATGGTGGCTTTTCTGTTTTTGGAAATGCACAAACAGAGTCTGGATGGTCTTCTGTTGGTTGTGTTGCATTAATGGATTCCTGCACTGAGAAAGGACTTAAACAGAGTGGTTGGTTTCCAAGGTTTGTTCCAAATCTGACATTCTGTGAGTCTATACTTTCAAGGAGAAGTCTCTCAAAAATTCAAAACAATCTTATGTAAAGAAAGATCAACAAAAGCTCAAATTTCAAATATTTTATGAAAAGTGTTCTGATGTAACTTTTTCATATTTGAAGGCTTGCCAGAAAATACTATTTTACCCATTATGAAGAAATCATTGATGGATTTTAAGGAATCTTTGCCTATAATCATATCTTTAAGGAATCCTAGTCTTCAACGAAGGCATTGGGAAACAATACAGAATATTGTTGGAGAATCAATTTCTTGGGATAAAAGACTTACTCTAGAGAAGATCCTGGAACTCAATGTAATTTTATGATTTATAATTTAGAAATGCCACTTCTAAAAGCATATGTTTATGCTTGTTATTTGGCACACATCCTATTTTTGTAGTCTGAAGTGAACATTTTCTTAGATTTTCCATTTAATGTACAGCATTTTCTCCGTGTTTTATTAATGTTAATCAATTTGAGTTTCGGGTGAATTCTGGCCATTTTTGAAGGAAGTAATGCATGTACACAGGGAATATGTGTTTCTTATATTAGGCTTTTATACATTTTTGGATACTATGCATAATCTCAAATAGGTTTTAAGGGATTTCCAGATTCCTTTTTCCATATTCTCAGAGTATTGTTCACACACACACATAAACATACACACACACACACACACATATACACACACACCCCACCCCAAAAAAAGAGTTTAAGATTTACAGCAACTTTTTTAAAACTGCTTTCATTTTTTATATATATATACAGATTTCTACTAGTGGAGAAGAATGTAAGATAACACACTGCCTCCAGTGCTTTTGTCCATGCTGTGATACAGTTGTTTTTGATAACATTGATAAATATGCTACCACTGAAATATGTGGCCCTTGATCTTTTGCATCTCTGTAGAAAATATTTGCATGATTTGGATCTGCACAGTGCCTTGGATCTGAAGGCAAAAAGTGTGTTGGATTGCATAGGGATGTAAATACAACATGCATCTACTATTGAAAACAAATACATATTTTTCTGGGATCAAATGGCAGTTCTGGAGGGTTAGTTGCATGCCCCTGGGAAAAGGGATGGCTGCACTTATTTATTTATTAAATTTATATGCTGCCCATCTAACTGTCAAGCGACTCTTGTTGTTATGCTCATATTTCCACGCATTGCAAAGCATCTTTTTGCCTATGAATTAAGAGTATGCACAGTTCCTCTAGAGAGCATGGCAATGACAAAGTCAGCAGTGATCATGTGCTTATTTTCTACAAGACATGATTAATATATATAATGGATGGTTCTCCGTTTTTACATATTTCTGAAAATTCACATTGCTGAATGTGCATCTTAACTATTTATATCATTTGTTTTGTTTACCAGCTTACATTAGTGAATCTCCTATTTCTTTCTTTAGATGTTTCAGTATAGAAAAGATATTAATGAAATATCCATAAGAGCTTCCAAAGAAACAACTCTTGAAGTAATGTTGAAAAAAATAATTGGCGTTTGGCAGAAAACAGATTTCCATTTATGTCCCTATTACACTGAAACATCTAGTATTTGTATTATTTCATCTGTGGAAGATATAACTACTCTGTTAGAAGAGTCTCTGATGACAATCTCAACCATTAAAAGTTCTTGTTTTGTTGAACCAATTAAGGTAATCTTTCTTTGAGGATGTTGTGAAATAGTTTGAATATTGGGATGCTCAATTATTACAAATAGTTGGTTCCCATTTGGAATATCTGAGAAAAATCAGAAATAACTTATTTTTAAAAAATCAGTATAGTTTAAAATGTTGTGTTTTGCTTATGATAGTGGCAAGTGAATATTTTAAATTATCAAATTTAAATTATCAAATTTAAAATATTAAAAAAGATGTCCTGCCTCCCCATTTCTATTTAAAGAGCAGATTGTTTGCCTGCCTCAGATGATAATTATTCTGCTTTTTTTTAATGGTAGAATCTTGTTCATGCTTGGGATCATAAGTTAAACTTCATTTCTTGTACTCTGGAGGAATGGTTAACTTGTCAGAGACACTGGATTTATCTGGAACCAATCTTTCAGGCTCCAGAAATAAAAAGGTATGCTTAAGTGCTTTGGTAATTATATTTTAATATTATAACCCAAATAAAATACAAATTGAATAAATATTAAAATATGAAACATTAGCTGTAGATCAGCAGTTTTCATTTCTGTGCTGCTGCGAAAAGTCCACATATGTGTTGCATCAATGAGTCACAAATAAATGACAGGAAATGCAGCCACACAGCCAGAACTCTTCTTCAATGACATTACCTGGATAGACTGCCTCCATTTCTTTTTCTGAGTCCAATAACATATGACATCACCTGACTTCCCCATGGGACATCATGGGAATTCCGGAAGTCCATATGAGATGTGTGACTCAGTGTGCTGTGAGATGAAAAAACTTAAAAGCCACTGCTGCATATTGTGCTGTGGCAATGCTTTGGAATGCAATAAATTACATTACTAGTGTTTCCTCATTTAATATAATTTATATAGCTGTTCATTTCCCCAAAGTATTCTTAGTGATGTATAAAGATTAAAATAAAAGGAATAATAATATAATTTGTAAAACCATATAACAAAAACCCCTGAGGAGGCATAAACTACGATAATCTGCATTTTAATTAAATGCTGTTTTCTGATATGTGTCATTAGTAGTTATGTAAAATAAGTTCATGAAAATAAGTTGAACATATTACACTGTGTACTTGACAGATGAAAAGATGTTTACTATACTAACAATGTGCAAATCATTTTGAATTCAAAGCAGTTCTGTTCAAAATAGGCTATTTTGACCTTATTGGACTAGTGTAAAATTCAGTAATCTTCAAGTGAAGTTGGAATATCCCATTTTCAGCTTGAAACAGCTGCTTTGAGTTCAAAATAGTTTGCACAATAATTGTTAATATGTATCGGTATATATTTCTGTAATGATTCTGAATTTTTAAAAGGCATTTAAACAATACATAAATGTTGTTATATATAAGTTACCTCTAGTAGCAGATATTTCTTATATCTCCAACTTGGCCAATAATCAATGTTTTCTAGAGAAATTAGGGAGTTACTTTAAACATTAAAATAATTTAAATATAAAATAATATAAGGGATCTCAAATGGTAGTCATGAATATTTTTGTGGAAGAGCGTTCACGCTCATTCCTGGTTTTGCTGAACTACTTGTACCGGACCAGACCATGCATATAATCCAGGTGATGAGTCCCTCCTTCAATGCCCTTTGAGCATACAGCTGTAAATTCTTGCAAAATCCACATTTGAGCACCATCCAAGGCAAATCAGAAAAGATCAAAGGACCCTTACCAAATATGACTATCCCTTTTTTCTGGAGCAGCTTTTCCTAAGGAATATCCCATTTGGTCCTGGTGCTCAAGATCTATGCCTGAGCATTGTGCTGCTGCTACTTCTTGCAGGAGGAGTATGCATGTGCACATATTTCTACATATATGGAAAAGTGTTATACATAAAGCACAGACACTTGTTTATCACTTAGCTTTACTTCTAGATCTGAAATTCCAGGATATTTTTAGATGACAGGTTCTAGGGACTGAAAAGTTTGAAAATTCTGTTCTAATGTAATTACCCATGCTAGATATTGATTACTTTTACAAATAATTTTGTATTCTTTTTATTTCAAATGTGATATTGCATGCATGTTACTATTGCTGGTTTTTTTCCTTTCTAAGTTACTTTTGGCTATGGAAAATTAGCATAAAATTTTTCTTTGTCTAATGTATTAATATATTTTTTTCTAAATCTAAATTTGGGTTATTAGATTTTTTTACTATGTGGGTATGTATCAGATACATATTCATATACATATGATTTAATAACAGACAACTTCCAGGAGAAGCCAGTCTCTTCTCTGTAGTTGATAACAAATGGAAAGAAATCATGACATTTGCAGAAGAGAATCCAAATGTTGCTAAGGCAACTACAACAAGTGGAATTTTTGAAATATTGCAGAGCAACAATGCATCACTAGAAAAAATACAGAAGGCTCTTGAGGTAAGTCAAAGAATCTCTAATATCTGGCAAGGAATCATGAACCACAATGAATAACATTTTGTAAACAGGAAAAAGTAGGAAGCATAGACTAGCTTCTGCACTCTACATGTAGCATTCTGTTGTTGTAGGAACTATAGCTTTATTCCTCTTGCAAAGAGGAATAGGTAGGAACTGGGATGCACTTTTAAGACTGGCCTCTTTTTCTTAGGTCATGGCAATAGACAAATTTATTATTCACACACACACAAACCTGTCAGTTTGCCTGTCTCTTTAGTATTGGCAATTGCTTTCAGAGTAAAATACAAAAAAAAATAATACAAATAAGAGCACAATACTGTAAATAATGCAGTTGTCAAGCCCCAGACGGAACTCAACATCCATTGAGGGGAGAGGGGGAGATGCAAATGCCGGAGCTACCTGCCATGACTCCTGGGATGGTGGCGGGAAGTAGGCGGGCAGCGGGCGGCATCCCCGAGGCACGGGAGGCAGCCAGCAATGAAGGAAAGGCATCCGGCTCCCTACATAGCTCGGCAGCATCTGATGATGTTCTGGAACACATCGGAGAAAGCAAAGATGCGCTGAAGAAGGTGGGAAGTACAAAATCGAGTGAACAGCTGATGGGCGGGGGTTTAGCTGCTGGATGGTGGCTTAACAAAGAAATACTGTATAAATAATGCTGAGAGGCAGCTGCTCTCAGCGCTGACTTTGACCCAAGACTCGCCTTGTCTTACATTCCGGCTATGTTTGCTAATTAAAGCTCTGCATCTCACCCTTGGCTGCTTGTCTTTTGTGGAGTCCACGGACCTGGAGTTGACAAACTGAGAGAAAGTCAGCGCTTCCGTCACACTAATATTTCGTTTGGAAGCCAGAAGGCTTGGAGTATGGCGGAGGGAACATCTACAGAGGGTTCAGAGATGGAACCTGTGGCGGAGGAGGTGGCAGAGGAAAGCCCAGTGGAAGAGGAGGCGCAGGAGGGCACTGACAAGCACGTGGTTAGACCCAAGGTCCAGCAAATACCGGGTGCAGGGTGTCCAGAGGAGGGTCATCAAGGCCAGAGAGCTAGGCCTGGATGGACAACCACTGGAGAATGGTGGCATAGCTCAGCTCTTATTGCCATTGCTGGCCCCAGGATGCCAGCACTCCCCCATGCAGGAACCTCATTCCAGGGATGGAGAGAGACGTTGGACAGAGGATGAGGACAGGAAATGGAGCTACTCCATGGGGACTGGCCCCAATATGATGGACATCCTGCGGGAATGGTTTTAGGAGGCCAGCTTTCGTGACGCTCTGTCTTGGCAGCCTTGGGCTACGGGGTTGGAACCTCCTGTGTCATGGCAGGAAGCTCCGGATCCTGGCTCGGAGATTCGTTTCCATCTTGCTAGTCCAAAGTTCCGGAGGGACCAGGCACCCAGCAGAGTTATAGAATGCCCAGTGCCATGGACAAGGGGGTATAGAAGAGCTGCTCGGATGGCTGGAACACCAGACCAAGCTCCATTGTGGGCCCCAGGGATGTGGCCTTGGCAAGTGCTCTGGGGTCCTCCAGCGATACAAGCCACATTTGACGGAAGCCCTGACTGAGTGGCCCTCTTCTTCAGTCAGGTGATAAACCACATGGATTTGTATCCCTCCCAATGGGTGATGGTGGTGGCTATTACATCAGTATTGACAGGGGAGGCAGCGGATTGGGTGACTGATCTACACAGCAACCATGCACAGAAACTGCTAGACATGGGCCGTTTTCTGGAGGCTCTCTGCTCCCGATTTGAGGATGAATCAAGTGCACAAGTAGTGGAGGGAGAGCTCATTGCACTGCAGCAGAAGGGCCGGTCCGCCAAAGACTACGCACGTGAGTTCCAGAAGATTGCCGGGTGTTTACGGGAATGGCCAGAGTGCCTCCTGATTCATCAATTTTGCTTGGGATTAGACCGAGATATTTGGCAGGCCTGTGTGTATCGAGGGTTACCTCCTTGGCTGGCCGATTTGTTTCGGGCAGCAATAGACCTAGATGTGGGACTGTGAGAGTTTAGAACACGGGGAGAGGAATACGGGACAGCTTAAGCACCTGATGGACCGGGTTCTGCCCCCATGAGAGATAAAACTGTTGACATAGTTCCCGACTCTACTGATTGGGCCTGGAGGCCATTGTTCCATTGTTTTAGGTGCAACAAGATGGGACATCAAGTGGTGGAGTGCCCCATGCCGATTCCACAAACACCAGCCCAGAAACCATCACCAAGTGGGGAAAGAGCGAGGGGACGAACTTAAGCGATGCCTGAACGTTCCCAGGTGATGCAAACTCTGCCTGCAGGTGTGGAGACAACAAACAGGGAGATTGGAGCTACACCAAGCTCAGGGCAGTTCCCGGTGGTATCCGGGGACAGCAACAATGAGGATCCAGAAAACCCTATGGTGAACGACCCCATCCATACTTTCGTGACCCCTGTTATAGTCTGGAACCCTCAGACATCTAAAGGAATCAAATACAGAGCTCTGGTGGATTTAGGATGCACACGTTGCTTGATATGCTGGGCTGTGGTGACCGAACTGGGAGTCCGCACGGTTCAGTTGAGAACCCCTGTTAAATTCGAACAGATGGATGGGTCTTTGCTGTGGGGAGCGCCAGCTACCCATTTAACGGAACTGGTTCAGTTAGAAATGGGGGAACATAAAGAGAGTATCCGATTCATGTAGTTGAAAAGATGATCAAGCCCATTATCCTGGGTTTAGCGTGGCTAGACAAATTGGAGCCCACAATATGGTGGGAAGGGGGATTCCGGAAACTGTGGTTGTCACTTGGCCCAGAGCCACCTGCGACTGACCAGATAAGAGGGGGAACTAGGATGGGTGAAAAGCCTGTTGTCGTGTCCCATCCCCCACTCTGACGAACGAGTCAAGGAAGTCCGTGACAAACTTGGCAACGAAGCCTCTGCAGCTTGCCAAGTTCCTGTGAGGTTTATCAGGGCAGGCAGGAGTCCAAGTTGTGACTTCAGCGATAGGGTCCGGTATCAGCAAACTCGAGAAGACTTTGCTTGACTCAAGGTTGGAATGCCAAAAGCAGGTCCTTTATATAGGCTGTGGGGTGTGGCTCCATGACTCAGCATTTATCCAGGCCTGTCCCTCCCTTCCTTCTGCTGGCATTGCCTCTCAGATCTCTGGAAGCGAGGGTCCTCCTACTCTGAATTGTCTGGATCTGCTGGCAGCTTCTGGGAAAGGGAGGGGTCAGAGGGAGTAGGGCCGAGTAATTCCAGCACCTGGCTGACGTCCTGCTCTGACGGCTGAGCCAAAGGAACACACACTGTATGAGTGAGGTTTATTGGGAATCCTCTTCGAGCTTGGGGCCAGGGCCGGGGGCTGGAGGCATGACAGGCCGTTCATCTTCATTATCAGACTCGGAGTCTGATAACAGGCCCGGTTGGAGACGGGAGGGGCCCGGCTGAGGAGAGGAGGGAGGACGAGTCACAACACCTGTGTTAGATCAGCCAAGTCTAGGGTTCCCTAGTATTTATGGAGATCTGACTGCAGTATTCAGTGAGGAGGAGTGTGAGGTGGTACACCCTCATTGATCGACTGATTGTGCCATAGAGTTGATCCCAGGGGCCAAATTGCCAAAACCCCCGCATGTACTCAATAACTCCAAAAGAACTTGAGGAATTGAGACAATAAATTGATAAAAACCTGGTTTCATTAAGCCCAGTAGGTCTCAGATGACAGCATCCGTCCTTTTCAGAGAGAAGAAAGACGGGAGGGCTGTGTTTGTGCGTTGATTTTCGTGGCTTTAACGGAGTGTGCATGGAGCATCTGTACCTGCTGCCGTTAATGAAAGACCTACTTGCTACTTTAGCGACTGGCCACATCTTCACAAAACTTGACCTACATGAAACTTATTATAGGGTTCATATCCAACCAGGGGGCAAGTGGAAGACCACATTCAATTGTCCCCTGGGGAGTTACCAATTCCAAGTCATGTCATTCAGGTTACAGGGGCCCCCTGCAGTGTTCATACAGTCGATTAATGAGGTCCTGCATGAACACCTGTATCAGGGGGTTCTTGTGACATTTTGATCTATACGAAAACGATGGAAGAGCACACCCTATTGGTCCGTCAAGTATTGGAGAAGTTGTTGGCAGCCAAATTGTTTGTGAAGCTATCAAAATGTGAGTTTCCCCGAACAAGATTGGATTACCTAGGATATAGAATATATCCTAGGAAGGAGTGGAAATGGATCTCTGAAAAGTGCAGGCAGTGTTAGAATGACAAGCTCCGAGGACCGGATAAGCTTCCTTGGGTTTGCTAATTTCTACCGTCAGTTCATTCCCTCCTTTGCTCAGATGGCGTTGCCCTTGACGGACTTATTGCGGACTAAACCCACCATAACAAAACCAAGACCAGGGCAGCCTTTGAGGTGGATGACTGAATGTCAAAAGGCGTTTGAGAAACTCAAAAGGCTTTTTGCATTTGAACGGTCCTCAAACACCCCGATCCAGGGGTGAAATCCAGCAGGTTCTAACAGGTTCTGGAGAACCGGTAGCGGAAATTTTGAGTAGTTCGGAGAACCGGCAAATACCACCTCTGGTTGGCCCCAGAGTGGGGAGGGAATGGAGATTTCGCAATATCCTTCCCCTGCCACGCCCACCAAGCCACGCTAACAGAACTGGTAGGGAAAAATTTTGAATTTCACCCCTGCCCTGATCCAATACAGGCCTTTATTGTGCAGGTAGATGCCAGTGATGTGGCTGTAGGGGCTGTACTGTTACTGAAAAATGGGCAGGGCCAATTGCAGCCCTGTGCTTACACTTCTCGAAAATTGACGCCCACAGAACAGGGTTGGGCAATCTGGGAAAAGGAAGCATTCGCGGTGAGGTGGGCACTCCTGACTTGGTGACATCTTCTTGAGGGAGCCCCACAGTCATTTGAGGTGTGGACAGATCACAAGAACCTGGAAGCCCTCCAAACACTGAGGAGGTTATCCCCAAAACAACTGAGGTGGGCACAGTATTTCCAGAGGTTCTTGTTCCACCTGAACTACATCCCGGTTGGGAAAAACTTCCTGGCTGACGCTTTGTCGTTATGCCCCAATATAATAGCAAAAGAGAGGAGATTGTAGAACCTCTCATACCACCTGATCAGCCAGTGAAAGGTGTGATAACTGGTAAGATGCCAAGCAACCCATTTCAAAATGAGCTAAGGTCGGCCTTACTGACGGACCCTTGGTTAGTGTATAACCAGACCTTGATAAATCGCAGCGGGTGTGGGGGAGTTGGCCTGGAAGGGGGAGAAAATGTATATCCCTAGCAGCCTCCGGATAGCTGTGTTGAAACGTTGCCACATCAGCTGGCAATTTCGGTTTTCTGAAGACATTGTATCTCGTACAAAGACAGTTCTGGTGGCCCCAGATGTGGGTGGACATTGAGAAGTATGTGAAGGGATGTCCGACCTGTGCATCAGCCAAACCAAGAATAGAAAAGCCTCTTGGTCTATTATAACCTGTAGCTGATCTGAATAAGCCATGGAAGGAAATCGCTATGGATTTCATAGTCAACCTCCTGAATAGCAATGGTCATACTGTGATATGGACGGTGGTAGATCTGTTCTTGAAGCAGGTACATTTCGTGCTATGCAAGGGCATACTGTCGGCGCGGTGACTAATGGGCCTGTTTCTACAACACATCTACTGCCTACATGGGGTACCAAGACACATCGTATCAGACAGAGGCATACAGTTCACTGCTCGATTCTAGAGGGAATTCATGCAATTGATTGACTCAACCCAAGGGCTCAGTTCGGCATTCCACCCCAGCACCAACGAAGCAATTGAACAAGCCAATGCTATGGTAGAACATTATCTACGGTGTTACGTGTCATACCAGCAATCAGACTGCTCAAGCCTCCTACCTTTATGGAGGTGGTCTATAACAACACAATGCACCACAGCTTGGGCCTTTCCCCATTCCATGTGGTGTATGGTATGGAGTTTCTGGTGATCCCAGAACTAGAACCAGAACCCCACAGCATAGAAACCCCGACTGGGTGGGCGGAAAGAATCCGCATGGTGTGGCCTAGGGTAAAGACAGACTTAGAGAAGGCTGCAGAGGATTACAAAGTGCAAGCAGACAAGAAAAGGGCAAATCATAAACCGTTCCAAGTGGGGAATCGAGTTTACCTATCCACAAAATACCTGAAGCTCAGAATGCCAAGTAAAAAATTGGGTCCAAAGTATTTGGAACCATTTACAATAACTTGAGTGATCAATTCTGCAACAGTTGCACTAAAACTGCCACCAGTACTGGGTAAGATACACCCTGTCTTCCATAGTAGCTTGTTGAAACCTGTAGCAGCTGAACGGATCAGTGACTTCCCTGACCCGCCAGGACCAATACAAACAGTTCACTATGAGATAGACAAAATATTGGACTCCAGACTGCATAGGGAAAGGTCCAATATTTGGTGCAATGGAAGGGGTACCCGTATACCAAGGCTAATTGGGTGGCAGCACCAGACATACATGCCGCATGGCTACTAAGACGTTTTCACCGTAAATACCCGAATAAGCTAGGGGGACCGGAGTACATTACTGACAACACTAACCTCTCTGCTTTCTCCCTTGCAGGTGGACCCCTGATAAAGGGGAGCCACTTGTCAAGCCCCAGACGGGACTTGCCATCCATTGGGGGGAGAGGGGGATATGCAAATGCCAGAGCTACCTGCCATGACTCCTGGGATGGTGGCTGGAAGTAGTCTGGGCGGCGGGCAGCATCCACGAGGCACGGGAGGCAGGCAGCCTTCCTACATAGCTGGGCAGCATCTGATGATGTCCTGGAACACACCGGGGAAAGCAGAGATGCACCAAAGAAGGCGGGAAGTGCAAAATCCAGCAAATAGCTGATGGGGATGGGGGCTAGCTGCTAGATGGTGGCTTAACAAGGAAGTACTGTATAAAAAGTGCTGAGAGGCGGCTGCTCTAAGCGCTGACTTTGACCCTGTTACTCATCTTGTCCTACGTTCTGGCTGTGTTTGCTAATTAAAGCTTTGCATCCCACCCTTGGCTGCTGGTCATTTGTGGAGCCCACGGACCTGGAGTTGACATGCAAAGAGCAGTGATATTTTATCTTGAAATCACTAATTCCAAGTTGCATCTGAGTACTTTTTAGAAAGAAGAACAGCATTATAAAATTCAGACATCTGTGAAATTCAAAGAAAGATTAGGCTTTAATTCACACATTTGTAAAAATGATATGGATCAGGGTATTCTGAATTTCACAAATTTTAGATTTCTTAAGTACATTAATGTGTCCAAATTAAATAAAGACCCCATTCGATTTTTTATATTGCTATGAAAAAGTTAAGAACTAGTAGATGAATAACAATTTATATGAAAAGTTCTAGTTTATTGTGCTAACCAAGGAATTATTAGTGGGTGAAAATGACATGTACTGCAGTTACATGTTTTATATTGATATTGCATGTAAAAATCATGTGTCTTCAGTATGAGCAGTGGTGTGCTGGAACTGGCTCATAATATCTCATATGAGCCAATTGTTAAAATTCACAACTGGCATTTTGTGAGCTGTTTGAGAGTATAGTTTTACAGTTAGTTGAACTATAATGACTGACATGCTGACTAGCTGTTTGATGACTAGTGGTATGGTGTGACTGTCTGCAACCTGGAGAGGTGTTTAAATATTTACCTGCACCTTATCTACAAAAATTACATAGCCGCACTGTCTTTTTTGAAATAAAAACTTCACTTAAGTGGTTCTGATAAAACTGAAGCCAGTGAAAAACAAATTTATTATAGAGCTTATAATTTTATTTCACTTTATTATTTTTAATTTTAAAAAATCTACTTTCTAATTTTCTGTCAGGAGCATCTTGAAGTTAAACGTATGATTTTTCCAAGATTTTATTTTCTCAGCAATGCAGAACTCCTTGAAATAGTAGCTGAAAGTAAGAGTCCTGATGTTGTTCAGGTAATGTTCAATATCATATATATAAGCTGTCAGTTTAGCCATTTTAATGCAATCATGTCTTTTTTAATATTATGCTAATTACTATTAGATTTTATTGTCTTTCTAATATTTTAACTTGTGAACAAATGATTTTTATCATTACTTTCTAATTCATACATCAAATAAATAATGTTGCCTATTATCTGTGATACAGCCTCATCTTATGAAATGTTTTGCAAATGTGAGGAAGTTATACATACGGCCGCAACATCAGACACCTCCAGTGGTTTTAATGATCAGATCTGCTGAAGGAGAGATTCTTCTAATACCAAAGTACAGTATGCTGTTACTTTAAATTGATCAAATATAAGTCAGATGCAGTAAGGAAATGTTTTCACAGACATGCAAGCATTTTTTCAATTTTACAGTATATTTTTGATTCCAAGAAAAAGAATTAATAAAATGCCAGTGTTACAATAACATGTAAAGAAGAGTATAGTATACAATACTAAATTTGTTATAAATGAGTGATATGGATAGGAACTATTTAATATCATTCAATTAAATAACGAACTTCTGTCTATGTATTGTAAGCCACTTAATGATTTTCTTGAGAATAACTCAGTGCATACGAAAGCCAATAGCTAAAGAACCAACAACTGTGATTTCACATTGTTGTGAACAGATAATAACAGTAAATCTAATTTATATACTACTCAACTCCCTGCAACTCTGGACAATTTACAATTGTTAAAACATTTAAAAACAAAGAACTATAAAAAAGCACAAGATGAAAGAATGATGGCCAAAAAAAAAAAAAGACCTGAGCAAATAGCCAGATGTTTAAGGCACTTTCAGATCTTCAAGGCCCTTTGAAATACCAAGAGGGTGGAAGCTCTTCAAATTTTGCGGGGGAAATCTTATTCCAAAGGGCCAATAATTTTTTTAAAATGAAGTAATGTATTTTTCAGAGTATAACTTTTTTCCCTCCTTAAAGAGGCTGAAAATTTGGGTGCGTCTAATACTCCAAATGTAACCCCGCGTGGTGCCCAAATGTAACCCCGCGTGGTGCCCAAAATGGCTACCCAGAACAGCTGCTGCCTTCTCTTACCCTTTCCGCGCTTTGCCTGCTTTAGTCATGGGAGCTCCCTATGAGGATCAGCTGTGCTTTTGAAGCTGTTTTTCAGCCCCAACACGAGCGAAGCGATCTTTTGTGCTTTGCCTGATTTTCTAATTGCTGCTTCCTCCAACAATCAGCTGTGCTTTAGAAGCACAACCCTAACCAGCCCCAACTTCAAAACCAGCGAGCGAACTAATGAGCTGAAGCTGACGCCCCATCCAGCCCCGGCCTTAAAATCAGCAAGCGAACTAATGTGCTGGGACTAGCCAGATGAATACCTGGTAGGTAGAATTTTTCCTCCCCAAAAACTATAGTGCGTCTTATCTTATACTCTGAAAAATACGGGTAGATAAAAAAGGGTACTATGTAAAGAAAGGGGGAAAAATCTTGCATGCAAAAGAATCTCACATGCTTCCATCATAAACAATTAACCAACTTTCAAGCATTTTAAGCTTTAATTCTCATGCACAATGCCACAATCATAACTCCTTTCTTCCTCCCTCCCTCCCTCCCTCCCTCCCTTCCCTTAACACATTTGCATTTATCTTCCTGCTCATAATACAGAGAAGACATGAGGGAAGAAATGATAAAAGAGGGAAAGAGTGCTTGCTTTTCAATGGTGGGTTTCAAAAAAGTTTTACTAACGGTTCTGTAGGTGTTGCTTGCTTAGTGGACATGGCTTGGTGGTCATGTGACTGAGTGGGCATGGCCATCACTCACAGCCATGGCCACTCAGTCACATGACCACTCCACCTAGCCATGGCCACAAAAAAAGGTAGGAATTTTTTTTGAATGTCTATATATCTATTTATTTTCTGCCCAGGCCTGGCCTAATCTATCAAAGGCCTCCTCCTGCATTCCACTCCACCCTCCCTTTGCCAGTTGCAAACATCGCCCCATTTCCCTTCCTTCAGCCTCCCCTGCCCTAGGCCTGCTTCATTCCCCACCACTGCCTCTTTCTTCAGGCTGCTTACTTTCCTCCCGCAGCGGCTGGTCTAGAGTCCGGAAGGCAAGCTGACCTGTGCGAGTTTTTGGTGGCCTACAGCCAGCCACCGCTGCCGGGAAGCAGCTGCTAAAGAGGCGGTGGCTGGGAGGCTTCTTGCAGTCGCATCAAAAAAGAAAAAGCCTCCCAGCTTTGCAGCTGTGGCGGCTGCCCACAGGCCGCTGAAAACTACCAAAGGTCGCTGAAAAAGCCACTGCTGTTGCGCCCTGTTCTTTGCACCGGCCATGCATGCACAACCACAAAGCTGGGAGACTTTTTCTTTTTTGATGCGATTGTGAAAAGCCCCCCAGCTTTGCAGCTGTGGCGGCTGCCCACAGGCCGCTGAAAACTACCAAAGGTCGCTGAAAAAGCCACTGCTGTTGCGCCCTGTTCTTTGCACCGGCCATGCATGCACAACCACAAAGCTGGGAGACTTTTTCTTTTTTGATGCGATTGTGAAAAGCCTCCCAACCGCTGCCTCTTTGACAGCCACTTCCCAGCAGTTGTGTGGGCGGGGTGGGCAAGTGAGTGATGACTGGGCTACTGGTTCAGGGGCATGGCCAGCCAGCAATCGCTACCCAGGCTAAACTACCGCTACCGATTTGCCTAAAACAGAGCGAAGCAGTAGAAACCAACCACTGTTGCTTTTACATGCTGTGTGTGCTAACCTTTGAAAGTGAATCTCCAACAATGGGCCTCACAAAGCTAGGGAAAATAATCTCCTGATGAAATTTATATAGCCATCGATCTCAAGTACATGATACAACAGTAAAAAATACTAAATATTAAAATAAAACAACAAATAAAGACATACAGCTAGATAATCATATAAAGCCTTCAACAGAGCTAAAAAATTGACTCTGTTCCACAGTCCCCTAGGCTTGAACACAAATCTGCAAACTGCTATTTGTTCTTGAAAAATTGGTTTAGTTTCAGGACAAAATAAAGTTTTATCCTCAAAATATATTTTTGTTTTCAAATGGTTGATACTGGCCATTGAAAGGTGTATTTTTACTAATTTATAGAAATATGAAACATTAAAATGCATCTTTATTCCTAAAAACTTGAATTTTGAAATTCTGTTTCATAGAGGTGTTCGTATTAGAGGTTCTGTTGAACAATGGCTTAAAAATGTTGAGAATACCATCTGCAATATGGTAAGAAAGTAAGTATATGTTAATCATATGGAAAGCTACCAATATAACTGATCTACTTTTTCTATTACAAAAAAAAGTCATCAGGTTTTTTTAAAATTGATATGCAGTTTGTTCAAAACAAACTCATCTTTAAAATATTTATTGGCAATTGAGAGCAATCATGATCATTTAGATGAAGAACCAAATTGAAGGGCTGAATAATTTTCTAGGTCCCCATCCTGGGACCAGAATATATTAATGAGATCAGCATGCTCTCTACTTTGTGTTATTGGTGGCAATTCTTTGTCATCAGTATACTGTAGTATGTAGGATGCTAAATATTAATATTAATGTTATAAGGGAATTTTATATTATGAGCAATATATCCCTGTCTCTTGAAAAATATAATTATTATCAATAATTTTCCTTTAAATAACTTGGAAATGGCTTAGTAACTTGTAAAAGGTAATTTTTCAAAGATTTCATGTTTTTCTGACTATATAATATACTTTAAGGTTTATAGAAGTTGGAATTACAGAGTGGAATCAAATGGAATTTAAAGAATGGTTTTTTACCCACCCAGGACAGGTGATATTGATTGTGGTAAGCAAAATATAGTACTATTTAACTATAGTAACTATACATTTACTTGATTAGAACATGTGTGGCTCTATAAATGTTTTAAATTAATAAATAAAAATAAAACTAGACAACTTTAGCAAAAGTCTAGAGGCTTGCCAGGATTTAGCTCTCAGCATCTGAATCCACCCTCATCTACTTTTGCTGATAGTCTGCCTGGTCATCCTTAAATGATTGATTGTGTGTGGTTTGTGGTCTGACAACTTGATGAACTAAGGTCCTCAGGTTGGAGTTAGAGAAAACCATAACAATGTTCAAGAAAAATTGGAAGAAAAGTGAGTTATAACATCTGTAAGAATGTTTTTAAAAAATAAAAGTGTAAGTATAGATGTAACTGGAGAAAAAATAATATATGCATGTGGATTGCTTGGAGTGGCTGTATGACATGTAAGTGAAAACTGCCTCTGTCCCTAAGGAAAGAATGTTGGTATTACTCTCCTATACAGAGGGAGAATGCAAGAATGAATGCAAAAATTACTAAAGATTAATTTGTTATGTCTGCTTAGAAAGATGACAATGAACAATATTTCAGAAATGTGTTCAGTAAATGTAAATGTGTACAGAACAGATTTTTGTTCTTTAGCAGACTATTGAGAAATGTATGGATATGAAAAAAATTATTCTTATTTGTTGATTTAAAAAAGTACATATTACAACATAGATGTGAGCCACTGTAATTTGCACCAATTGAAGTTTCTGAGTAGCCTAGGAAGCCCATGTAAAGTATACTGCCAAATTGGAACTCCAGGTGTCCAATATATGAATGATTGCTATTAGGACTTCCCATTTTAAAGAGGCTTGCAATTAATGTATCAACCACAACTCCTGGTTGTGGGCCTGCTGTTTCAGGAGGAGTATAACCCTACCCAGTGTAAGTATAGTAGTTAACAAACAACCAGGTGTAGTTGTCTGGGGGACCACTAGTTCTTCTGCCTTATTAGGATTCAACTTGTTTTTTCCTATCCTATGTTCCACCACATTTGGAATATTTTTTGTTGCTTCTATTCTTAGCACTTAAATTTGATTTCTTTCCCTTTCCTCAAGTTTGGTTTAAGGAATAAGGGAAATACATTTCAACGTGACTTGCCTTGCCTTAGTCTAATGGGGATACTCTGAAGGATGTTTAAATACTCTCCTATCTCAAGAATTACATTATTTGCAAGTAAATACAAGTAAATAATTTAAAAAGTTATTATCATTACTAATGTAGTATTTCACTTTTAGAGTCACATAAAGTTTTCTCAGGAATGTGAAGCAGCTATGTTGAGTTCTAATTCAAAAAAGGAGATGATAGAAGACCTGGATGATCTGATCAACATTCTAGAGCAACTTACAGAGATAGCATCAGATATCCTTCCCTACCACAAGCAAAGCACTTTAGAAGCTTTGATTTCTTTGTCTATCCATAATAGAGATATATTATCTTTACTGATAGATCAAGAGATTGGCATTAAAGATTTTGAATGGACAAGGTATAATTTAAGATATATGCTTTAATGCTAAGATATATTTAAGAATAAGTATTTTAAATAAACCAAAATGTAAATATAATATGCAAAGCAGATACTTGATTTCAGATGCAATATTCTTTCATTCCCTTTTATGTGTGTTCATAAATTGACTTCATGCATTTTACTCAGGGGTTCTAAGTAGATATACAGAAATCACTGCCTGTCATCTTTTAGCTGAATTACTGTAACACTATGTGTGCCTCAGTGGTGGGTTGCTACCAGTTTGCCCCTGTTCAGGAGAGCCGGTAGCAGAGATGTTGAAGTGACAGTGAACCGGTTTGCTCATACTGTCATCTGGGCCCTCCTGGCTGCCTCTGGAAATTTTTAACACTGGAAATTTTTAAGAAAATATTGGATAACCATCTGACTGAGATGGTGTAGGGTTTCCTGCCTGGGCAGGGGGTTGGACTAGAAGGCCTCCAAGGTCCCTTCCAACTCTGTTGTTATATTATATTATATTACCTACCTTCATTCCTCTGTTTTTAGCCCAGCTGAAAGGTGCAGCAGAGCGGATTGCAATGCCTCGGCTATTTAGCCAGTCAGTGCTGAAAGTTTGGCGTGCTTGCAAGTGAAGCGAGCACGCACACGGTGATCGCACACAAAACATGTGTGCAAAGCAAACCGTTGGTAACACCACTTAGAACCCACTACTGGTGTGCCTGCTCTTGAAGACCATTTGGGAGTTACAACCGTGTGATACTTCTATTTCTGTTCCCTAAATATTCATGCTGGAATCTTACCCTTTAAAAGTGTAGACATTTTGTTAGCAATTTTGTAGGAGTGTTTGTTTCTTTTTAGTGAGGTGGGATCTATGTCTCTCAATACAATCTCTTTAGTGATACTTTCAAATGTTGTCTCCATAGCTGAGGTTAAGCTAACTAGCCTTTTCTTGTTCTGTGACCTTTAAAAAAAAATCTAGTCACATTGGCTTCTTTCCAGCCCTTGAGAACAGATGCACTTGGTATGGAGCAAAGTACTGAAAGTACTAAGAACCACTTACTTCTTACTATTTAACATAACTGTAACTTACCATAAACCATCCTGGTATTTTCCACTGCATGAAAAAGCAAAGAGTAATTCAATAACATACAATTGCACTGTCTTTTCCAACAGATCATTTTTTTAAAAAAAATTTGGCTTATATTGACATTTAAATGTAAATGTTTCACATTAATAAGACATTTGAAGCAGTGTATTATGCATAAAAGCTTACTTTGATCTCGAGATGAACTCATGCCAGTGCAGGATGTTTATACTTGAAAGAATGTTCACATTCCTGTCACTAAAATAAAAGCTTGATTTTAGATACTTCATTGTACTTTTTTCTTAGAATTTGTCCTTGCTTGTTTTTCCCTTTGCTCACCTAGTTCGTATGGAAAATGCATAATGTGACAGGTTTTCTTCTTCAGACACCATTTACAAAGTCTGATACCATTTAAGAGTAAGAGGAAATGAGTGGTCAAGATCATCCAGCTGGTTTCCATGCCTTATGGAAGGCTTAGAACCTGGGAGTCAGAATAACAGAATAGGAAGGGACCTTGGAGGTCTTCTAGTCCAACCCCTCCTCAGGCAGGAAGCCAACCCTATACTATGTAAGACAAATGGTTATCCAATCTCTTCTTAAAAACTTCCAGTGTTAGAGCATTCAAAATTTCTGAAGGCAAGTTGTTCTTCTAATTAACTGTCAGGAAATTTCTCCTTAGTTCTAGATTGCTTCTCTCCTTGATAAGTTTCCATCCATTGCTTCTTGTTATGACTTCAGGCGCTTGGATGAATAATGGAGAAGTCCCCATTCCTGATCTTGTATTTCAATTTTTATAACACACCAGTTCCCAGATACCTCATTTTCCTAATCTTTTAACTTTGTATTTTTTGGATTGCTTTTTGTATACTGAAAAATTCAATTCTTACAATACTGAATTTTTATGCCTGTATAATATGATACCTATAACATTTGATAATCCATATGAGTGATTAACTGCTATGTAAACATGTTTTATTTAGGCAATTGCGTTACAAATGGCATGAATGCAACCTGTGTACAGTTATTCAAGGTTATGCTTCCTTTGAATATGGTTATGAATATTTAGGCTGCTCTCCACGATTGGTTATCACACCTCTTACTGATCAATGTTGGTTAACCATTACTGGAGCACTACAATTAAATCTAGGATGCTGTCTTGCTGGGCCAGCTGGTACAGGAAAAACAGAGACAGTTAAAGATCTGTCAAAAGTAAGTACTATATTCTACATCAAGAAATGCTTTTTGTAAAAAAATTTGTACTATGTTTTATACACAATTCATAGCAAATACATATTTCAGGACAACACAGTGCTGCCATTTGCTACTCAATTTCCCTCCAAATTCTTACAAACTGATATCTTATAAATTAAATTAAGTTTACTTTATTGTCATTGCACCTGATACAACGAAATTAAATGCCATCTTCAATGTACATTATAACTATAAAAATAAAACGCAAATACACATCTTCACATTCTTTCTCATTCTTTCACATTCTTTCTCATTCTTCTACAATTGATTTGAAAACCTGATATTGCATTAGTATTGCACTATATAGTAGAGTTCAATATAGTTACTGCCCTGAGAGAGAAGCTGTTTTTCAGCTTATTTGTCCTTGTTTATATTATTCTGCACTGTCTGCCAGATGGTAAAAGTTCAAAAAAAGGGTGCCCAGGATGAGATGGATCTTTAAGAATGTTTTGAACTTTCTTAAAGCTGTGGGGAAAGGGCAACCAATAACTCTCTGGAGTGCTGTCCTATCTGCCACTGTGCAATTGGCAAACCATACACAGGTACAGTAAGTTAAAATACTCTCTAAGTCCCAAATTGAATTGAATTGAATTGAATTGAATTCTTTATTGGCTAAGTGTGGACACACAAGGAATTTGACTTTGGTGCATATGCTTTCAGTGTACATAAAAAGACAAGATACATTCATCAAGAATCATAAGGTACAACACTTAATGATAGTCATAGGGTACAAATAAGCAATCAAGTCATACTAGGAAACAATATCAATATAAATTGTTAAGGATACAAGCAACAAAGTTACAGTCATGCAGTCATAAGTGGGAGGAGATGGGAACAAAGAGAAGACTGATAGTATTAGTAATGCAGACTTAGCTGAGTTAAATTGCTTTGTGCAGTACTGATTTACAAGCTGCCATTTAGGTATTTATTAGCTGTTTTAAGGTTGCGTAACTCCCAAAAATCCTCTTTAATTATAGCAATAACATCTAGACTTATATACCACACCATAGTACTTTAAAGCACTTTCTGAGGAGTTTACAATACCATCATATTTCCCGCAACAATCTGGCTCCTCATTTTACCGACCTCGGAAGGTTGGTAGGCTGAATCAAACTTGAACCGGTGAGGATCAAACTCCAGACTGTGGGCAGAATTAGCCTGCAATACTGCATTCTAACCACTGTGCCACCATGGCTCCAATATACAAGTTTATCTAATACATAAATTTAAAAAACAATTAAAGCAACATGATTGCCTGAATAAAAATAGCACTCTCAACCTTCAGAAAAAAGGCTGAACAGGGATTCTACAGACACCATAATCCAGGCTTGGAAAAAGAGCCAAGTCTTTAGGGACTCCCAGAATACTCCATCCCTCATGTTTCTGGTGTACATTCCTTATCTCCCCCTTTTATCTTGATAACTTTTTATCTTGGTATCCAAAAAGATGTGCATGTATGTGCCTTTTTCATTTTCAGATTATGTCTTATGCTCTCTTTTCTTACATCAGCACTAGCTTCAGCTTTTTGTCATAAAAATTCTTAGTTTTATTAGATACTTGAATCTGAAGATTAACATATTAAGGTGAATATTAAACTTTGTAAGCCATTTTAGGAAATGCTTAAGAATAAATAAATAAATAAATAAATAATGTCCACTTTTCATTATAGGTGATCTTGAGTATAAATTTTACTGACATCTTTTGGCCAAATACAATTAACATGTAATCAGCTATTTGAGCAGATCAGCAATTTTAATTTGTTAGACACTATATATATATGATAGTAGAGTTTAACTTTTTATCTTGTAATGTTAATATTCAGCTAACAGGCTAAACTGAATTCACATGTGTGGAAATGAAATAAAATTGCTCTCATTCCTTACTGTGCATTTTCAATAAATTGTTGGTTGCTAGTGAAAGATACTTTATTTTGCTATAGAGGATTTATAAAGCTATGAAAAATAAACATGCAATTTTCATATTTAGACTAAGAGATTAGCTTGAATCCATAGTTAATATAATAGTGATGGGAGACTTCATTGTCTCATCTTGATCTCCAGAAAAGTTAGGGTAATATTTATTTTTAATCCTGCATTTAGAATGTGTTTTATGTAAGTTTAGCATTGCCAAATATATATATACATACATACATACATACATACATACATACATACATATATATATATATATATATATATATTTATATATATATATATATATATATATATATATATATATATATATATGTTTTCTGAGGTTTTCACGGGTGTTTGTATATAGGTCTTTGGTTGTTCGGGTTTTCTCCCGTGTAAAATTGGAAGTGTCTTGGCGACGTTTCGACGAAGTCTCATTCGTCATCTTCAGGCTTCAGCTTCGTGCTTCTGGGAGCAATGTGTGATCGCAGCTGTTTCTTCCTTTAACTGCTAGTGGGGTTTGAACTGATTGGGTGGGAGCTTGGCTGTGCTCTGATTGGATGGGGTTTTTCTGTGCTCTGATTGGCTGGGGTGTGTCCTGTGTTGGTGGGGGCTTGGTTGTGCTCAGTCTAATCTGTGCTGCAGGGGATTTGAGCTGGTGAGCTGCATAGCTGTTGTTTGGCTTTGTGGTCGTGCTACATCTTCATAGTGGGTGTCAGTCTGCTGCATGAATGGATTGGAGGGTTTGAAATGGCTAATGTTGCAGCTGCGGTCTGGCTTCTGGTCCTTGGTCGTGCTTCATGATCAGTGTGGTGTGGGTCTGCTTTCTGGGTGGATGTGCGGTGGTGACATCCTGTGTGGACCTTGTGAGTGTGGGTCTGGTGTCATTCCTCGAGTTAGGGTCTCGCTTGTCAATAAGGGCGGTTTCAAATGGCTGGTAGGCGGAGGTGTCATCTCGCTTGTTCATGCTGTGTGGGCGTTTATCTCAATGGCTTCTCTGATTATTCTGTTGTTAAAGTGTTCAGTTTTGGCGATAGTTCTGGTCTTTTAAAGTCAATATCATGTCCTGTGACTTTAAAGTGTTGGACCAGGAAGAAGTTGGTTCCTCTTTTGAATGAGTTCTTGTGTTCTTCAATGCGTGCACTTATTCTTCTGTTGGTTTGTCCAATGTATGTGGTGGGGCAGGCGGTGCATGGGATTTCATATACCCTTGATTTTCTAACTCAATTTTGTCTTTGGGGTTTCTTAGGATGGTGGATATTTTCTGTTTGTGCAGAATGCTGTCTTGATGTTGTGTTTGTGGAGGATCTTGCTGATTCTGTCTGTGGTGCCTTTTATATATGGGAGGAGGGCTGTGCCATTTTCTTGTTCTCTGTCTTGGATTTTAGTGGGGGTTCTTTTGGATTAGTTTGGTAATCTTATTTCTCTGAATCCATTGGATGTTAGTACGTTAGTGAGAGTGTCTAGTTCGGTTTTAGGTGTTGTTCATCAGCTAAGCATTTTGTTCTGGAGATGAGTGTCTTGGCTACGGAGTTGATCTGTGCTGGGTGGTGGTGTGAGTGCGTGCAGATAGCGGTTTGTGTGTGTTTTCTTCTGGTAGATGGTGTGTCCTAGGGAGCCATTGGGTTTTCTGTAGACTAAGACATCCAGGAAGGAAGTTGGTTATTAACTTCTGTTTCCATGGTGAACTGTATTTTGGGGTGTAGGCTATTGAGGTGTGTGAGGAAGTTGTCAAGTTTTTCTTTCCCGTGTGGCCAGATTATGAAGGTGTCGCTCATATCTGAGCCAGAGTTTGGGTTTGTGATCAGATTTTCTAGTGCTTGGGTTTCAAAGTGTTCCATGTAGAGATTGGCAATGACAGGTGAGAGGGTGATCCCATGGGTGCTCCTTCTACTTGTTTGTATTTTTGTCCATTATAGATGAAGTATGTGTTGGATAGGCAGTGGTTGGTCAGATCTAGGATGTGCTTGGGGGTTATATTTGTTTTGGATAGCTGTCAAGGCTTCTTTGATTGGCACTTGGGTGAAGAGGATATGACATCAAAGCTCACGAGTAGGTCGCTGGGCTGTAAGTTTTGTTTCTTTATGATCTCTATGAACTGGAATGAGTTTTTACGTGTGAGGTGATGGATTCTGCATAGGGCTGTAGTTGTTTGGCGAGAAATTTGGCTAGGTTTTGTAGAGGTGAGCCTATGGAGCTGACTATGGGTCTGAGGGGTTCCTTCTTTGTGTATCTTGGGAGGCCATAGAGCTTAGGGCATCTGGATGATTTCTCTGGGAATGATTCTTTGTTGGATTTCTTCGCTGATGGGGAGGCTTTATTTTGGATCTAGTGGTTTTTCTAGGTAGGTGGTGGGGTCTGTGTTTAGGGGCTTGTATGCAGGGTCTTGGAGTAGGTTGGTTAATTTGGTTTGGTAGTCAGATGTGTTCATAACCACCGTGGCGTTGCCCTTGTCTGCTGGTAGGATTATTATGCTGGTATCTTTTTTCAGGTTAAGTAGTGCTGTCTGTTCCTCTTGGGTAAGTTGCTTTTGGGTGGCTTGCTGGTGCAGAGGATGTTGAGATCTCGAGTCTGATTTTGTTAACGTCATCGGGGTTGATTTTGGTCAGGCTGGTTTCAACTCCGCATATAATGGTTTCGGTGGGGATGTATTTGGGAGTGACTGCAAAGTTGAATCCTTTAGAAAGGACATCGGTTTCAGCTTTGGTGAGGATCCTATCTGAGATGTTATGCACTGTTTGTTTCATGTGTTGCTGTGAGGGTGGAGGGGTTTGTTTCTGGCGTTCTTGTAGTCTTCGGAGTTTGTTGGTGTGCGTGTCTGTCTTGAGGGTGGTTTTTTCTAGAGCTTGGGTTTCAAAGTGTTCCATGTAGAGATTGGCAATGACAGGTGAGAGGGGTGATCCCATGGGTGCTCCTTCTACTTGTTTGTATTTTTGTCCATTATAGATGAAGTATGTGTTGGATAGGCAGTGGTTGGTCAGATCTAGGATGTGCTTGTTGTCCTCACACTTCACCTCAAACTCAGCAACAAGATGCACCCTGCACTTTGGGACAAATCCAAACAACTTGCCGTCTGGAGAGCCGAAACACAGACCACCCTCAAGACAGACACGCACACCAACACACACATCACCCCTCTCACCTGTCATTGCCAATCTCTACATGGAACACTTTGAAACCCAAGCTCTAGAAAAAACCACCTCAAGACAGACACGCACACCAACACACACATCACCCCTCTCACCTGTCATTGCCAATCTCTACATGGAACACTTTGAAACCCAAGCTCTAGAAAAAACCACCCTCAAGACAGACACGCACACCAACAAACTCCGAAGACTACAAGAACGCCAGAAACAAACCCCTCCACCCTCACAGCAACACATGAAACAAACAGTGCATAACATCTCAGATAGGATCCTCACCAAAGCTGAAACCGATGTCCTTTCTAAAGGATTCAACTTTGCAGTCACTCCCAAATACATCCCCACCGAAACCATTATATGCGGAGTTGAAACCAGCCTGACCAAAATCAACCCCGATGACGCTAACAAAATCAGACTCGAGATCTCCAACATCCTCTGCACCAGCAAGCCACCCAAAAGCAACTTACCCAAAGAGGAACAGACAGCACTACTTAACCTGAAAAAAGATACCAGCATAATAATCCTACCAGCAGACAAGGGCAACGCCACGGTGGTTATGAACACATCTGACTACCAAACCAAATTAACCAACCTACTCCAAGACCCTGCATACAAGCCCCTAAACACAGACCCCACCACCTACCTAGAAAAAACCACTAAATCCAAAATAAAAGCCTCCCCCATCAGCGAAGAAATCCAACAAAGAATCATTCCCAGAGAGAAATCATCCAGATGCCCTAAGCTCTATGGCCTCCCCAAGATACACAAAGAAGGAACCCCACTCAGACCCATAGTCAGCTCCATAGGCTCACCTCTACAAAACCTAGCCAAATTTCTCGCCAAACAACTACAGCCCTATGCAGAATCCATCACCTCACACGTAAAAAACTCATTCCAGTTCATAGAGATCATAAAGAAACAAAACTTACAGCCCAGCGACCTACTCGTGAGCTTTGATGTCATATCCTCTTCACCCAAGTGCCAATCAAAGAAGCCTTGACAGCTATCCAAAACAAATATAACCCCCAAGCACATCCTAGATCTGACCAACCACTGCCTACCCAACACATACTACATCTATAATGGACAAAAATACAAACAAGTAGAAGGAGCACGGATGGGATCACCGCTCTCACCTGTCATTGCCAATCTCTACATGGAACACTTTGAAACCCAAGCTCTAGAAAAATCTGATCACAAACCCAAACTCTGGCTGAGATATGTAGACGACACCTTCATAATGTGGCCACACGGGAAAGAAAACTTGACAACTTCCTCACACACCTCAATAGCCTACACCCCAAAATACAGTTCACCATGGAAACAGAAGTTAATAACCAACTTCCTTCCTGGATGTCTTAGTCTACAGAAACCCAATGGCTCCCTAGGACACACCATCTACCAGAAGAAAACACACACAAACCGCTATCTGCACGCACTCTCACACCACCACCCAGCACAGATCAACTCCGTAGCCAAGACACTCATCTCCAGAACAAAATGCTTAGCTGATGAACAACACCTAAAACCCGAACTAGACACTCTCACTAATGTACTAACATCCAATGGATTCCAGAGAAATAAGATTACCAAACTAATCCAAAAAGAACCCCCCACTAAAATCCAAGACAGAGAACAAGAAAACGGCACAGCCCTCCTCCCATATATAAAAGGCACCACAGACAGAATCAGCAAGATCCTCCACAAACACAACATCAAGACAGCATTCTGCACAAACAGAAAATATCCACCATCCTAAGAAACCCCAAAGACAAAATTGAGTTAGAAAATCAAGGAGTATATGAAATCCCATGCACCGCCTGCCCCACCACATACATTGGACAAACCAACAGAAGAATAAGTGCACGATTGAAGAACACAAGAACTCATTCAAAAAAGAGGAACCAACTTCTTCCCTGGTCCAACACTTTAAAGTCACAGGACATGATATTGACTTTAAAAAGACCAGAACTATCGCCAAAACTGAACACTTTAACAACAGAATAATCAGAGAAGCCATTGAGATAGAAAAACGCCCACACAGCATGAACAAACGAGATGATACCTCCGGCCTACCAGCCATTTGGAAACCCGCCTTATTGACAAACGAGTCCCTAACACGAGGAATGACACCAGACCTACACTCACGAGGTCCACACAGGATGTCACCACCGCACATCCACCCAGAAAGCAGACCCAAACCCACACTGATCATGAAGCACGACCAAGGACCAGAAGCCAGACCGCAGCTGCAACATTAGCCATTTCAAACCCTTCTAATCCATACATGCAGCAGACTGACACCCACTATGAAGATGTGGCACGACCACAAAGCCAAACAACAGCTATGCAGCTCACCAGCTCAAATCCCCTGCAGCACAGATTAGACTGAGCACAACCAAGCCCCCACCAACACAGGACACACCCCAGCCAATCAGAGCACAGAAAACCCCATCCAATCAGAGCACAGCCAAGCTCCCACCCAATCAGTTCAAACCCCACTAGCAGTTAAAAGGAAGAAACAGCTGCGATCACACATTGCTCCCAGAAGCACGGTTGAAGCCTGAAGATGACGAATGAGACTTCGTCAAACGCCGCCAAGACACTTCCAATTTTACACGGGAGAAAACCCAACAACCAAAGACCTATATATATATATATATATATATATATATATATATATATATATATATATATATATATATATATATATATATATATATATATATATATATATATATATATATATATATATATATATATTTATATATACTTATATTACATAAGCTTAAGAACCAAAGTGCCAAAAATTCACATGTGTCCAAGGTGAAAAGACATGGTAGCTAGCAAGCATTCTGAATTAGCAGAAATTCTTTTTCTTTGCTAAGGCATTCCATATACTGTATATATTCTATGTTTTTAAGAACCTTTTTTAAAATTGTATTTTAATTTTTAAATTTGAAAATGTAGAACTCCTTTAGGAAAGGGACAAAATAATGGAATACGAATGATAAATCTAAACCAAAAGCATATCATCTTATTTGATATTTAATCCTTATTTGACTACAATTCAGTTACATAGAACTTCTTCTGTTCAATATTATATTTTTTTACTTTTAGGCTTTGGGAAAATTCTGTCTTACATACAATTGTTCTGGAGATTTGGATGATAAGGTATGATAAACAATTTTATTTTAAGATACAATGTAGCACATGGGTAGGCAAACCTTTGAGACAATTACCACATTATGAATTTTGAAAGCATGTTGTTATTGTCACATTTTGTGTGCCATGGTGGGCTTGGGCTATCATAAAGCATATGTCAGGATTCCAAGTAACACCCTCAATTGAAGAAGACTCCAAGGCTAGAAGTTCCTCGAAGTTCAATTTTATTAGCGATGTCATATTGGCACATCTGGGAAAACCCAAATCTGAAAGCTTCCAAGTTTTCCCCACCCAAAAGAAAGTCCAAATCCCTTCCCCTGCACCCACATGTCCATCACATGATCCAATCAATGCACCACCCCAACTGGAGATGTCCCAGTCATGCCACGCCAGGTGCAGGCAGAATATTCTTGGCTGTCAGAGAAAAGAATGTTATTATGGCTAGATATCTCCACCACTCCATGCAATCCCCCTTCCCAGTTTCCCACAGCACTGCTGTGGTCCACCAGCAGCCTGAAGACCTGACAGCAGAGTTGGACAGTGAGGAAGCTGGGGAGGAAAATGGCCAATCCTGGAGTCGGGAAGGCCCATACAAGGGCTCTGTGTCGGAGGCAGAGATGGGGCCAGGGCCATCTGGGAGCAATGCACGGATTCCGGAGCCTCCAGAGGCGGACAGCAGAGAGGCAGAGGAACAGGAGGAACCTGTTCCTAGTGTACGCATGTGAAGGGCTGCCAGAAGGCAAGAGCAGCTGAAGCAAAAAGGATGACTTGGGAGTAAGGCCAGAAGATGATTGGCCACTCCCGTAAGGCTTAAAAGAGCAGCAACGAGCTGTTGGGTTCTTTGTAGAAAAGCAATATTTATTCCATTGCTTCTTGTCAGCATCTTTTGAACTTTGTGGGGTTTTTGCCAAGAAAAGCTTTTGGCAGATTGCCAAAGACAACAAAGGTTGGTGATAAAGCTGAAGGACTGTTTACGAGGAATTTGTTTTGGACTAAGCTGAGAATGAATTAATTCTCAGCTGTTCCAAAAGCAAACTACCATATTTTTCAGAGTATAAGATGCTCCGGATTATAAGATGCGTCTACCTTTTTTGATGAGGAAAACAAGAAAAAGAAATCTGCTTCTGCCTCTACCTCCCAGCAATTTTCCCTTGTTTCAGCAAACAGTAAATAGCCTGCTTTACTTTCATTTGCATTTTCAGCATAGATTGATTAGCTCAAGGAAAAAAAATCTAATCCCAGCAATTTAACTCCTTGCAGCAAGCAGCAGAGGCCCACGCAGCAATAGGCAATGGCAATCCCTGCAGCCTGAAACAGCTAAGAGTCGAGAGGCCGATCATACGGACAACCAACTTGTACTAATTAGGCTGTGCTAAAGCTGAAATGGGCTGTTTCTTCTTGTTGCTTGCTGCAAGGAGGTAAATTGCTGGGAGGCAGAGGCCAAAGGGTGGGAGCCAGTGGGTGGGAGGTACTACATTTGGTGTATAAGACACAGCCAAATTTTCACCCCTTTTTAGAGGGGAAAAAGTGCATTTTATACTCCGAAAAATACGGTAGTGAGATCGTTATCTTCCATTCCCTGATTTTCAATATGTTCTTTACCATATTAGCTAATCTTTATCTTTTCATTTAAGTGGAAGGAGGGAGTTCCAAATACAACTATATCCACTTCTTGTTTAAATTTTACTTACTATTTAAATATGACTACTCATATGTGCCATGGGCACTTTCCTGGCATGGTCTCTGGCATATTTAATAACCCTATGCTTCTTTACTCTGTCAAGCTTCCCATAAATGCAGTGAGAGATGACTTAGTGGTATTGAGAAGATGAAAACCCTGATCTTAAAAGGCTGGAGGAGTCAAGGCTAGTTGTAGAAGAGCAGACAGAGCTGGAAAGGAGAAATAAACTGTCATCAGTTTGGAGTCATTGCATTGACACAAAAAATCCAAGTCCAGTTCCCCATGAATTCCTTTGACCTTTATTTAGCACCAATTTGACTTTGACCATTAGTTGACTAGATTTTTGTATAGCGGTAGCGATAATAAACTCTTCTGTGCTTTGAACTCAATGAATGATCCAGGTTATTTGTGCCTGACACTAATTTGCATAAGTCAGAAGCCATGGAGGGTGGAATATACCATTAGATGAGGACAATTATAGAACAGCTATCCAAGACAAGGTTACAAACAATGCTGGCAGAGGTCATGTCAATTTGAAGCAGAATCAAAGACTCAGTGATATATGAAATGGGCCAAAAGTTATTCAGACTGAGTGCAATCTTAGAGACAATGCAATGATCAATATTGGACAAAAAGCAGGCTTTTTAAAAGGACTTACTATGTATAAAACTTTTCCATAAGTATATGTATAAGTATTACAGAGGCAGATGTAGCTGTTTTACTTTTGAGCTTGGTGATAAATTGCATGAGACTATTCCTCACTTGTTATCTTTATCTTTATTCCTTACTTTATCTTTCTTTGTCTATTTAAGGTAATGGGGAAATTGTTCTTTGGCCTTGTTCAGTCTGGATCATGGTGTTGTTTTGATGAATTCAATCGGATTGATATAGAAGTCCTCTCTGCAATTGCTTCACATCTTCAGGCAATTAAGGCAGCTAAAGATAGCCTCAGTGTCAGGTATTTATTTGAAATTGCTGTGAGATTTTATTAATAATAATACTTTATATTCAAAGGTGTGTGCATGCTCTGTGTTGTATCATTAATATAAGAAAGTTGTAAAAGAAAGATTTCTTCTTTACAATTCTTGCCTAGAGCTGAATGGATGTCTTCTAATGATCTAAAAAGGCAAGAGCACAAATGACAAGTACCTTAGTTTATTACTTTATTACTATATATTACTTACCAGATCTTGGCCAATCAGGTGTTATAAAAAGATAACAAGCATCAGAAAACACTGGATTAGTATAAAATCAAATAAAGTGGATTTGGCAATGGATCTTGTGTTCATGATCAAAACTTATTGTACAGTTTAACTTTTTGAAACATATGCCAGTTAATTATAATTTTACTTTCATTCTTGTTTATTGTATTAAAAGGTTGTTTACCTGGCTATCATAATTGGAATAATTTCTTTGCTGATTAAAATGTCATATAGAACTGATCAATGTCCTATGTTTCCTCCTTATAATTTGATTCAGGAACTGCTGGCCTATTTTATTAGACAATTGAAAGAATGTGGGATATTAAGATGACCAACATCAAACATAAATGCTTTTGTATGCTGACATTCTTTGCTTATTATCATTCCTAGTCTCCTGAAGTACTTTATATTGGTACTTTATATGGATTTTTGTAAAAAATGGGACACAACATTTTGTTTGAAAATCTTTAATACCGTAATTGTTTCCAGAGAGATTTCTTTGTTGATAAAAGCTATTATGTCTAAATGTCCATCTCAAATTAATGCAGATAGACACAAATTAGTAAAAATCAACATGAATTTATGAGAAAAAAATAAATAGTGTTAAAACTAATATTGCTGCAAGATTGATACATATTCTTAAAGTTTCTATGTTGGTAAGTTATTTTAAGCAGATTGATACATTATGGAGAACGTTCTTATGAAATGGGAACAATTATGAGTTTCACATGAAGGTGGGGATTTTAACTTTCTTGACTTGTGCTATTGTACTTTTTGACCTTGTGCTTCCTGAAATTTAAATGATTAATTAAAAACCATTACAGATGCAGTTAGAATATCATTACTATCCTCTTTAATATATTGGCCAGAACCTTCTTCCCATTTTAAAAGATGCAAAATATACAAGGTGTACCAAAAGTCAGACCCTATAGACAATTTATTATATAATTTATATTAAATGTTTAATTGGTTGTCATTTTCATCTAAATACTTCCTTTGTCTTTTGATGTACATTACGATCATTAATATTTTCTTTGAATAAAAAAAAGTAATAAAACATATTGTGGTTGGTCTGATTTTTTGGTAAACCCAGTATATAGATGATATTGAGAAGGAGCCTTAAATCTGATCCTACTTTTCACCAAAAACCAACATTATGAAATAATTGTAACTGGAAATTATCGGTAAAACTTTTTTTTGGAAAGTTCATAGGCAAAAGGTTCATTAGCAAAAAATGAGATCACAACTTTGGATCAGCTCATTGTTCATCATCTGATGTTTTACAAGAATATTTTTTTCTAAATATATGGTTTCTAAATAGATAGTTTTTAGCTGTAACTGAAAAGCTTAGTTTAAATACTGTAGATCTGGGAATCTATAAACAAGTTTGAAAAAAAGGTGGTGTGAGTGGTAGATTCTGTTATACTTAGATCTGCCAATTAACATACCTTTATTTTACCAGAGCTTAGTCATTCTGCATAAGCAGTCTTTGTATATGTGCTGCTTTTTGCCAAATGGGCACCTGTGGACATTATTTTAAGCCTATAAATGGGCATATCTATTTACATTGATCAAACATTGTGGCTTGAATGTCTGCACTGGGCCTTTGGCAAAATAGTATATTCTGTATTTTATAGGTCAACTAATTGCCTCCCTAAGCAGAACCTATTTCTGCTATATGTATAATATAGAAAAGCATCACAAATAATGATGGCAGATTGCTTAGCAATAACTTTACTTCTTCAAATTAGTCATTTCTGCAGGTACATAATACCTCTAATTTGTTCTACAATGGTGTCTTTATTCTGAACTTCTGTGTTGGAATCAGAACTGAGCTCCTTTGCACTACACTCCATATGGATGTATATAGACAGGTCCTTAGTCTTCCCCCCAAACTTAGACTCTTCCTGATAGTGGTCTATGCAGATGCAAACCTCATATGTGTAAATGTTATCAATGTGTTATGCTAATATTGTACCATTTTCAATTGTATCTGATGTTTTAGGCTTAACTCAAGGTGCTTAACATATGTGGCATAACATCCTTAGCAGCTTAGGGCCACAGTATTTACTTGCTGTTTTTTGTATAAGGCAACAATTTGATCATTTTCTCTGCTTTGGTACACTACTTATTCCCTAACCGTAGTATATTGGAGCTGTTTTTACATTTAACACAGATTTGTACTGGAAGGAAAAGAAATTCGTCTGAGACCACACTGTGCAATTTTTATTACCATGAATCCTGGGTAAGTGATAACTGTAACTATCATTGTTCCATAACACCAGAACAAAAAGAACCTTTTTTTGGGGGGGGGATATTTTTTACAAATGATGAAGCTGTGTTGCATGAACTGGTAATTTTGATACAATGAGTTTAATATTATCCATAGCTTTGCCCTTTCAAGATTTCAGAAAATAATATTTCTAAGCCTAATTTGTTGATACAGGGATAGATCATGGAATCTTTTAAATGCAAGGAATATCTACTGCCAATGAATTATATTCCCATTTTCCAAATGTTGTGGTTTTAAATTACCACTGTTATCAATTTCAGAAAGTTAAATAATTTTTTCAGTTGCATTTAAATTCACTTATTACCATAATCCACTATCATAATAGTGATCATATTATGATTTTCTCTGTGAACTCTACTTTTTCAGACTAGTACTGTATCTTTGTTGAAAGGAATTTTTATTTTTATGTGGTAAAGCTAACATATTAAAGTTGTCTTAATTAATGTGATGGCATTAATTTTCCTTTTAAGATACAAAGGTCGTGTGGAACTTCCAGACAACTTAAAATCATTATTTCGTCCTATGTCAATGGTAATACCGGATTATGAACTCATTGCTGAAATAATGTTGTTTTCAGAAGGTTTCAAATCATCAAAATTACTCTCGGGGAAGATAGTAAATCTTTATCAACTTTCCAGCAAAAGATTATCACAACAGGTAAAATAAAAAATATATATATTTATTTTTTATATCCTAATTTTCTTCTGGAACGGAGCTCAAAGTAGCTACATAGCATCTCCAGGTGATGCCCCTTAGAGGCAATGATTTGAAAAAGTAATGCAGAAATCACATGTAAATACAGTATAAATTTACAGATAAATATTAGTCTGTGAAGCTGAATAGAATGGTCTACTGTTCATAATAATAACAAACTAGTTTAGGAGGTACAAGATAGGCCAAAAACCATACAAAGGCACACCTTTTTGCTTGCCTGCCTCTATGAATTTTCTAGGACCAAATATATTTTTTCTACAGGAAAAGCATCTTTCAGTGAATATGCTCCTGAATTCAGTATAGGATTTTACTTTCGGTTTTATTTCAAGTGCTATAGCAATGTTAGCTATCCAAAGTCAATAGCAAGTGGATGACCTTAGAGGAGAGAGAGAGGTGGTGACTTTTTTCAGCACTTATTGGGCAAAACCCTTCAATTTCTTGAAAGGATTATATTTTCTGGTCATTATCCTTATGTCATGCATTCATATTTTTAAAAGAAAGCTTCAAAAGTAATTGAGAATTGGTGTCTTCCTGTAAAGCACTCTGGGTCTGAGGTTAGGCAAATGCCCTTGCACTAGTGTTTGAGATTTAGGAGCAAAATTCCCAATTGACAGCTACACAGTACTATTATTTCCTACAGAGGGACAGAAATTTCTACTTTCAGCCATCTTATCTTCTTCTTGTATTCTCACTGAAAAATATCCCACTGGATAATTAGTATTCTAGAATTCTTTTGGCAGCCTGTTAAGTTCAGTTAAGTTTCATTCCTGCCCTCTGAAATGAAAGACCACAGGATTTCTGTGATATTCTTTCAGATATTTGATATAATATCATATACCCTCACAACTATCTTTTCTAATGTTAAACACATCCAACTCTTTCAATCCTTGTTCATATAACATTGTTTCTAAGCTGTTTATCTTCATTACTGTCTTTCTGTAAACCTATTCCAGTTTCTCTAAATCTTTCAAGTGTGGTGCCTGAATTGGATGTAATAAACAAAATAGAGTGGAGTGCATTTCTTTTTTTCTTGCAGCCACACATAACTGATGCCTCATATTAAATTTGTAGTCACTTATTATTCCACTGTTTTTTATTTTTAAAAAAATACTGTTATCAGCCTAGTTATTTGCTATCCTGTATCTGTGCATTTTTATTTCCTAAGTAAAAAAAAGTTGTGCTTATCTCATTACATTTAGGATTGTTACTTTTGTTTCTCCAGTTTATTTTGTTTCTATATTAGCTAGCCAACCAATTCTGTACCATCTGCAAAATTTATAAACATTCATTCTACTTCCTATGAACACCTCTAGAATCACTGTAGTTTCCTGGAACTTGTTTTTTTTCTTACCCCACACATGTGGCAGTTCCCTTATTGTGTTTTTAACAATCATAAACTTTAGTTCTACATGATTGATAGATAGATATCACTGAACGAAACAGGACTTGTGTAACGCTGCCTTTTCTGAAAAATTGTTAGTACTTTGCCATCTTAACTGAACAATTAATAGATCTTTTTATGTTATTTTGTTCTGAATATATCTAATGAAACTCTTTCCAAATATCTTTGAACTTCAGATCGTTAACATTCCTCACACATCTCTACAAGTGCTTAATTGGAGATTTAATAGCCAACCCTCATATGATTTAATTTAAAGCTTACCCTGCTTTGACCAATCATGTTTTAACCAATCCTTTTTACATACAGTCCATCTCATGGCAGCAATCTATAATCCAGCTAATTGAAGTCATGATCCCATACAGGGACGGGTTTCAAAACCCATCACTACCAGTTTGCTCGTGGGCGCATGCGCACACATGACATTTCTGCGCATGCAGAAGCGCCCGGGCGGGTGGGCAGAGCCTCCCGCCGCTGCTGCTATCAGTTTGCCCAAGCCGGGGCAAACTGGTAGCAACCTACCACTGGTCCCATACAGCAAATCTTTCCTTAGCCTATATAGCCATTCATATGTAGTGTTTTTCTTTCCTAGAAAATAAGATTTTGACTTTATAGTGGATGATTCAGTATCAAAGGGTGCAGAACACACATTCCATGTTAGGGAACATTAGAAAAGGGATTTGAAAATAAAAATCACAATATTACAAAATTATATTTGCACCTGAATCATTGTGTACCATTCGAGTAGCCATAAATAAAAGAGCATATAATAGAGCTGGGGAAAGTGCATAGCCAGTTTAGTGTAATGGTTAAGGTGCTGACCTAGAAACCAGGACCCTGAGTTCTGGTCAGGCACAATTAACCAGGTGCAGGAATTGAGTTCAAAGTGCTAAAGGTTTATTACATGCTACCTATAGACAAGATTCTGGTCTATTAATGGTCAGGTCATGATGGTTCAGTGATTAAGATGCTGAGCTTGTCAGCTGGAAAGCTGACAGCCCAGGTTTGAGACCCAAGCACTGCACAAGAGGGTGAGCTCCTGATACTCATGCCAGCGCTTGCTAACCTAGGAGGGTCTTTCAGCTGAGAATCAGAGATGAGCCTTGCCCCCTTAAGTCCATCATAACTGGACCAGGAAAACTTTAAATTCTTAATGGGGCTAGATATCAAATTGGCACTAGGTCATCAAAATTTATGGGCTAAACTTGGATCTCATGTAAGTCTGCAGTGATTTGAGATTGATGATGCATTTAACCCTGCCCTTCGGCTCAACCAGCTCATGTGCTACAATTCTAGTCCTATTTTAGGCATGAAATCCACCTGGGTGCCTTTGGGCCAGTTAGGTTCCCACTTCATAGAGGAGTGTTGTGGGAAAAATAGGAGGAAGAATGAACTTATGTAAGTTCATTTACTGCCCCAAGTTACTTATAAAGTACTAACAGTGGGATAAAAAAATCCATAAAATAAAATAAATAAAAATAATCAGTATGGCAGAGATGGGGGTAAACACTATTGAGGTATTTAAAATCATCATGACATAGAGAAAGTAGACAAGGAGAAATTTTCCCCATTTCTCAAAATGCTAAGACCAAAGGTGATCAGTGAAACTAATTAGAAGTTGATTTAGAAAAAACAAAAAAATACTTTGGATAGTGCATAATTAATTTGTGGAACTTATTCTTTGGTGCGCTGCTTAGAGAGTCCAAGCAGTGGGTTTATCTCATCTGATTGGCCAGAGACTGTTAAATATGCATAAACACTCCTCCATCCTCCCTTGGAGCTCCAGTTCGTTAACTCAGTGAGGCCAAGAGACTTTATCCTTTACAGCTCCACTGCTTGGACTTTCTAATAGTTATTTAGCTTCCAGTTTTAAACAGTTTAATTGAATTTCGTGACTTTGTAGCTTCGTGGTGCTCTCTGAAGTCGAGCCGCTCAGCTGAGCGGCGCTAATTAAAGCGGCCAATTTTCGCTTTCAGGGAGTCTGCAGATTGTCGGATCTGCCGAAGACAGCTGTTTTTGTGAGTTTGTGAGTTTGGCACGCTAGGAGCTGTGGTGTCGGCTCCGTGCCGTTTCTGTATCATTTCCAAGCGCGTAGGGGGTCGTGTTGTCGGCTCTACGCTTTTCTTTTAAATCTTCAAAGTTTTTTGTGGCTAGTTGGGCGAACTGGGAGCTGTGGTGTCAGCTCCGTTCCGTTACTCTGTATTTCCAAGTGCAAAAGGGACTGTGGTGTTGGTTCTGTCTTTCAGCGCTTAGCTAGCCATTTATTCAAGGGAAATTCCCTCCTGCCGTTTGGCAGTTTATTTTGAAGTTTGAATTGTCACGCGACTCCAGTGCAGCACAGAATTCCCCTATTGACAGTTTGGCACGTGGCAGCATCTTCTATTGCCTCAGCTAATTAGCGAGGCTTAATTCTCTATTGGAAGCAACAGGGCTGTGGTGCCAGCTCTAAACTTCTGGCTTTCTATTAAAATTCTGCAACTGCAGTTTGTGCCTTATAGGAACCGGGATGATTGGTTCAGCTTTAATATTGATTTCTTCAGGAATTTATTCAGCCTACGGTTTCTGGGCACTCAACATACTGTGGTTTGATGTTTATTTGGATTTATCAGGTGTAACAAGCACTTTAAGACCCTTTCTATAGGTTCTGCGCACATTGACATCTGGGTAAAGGGCCGTGGTGTCAGATCCCTAACTCCCTAATTTGCTGTGAGTAACAGACGCTTGTGCAGTTGTGGTGTCTGCTGAACGCCATATTGTTATTTCTACACATATCCAGCGATTGATCTATATTATAATTATTGACCGTGGTATCGGTCATAACATATTGGCCTCCATTATTTGACACTTTTATCAATTTTATTGATTTTATTTAACTATGGCTGATCGCGGTCGATCTCCCTCACTTGATTCATCCACCAGTAAGGTATCAGGGAGGTCTTGTTCCAGAGCCAAACATACCTCTGGATCAGTCTCTGTGTCAGCTGTATCAGAAAAGGATGCTCAAAGACGTCAGGGGGCCTTGGAAGAGCAATTTATTATTGCTCAAAAAAGGGCAGAACAAAGCAAAAGTTTGAAATCTAGCAAAAAATCCTTAAACAAGGACTGAACCACTCACACTGATCAAGCTGGTTGGTCACCTAACACACCACTTGATACTCAGGACATGCAGGAGTTGAACCCAGTTCCTCCTTCTGGAACACAACTATCTGAAAACCCACTGCTTGGACTCTTACGCAGCGCACCCAGAAGGAACCTTCAGTTAAGTCCAGTGTTCCTTTTAACAAAATATCATGATGGCCACAGATAAATTGAGTAAATTCATGAAAGACAAATTATCCTGGGTAACCATTTAGTGTTACTTCCAGTCTGGAAGTAATGTGCTTGCAAATTCTGACTTCACGGTACGATAGTGAGAACTGTTTTTGTCTCCATCTTCTACTTGAAAACAGCCCTGAAATATTTGCACTACTGTGAGAAACGAAATGCTGAAGTTAAATGCATTTTGATCTGATCTAGCACTATTATTCTTACCTTCTCTCAACAATTTTGGCATGGTATATCTATTCATACCAAAAAGGAAGAAAAGTAGAAAGAAAGAGATAAAAGAAGGTACACTTCTTTTCCACTGGCCAAGTAGATAAAAGATATTCTAAAGAGCTCTTTCTGGGAACATCTGAGCATTTCAACACCATATTCTATCTTTTATATTATACAGAGATATGCATGCTAATTCTCACAACACATTTTCAACTTTCTTCTGGCCTCGTATGTCTATGGAGATTCTCAGTCATCCAAGTCATGGTTGTCCTAAAGGTGCTTTTTCAAAAGGCAACTGGACTTTCTTTGTTTTTCCTTGAAGACATTTAACTTCGCATCCAAGAACTTCTTCAGTTTTGACTGAATGGTGGAGAATGGAAGGATGTATGTTCCTTGCAGTCATCTGGTCATTAGCACTCACTCTTGAGAGTCATTGAGGCCCATTGAAGGTTTATCTGTGCTCTCAGGATCACCTGAATAGTGCAAAATTGTGGAAGCTTCTTGGAATCACTGAAAGAATACATTCCTTACAACACAGCCCTTTCAGCAGTTCCAAGAAGAGATCTGGATCTACATGCATAGTTTACAAGGTGTAAACCCCCCATCACCCATAACAATCAACCAGCCATCCCAACATTCAATCAAGTACCCATAACCCTACCATCCATCCACCCAACCACCCAACCAGCCATTCAACCAGCCATTCAGCCAGCCATCCAATCAGCCATCCAAACAGCCATCCAAACAGCCATCCAACAATTCACCCAAACAGCCATCCAAACAGCCATCCAACCAACCAGCCAAACTACCATCCAACCAACCACCCAACCAAACACTCAACCAAACATCTCAATAAACAATCAAGTACCCAACATCCAAACACTCACCTCCCAAAACATCCATCCACCCATCCAACCATCTATACAACCACCTGTTGTACACAACCCCCAACCTAGCAACATCCAAAACTAGGTATGCACTCCCCTTACCTCTTCAACACCAATTACTACAGATCTCAAATGCAAATTGATAAATGCGAGAAGCATTGTTAACAAATTACCTGAATTTATCCTCTTGTTAAACAGTGGTACATTTGATATCATTTTTGTTTGTGAAACATGGCTGAACTCATCCCTTCCTGACTCCATTATCTCAAACAAAGAATATCAAGTTCATCGATCAGATCGTGAAATCCGAAGAGGTGGCTATCTTTTACAAAAAGTCACTGAATCTAAAAAATATTCAAATTGCACATAAACTTTCTCTCCCTGAAACTATTGTATGCGACCTATCCCAACACCACTCTTCGATTCTTACTATGCTACAGAGCCCCTGACTATGACATTACCCATGCAAATATGCTAACCTCAATGCTAACATGGGCTACCTCTTGTCCATACCCTCTCATCTTCCTGGGTGACCTAAATCTACCTCTCATTAACTGGATAACTAATGAATGTACAACTGATCCAATCCATACTACACTATACAACGCTGTTACAAACCTAGGTCTTGAACAACTTGTAACTAACAATACAAGACTCAACAACTGCCTTGATCTCATCTTCTGCAACAACCCAAACTCTATTTATGGACTACAAATTAAAGAACCTTTTTCCAACAGTGACCACTGCATGATTGATTTTCGTCTCAATATACGTCCATACTCAAATCGTCATAACAATAGTATCCCCATCTACAACTTCAAAAAAGCCAACTACGACCTTATAAACAACGATCTTTCATTTCTGGACTGGCAAAATCTGTTTGCAACCTGCATAACCGCTGAAGACCACTATAGAGTTTTCCTACTTGAAATCAATAGTCATTAAACTATATGTACCACAAATGACAACCATGATCAGGAAAAGCAAACTACCCATATCAATAAAAAGCTTCAATCAAAAAAATCCTCTGGAAAAGAAACAAAAAGGCTATGTTACAAATTTCAAAAACCGCTACAGAAATATATGCAACCAAATAAAAACTGAATGCACCAATTACCACACCAAACAAGAAGAGGACCTTCTGCGCACAAATTCCAATCGTGCCTTTTATAATTTTGTTAACAATAAACTTAAAGACACAAGATCCATCCCACCACTAAAAGATTCTAACAACAAAGAATGCAATGATGAAACAGTTAAAGCCAACCTCTTCAACATATTCTTTGGCTCAGTTTTTGTTAACAGCGATGACACATATCTGACATTCCACAAACGTACCAGCAATGAATATGATGACTTAACTCATATAGACTTCACAGAAGAAAATGTTGGAAAAGCTCTTCATAACATAAAACCATCGCTATCTATCGGACCCGATGGACTATGTGCCTACTTCTTAAAAAATCTTTCCACTAATATAGCAGAACCCCTAAGCATAATCTTTGATAAAGCTTTCACTACCAGTTCCCTTCCCAAACTTTGGTCATTGGCCACAGTCATCCCTATCTTCAAAAAAGGAGACCCCAGCTTAGTTGAAAATTACAGACCGATCTCTCTGTGCTGCGTCAACTGCAAAGTCATGGAATCAATCATCAACCAATCCATTACCTCACACTTAGAAACTAACAACCTACTCTCCAATAAACAATTTGGTTTCAGGAAAAAATTATCATGCAACTTACAACTTCTCCACTGTAAAAACATATGGACTACAAATCTTGATCAAGGCAAACAATAGATGCAATCTACATAGACTTCTGCAAAGCTTTTGACTTAGTAGTACACGATAAGCTTCTCCTAAAACTAAAATCCTATGGCATTTCAGGACCCCTTCACAAATGGATATCTGCTTTTCTGTCTAACAGACAACAAGTGGTCAAAATTGGCAATGCTCTATCAAATCCTGTTCCTGTCAAGAGTGGCCTTCCTCAAGGCAGCATCCTTGGACCTACATTCTTTATACTATACATTAATGATCTTTGTGACCATATCTCAAGTAATTGTGTTCTCTTTGCTGATGATGTCAAACTATTTAACACCACTGATAATACATCTATCATTCAAAAAGACCTTGATCATCTAACCGCTTGGTCTAAAACTTGGCAACTCCAAATCTCAACCAGCAAATGCTCAGTCTTACATATAGGAAAAAAGAACCCAAACACTAAGTACACGCTTGATCGACATTACCTTACAGATGACCCCCATCCCGTTAAAGACCTTGGAGTTTTCATGTCAAATGATCTAAGTGCCAAAGCCCACTGCAAATACATAGCAAAAAAGGCTCTAAGAGTTGTAAACCTAATCTTGCGTAGCTTCTTTTCCAAAAACACTACACTACTAACCAGAGCATATAAAACATTTGCTAGACCAATTCTAGAATACAGCTCACCTGTTTGGAACCCTCACCATATCTCTGACATCAATAAAATTGAACGTGTCCAGAAATATTTTACAAGAAGAGTTCTCCATTCCTCTGTAAACAACAAAATATCTTATCCCACTAGACTTGAAATCCTGGGCTTGGAAAACTTGGAACTCCGTTGCCTTCGACAAGACCTAAGTTTAACTCATAGAATCATCTATTGTAATGTCCTTCCTGTCAAAGACTACTTCAGCTTTAATTGCAATAATACAAGAGCAACCAATAGATTTAAACTTAATGTCAACTGCTTTAATCTAGATTGCAGAAAATATGACTTCTGTAACAGAATCATCAGTGCTTGGAATACTTTACCTGACTCTGTGGTCTCTTCTCATAATCCTAAAAGCTTTAACCAAAAACTTTCTACCTCACCCCATTCCTAAGAGGACCATAAGGGGCGTGCATAAGCGCACAAACGTGCCTACCGTTCCTGTCCTATTGTTTTTCTTTTCTTCTTCCTATATATATATATGCTTATACCTCCTAACATTTACTCATATATATGTTTATATATGTTTATATACTATATAACCTTTCTGTATGATACTTACATATAGAATAGAATAGAATAGAATTTTTTATTGGCCAAGTGTGATTGGACACACAAGGAATTTGTCTTGGTGCATATGCTCTCAGTGTACATAAAAGAAAAGATACGTTCATCAAGGTACAACATTTACAACACAATTGATGATCAATATAGCAATATAAATCATAAGGATTGCCAGCAACAAGTTATAGTCATACAGTCATAAGTGGAAAGAGATTGGTGATGGGAACTATGAAACGATTAATAGTAGTGCAGATTCAGTAAATAGTCTGACAGTGTTGAGGGAATTATTTGTTTAGCAGAGTGATGGCCTTCGGGAAAAAACTGTTCTTGTGTCTAGTTGTTCTGTTGTGCAGTGCTCTATAGCGTCGTTTTGAGGGTAGGAGTTGAAACAGTTTATGTCCAGGATGCGAGGGATCTGCAAATATTTTCACGGCCCTCTTCTTGATTCGTGCAGTATACAGGTCCTCAATGGAAGGCAAGTTGGTAGCAATTATTTTTTCTGCAGTTCTAATTATCCTCTGAAGTCTGTGTTTTTCTTGTTGGGTTGCAGAACCGAACCAGACAGTTATAGAGGTGCAAATGACAGACTCAATAATTCCTCTGTAGAATTGGATCATCAGCATATATTGTTGTGACAAAATAAATAAAATAAAAAAATAGTTTGACCAGCTACCAATACCTGCTTATTTAAAGCAGCAGTTAAAACGTTAACCAAACCCTGTACCAGAGCTTTGAGATCTATCCCAGGTTTCCTCTGGAACTCCACCTGAGCAGCTGATCAAGCAGGGTAGGGGGAGCCTCAGAAAACTGCAAAGTTAAAGGAGATTATTTGTTCCTGACAAGAAACCAATAATTAATATACTATACTCTAAATCAACATCAGTGCCATGGGACAAATTACATATTAGCTCTGGAAGAGTTCAGCTGGAAATCAAATTAGTTAAATTGATAATAATTTTGACAAACATGCTGTTTAATAATTGCAAAGAAGATATTTGCAGTGCACAAAAATAAATTATATTCTTATCTTATTTTTAGGATCATTATGATTTTGGCATGAGAGCTATAAAAACTGTATTAATAAGAGTTGGTCAAAGGCGTCAAGAGTTGAAACTACAGTAAGTTTTCCTAAGTGGTTTATATTAAAAATAAAACTTTATTATATCTCAATTTGTGATCTATAGGTTTTATATAAAGATAAGTTTTAGTAGAGGAGAGACCTGTTTTACTGTAATCCTATTTGTATTTCTTTTGAGACAAAGAAAACTGAATTCAATAGCTTTATCTATGCATGCTTATTTAGAATATACTCTTTTAAACTCAGAAGGACTTATTGCCTCATAGAACTGCAACCTAAATTACCAAGATTCTAAATATTCTTATAGGAATATCTGCATTCATTAACCAGCAAAAACTATCTATGAAATTAAATTTCTTGATCAGTTTTGTTTCTGACTTCCAAAGCATTCAAATTACAGTTCTGTCATACCATAGAATAATGTTTAATTTGTAAGGCAAGGGAGGGAGGGAAGAGGGAGAAAAGAAAGAAGGAAATTTGACTGACAAATTAGCCATTGTGCAGTTAAATATAAGGGAAAAATTGAGGTATATGGATTACTAAATTTTTTTATTAATTTTTAGTTTAGAGTAGACATATTGATATCCATGTTAGTGGGAATCTTCTGCATACTTTTTGGTGTAAATTTAGTTTCTCTGGGTCCTTTTTGCCATATTTATTTACAAACCACACAAATTAACTTTTTCATTTTTAGATGAAAGTTTTTATTTGTTTGTTTGTTTGTTTTGAACATGACAAAAATTCAGTCTAATATAAATAGAAAAAGAAGCAAAACATCAATAAAATGTACATCTTTAACAATATATGATCAAAAATGTGCATTTAAGAATATCTTCTTAAGTGCAGCACGGGTGGATTAATGAAAACAGTATGAGACTAAGAATAACTCATGAAATTCTGATTATTAGTTTTCTTGTATAATAGATACAATAAAAAAAGATTTTCTGCAATGGAGGAAACTCTAATCACAATTGACATACTGAAAGAAGTGAATTTACCAAAGTTAATTGCTGACGATGTTCCAGTATTTGAAGATATTATCAGAGATCTCTTTACAGAAATGGAAGTTCCAAAAGTAAATCCTAAACGATTAGAGGTAATAAAAATAAGAATAATTATTGTTGATACTAGCTATAGAAAAATATTTTTGACATTGTGTTTTTTAATGTTATTAGCCATTCAGTTTGAGTATTTCAGTGATTTTGTAAAGGAATTTAGAGCTGACCTTTGTATGAGTGAACTGTCAAAAGAGGGACTTGGACAAGAATTGACAAGATCCAGAGATAGGAGAAAGTGGGAGAAAGAAACTTAAAATAACTCTGCCTTGAATTTAGGATAAGATGGGACAGAGAAAAGTATAGTTTATAACCTTTATTGTCATTGTACATCATGTATACAACGAAATTAGTTAAAAATGTAGACAGGCTTAAGGATCCTGTTAATATATGCTACAACAGTAAAGCAGTATGCCTGGAATCCCAGTAATATTGGTGCCTTCACTTAGCCTATCTTGAAAAACTGACAGATATTCAGGGAAGATGGGGCATATTCAGGTGTACATTCATGTCTACTCAATGTCAAGACAATGAAATTGATTGTGCCTCTTTAATTTTTTTCCCTAATGTTGCCAGAATAGCTATATTTTTTCTTAATACTAAAGTTTGGTTATTTTATATATTGTCAAACTATTGATCAGTCATAAAACTTCCAACCATCTGTCTATGTTTTTAAATAGAGTGCAATATCTCTTGCAATCCAGCATTTATCTTTGCAGCCTTGGGAAAATCAGATAGAGAAGGTTATACAACTATACAACCAACTTATGGTGAGTTCAGTGGGGCAATCAAACAATGATATAGAGGTTAAATATGATACAAATATGTAGAACTCAAAATATTACAGTGAGATCTTACGTTACAGGAATTGTATTTCACTAAATAACAGAAATGGATGTTTATGGTGGAATGTAGTCAGGAGTCGCAGGAGGTAGGGCCTATTTCCCAGAGAACAAAGATACATCAGAGCTTGGAATAGCTGGTCAGCAAGAAGAGAACAAAGTTGGAGTCTCCCTAGCAATACACAGAGTATATCTATAATTTACAAGTAATTGCTTTAGTCTGGCAAGATTCTGTTGTAGACAAATAACGATAAAGCAACTACTCAGAAATATAATTTCATATAATCGTTCTTGGTTATTTGGGCCTGACATGTTGCAGCAATTGAAGATCAGTATATGCTTATAAATATACACTTTGTAAGACCTTTAGTTTATATTTACTAAAATCTAAGCATTAATCATTTAAGGAATATGAATGTTGCAGATTTGATATTTTAAAATACATTTTCAGGCTCGTGTTGGTGTGATGCTTGTAGGCCCCACAGGTGGAGGAAAAACTACCATCAGAACAATTTTAGAAAAAGCCTTGATAATCTTTCCATTAGTTGATACGGAAAGTGCTACTAAACTTGATGTTTTTCAGGTAAGGATTTTTTTAAAGTTACTCTTATGGTATGTATCAGTAGTTGATCTCTTTTCCTGTAACCTTTCAGAGCAATAATCCATATGAACTTTGAAATTTTAAAAATGTACTATTTATTAAACAATGAGTACTGTTGTGGATTGCCCCCAGTTGGTGCGGTTCTTGTGAACCAGTAGTAAAACCGGCGGGAGGTTCTGACTACCCACCCCGATGTTGTCCTAGACGATCTGTGCATGCGCAGAAGCACAGCACGCACACGCAATCCCATTGCGAACTGGTAGAACCCACCCCTGAATGACAGTTGACAGTCATGTTGAGGTATTGCCATAAAGTGTTCTGGTGAGATTTCTGACACAAAGCTGAACATTCAATAACTGAAAGAAACTGTGCTTGATAGGTTAGCATGGAGAGCACATCCCTATAAAGTTGCCAAGAGTTGGACATGAGTTAATGGTTAAAACAAAAAGCATGGGCAGTACTTAGTCAACTTTCACTAATCTCAGAAAGCCAAGGTAGCTTTGGTCTAGGTTGATACTTGAATGGGAACATGCCAAGAAATTACACGACAATATGTAGAAGGATTTTTTTCTTCCTCAGAGTAATTCAAAGAGAAGCAAAGTGGATACTTTTGTTGTAAACCCAAAGTGTGTTACTATTGATGAACTCTTTGGACAGACAAATCCTAGTACAATGGAATGGTCAGATGGATTATTATCATCAGCAGTTCGAGGATTTGCCAAACTTGGGATCAAAAAAACGAAAAGAAAAGATCCAAGCCTTGGTATAAATTCAGAAATGCAGGATTTATATACAGTGAGTACACAGTAATGTAGTAGGATATTGAGATATTTTTATTTCAAAATGTAGTTACATTTAGCTTACTATATTTATCATTTAGATATTACTGAGCATTTCATTCATTTTTTCATTTAATAACTTGCCAAACTCAGCACATTCTTCTTCAAAAGATGGAAATGATTTATTTAAAAAAGATAGATGAAATTGCACATTGATGATAGAAATGATAGATATTGTTTAGTTTAACTTTTAAAATCCTTAATTTAAATGGTTACAATTATTTCAAATGTATGATTCTCTGGGTTTTAAGTTGCTGCTCTTCTCCTGTTTATTTCCCAGGTAGTTTACTTTTTTGTTGGGTGTCCTCTATTCTTATCAGTCATATACAAACACTTTTCTTTCTTTGGAAATCTTCGAACCTCTATTTCAGTGATGGCTAATCTTTTTGCCATTGTGTGCCAAGTTGGCAAAGGGGCCATTTCCGGCCTCCAGAGGGCCTTCGGAGGGGTGGGGGAAGGCCTTTTTTGCCCTCCCCAGACTCCTAGAGAGGCTCTGGAACCTGGGGACAGCAAAAAACGGGACTTCTGGTCCCGCCGGAAGTTGGCAAATGGGCTGTTCCTTGCCTCCGGAGAGCCTCCGGAGGGCTGGGGAAGGCCATTTTCGCCTTCCACAGACTCCTAGAAAGGCTCAAGAGAGAGAGAAAAATGGGCCTTTCCCACCATCCCCCAAGGCCCTCCGGAGGCAGGAAACAGCCTGTTTCCCTACTTCTGTTGGCCCGAAAATCAGCTGGCCAGAGCTGAGCTCATGTGCCCACCAATATGGCTACGTGTGCCACCTGTGGCACATGTGCCATAGGTTCGTCATCATGGCTCTATTTGTTCTGAATGTGTTGGAAGCATATTCCAATTTACTTTCTTTTCTAGTTTCCCAATTTTGCCTGTTTAGCCAACAGTGTAATGGTGATTCCAACTAGAAATAGAATTCACAACCTGATTTTATTTTGCTTTATTTCTATTCATCTAAGATTCAAAAGACTTCAGATTGAAATTGTCTTTGACTGGGAACTTCCCAAAATTTCTTACAAAATTAATTTAGTATTTGGCTTTGTAATTGTAGTCTTCATTTTACCTCGTTATTTTAAGGAAATCCAGGCTCTTAGTTATGTTTACCTTTTGTAAGTTATAATTATGTGATGTTTACCTAGTGTTATCTATTGCAGTATAATTACTTTCATTTCTGCTTTTTAGCTGAATACAGTGACTATCGCTGATGCAGTTGTGCCTGATGAAATTGTACAATCAACAGAGAATATTCAATGTTAGTATAATCTCAGCATAAAAATATGGGAATTATTTCATTATTGTGTGTATCTTAGTTAGAGATTCAACGTAGACAACTTTTTGATGTTTAACTAATTATGTGCCAGCTCTACTGAAATTAGTTTCAACATCCTCCCTAGGAACAAAAAGGTAGCAATGGAAATCATGTAATAAGTTTTTGTTCCACTCACTTCCTGCTGGAAACCTTTCCATATACATCTGTATATTTACATTCCATTGAATAAATACGTAGCTATTAGTTTGTTCTGTTATGTGCTACTATGGAGAGAATAAGTCAGAGAAGAACCTGAACTCCACTGATCAGTGTGGGAAGAAAAGGAAATGTGAATCTAAAGAGGCAGAAAGTGATGAAAACCTTAAGAATATCAGCATATGCCATAGGTTTGTTAATAGTGGCTTTAGGTCAGTCAGTTTCTCTCAGCCCAATTGACCTCACATGATCGTTATTGTGGAGAAAATAGGAGGAGAAAGGTATATATATATATTTTTAATTTACATTTATATCCCGCCCTTCTCCGAAGACTCAGGGCGGCTTACAGTGTATAAGGCAATAGTCTCATTCTATTTGTATATTTTACAAAGTCAACTTATTGCCCCCCCAACAATCTGGGTCCTCATTTTACCTACCTTATAAAGGATGGAAGGCTGAGTCAACCTTGGGCCGGGCTTGAACCTGCAGTAATTGCAGGCTGCTGTGTTCTAATTACAGGCTTCTTACCAGCCTGAGCTATCACGGTATTATAAGTATATTAGGTATGTTTGTCATCTTGAGTTATAATTTCTACATCTATTGTTTCTAGTAGGCAATAGGTTTATAGGTGATGAAAGCCAGCGCATAGTCACTGAATTTCAGAAAAATGGCATCTGAGATAAAATTCAGCTCTCCTACTGATTCTGTTTCAGGAGAGTCTGCTAGATGTGTTGTCTCCAAAATGAATGAGTGTGTGTGTGTGTACCTGTGTACAGGAGCTCCTCCATAACAGACAACAAAGAGAATAAACAATAAAAATGAAGCAACATTGTCATTCCAAACATTGCAAAAATATCAGAAAAGCTCAGGGAGATCTTCAGCTAACACAATATACGTACGCACTTCAAAGCCAAGAATACACTAAAGCAGAAGCTTGTCCACCCGAAAGATAAATCACCCAGGCACAAACTAAGCGACATGATCTATGCAGTATAATGCAGTGATCCATGTGCATATCTGTACATCAGGGAAACGAAACAACCACTTCATAAACGCATGGCACAACATAGGAGAACAAATCCATCAGGATTAGATTCACAGTCCATTTGCATTTAAAAGACAAAGGCCACTCTTTTAAAGATAGCAAAGTCCACAATTTGGACAGAGGACCGCTGGTTTGAAAGAGAGGTCAAAGAGGTCAAAGAGGCCATATATGTCAAAATAGAACAACCTTCGCTCAATGGGGGTGGGGAGGTGGGTGGATACGACATCATCTATTTCCAGTCTACAACATAGTCCTTTCACAGTTCCAAGAAGGTCCCACATCCATTTACACTACTCAGGTGACCCTGATGACACAGGTGGCCCTAACAACTCACTAAAAGAATGCAAATGACCAGCTGTCTGAAAGGAGTATAAATCCTTCCAGTCCCCACCATCCAGTCAGAGCTGAAGAAGCTTCTTGGGTGAGAAGCAAAATGTCTTCAAAGAAAAACCAGAAAGTCCAGTTGCCTTTTGAAAAAGCATCTTTTTCGACAATAAAGTATAGTACTTTTGTGCAATTGTAGGAGTCTTTTTTGCTTGTTAAGTCAGGTGATATAACTTTTGACTTTATTACATTATTAAAGATACCAAATACAGTGACTAAACTATGTCATTGTATAAAATGACATAATTTATGTAAAACTAAGCAGCATTTTTCTGGGACATCAGAAAGGCTCAAAATTCGCTGCTAGACATCTGAAAAATGTCCAGAGAAATGAATCAAAGAATAATACCTCTCAAATTTTTAGAATAGAATAGAATAGAATTTTTTATTGGCCAAGTGTGATTGGACACACAAGGAATTTGTCTTGGTGCATATGCTCTCAGTGTACATAAAAGAAAAGATACCTTCATCAAGAATTCTAACACTTAATGATAGTCATAGGATACAAATAAGCAATCAGGAAACAATCAATTTCAATATAAATCGTAAGGATACAAGCAACAAAGTTACAGTCATACAGTCATAAATGGAAGGAGATGGGTGATGGGAACGATGAGAAGATTAATAGTAGTGCAGATTTAGTAATAGTTTGACAGTGTTGATGGAATTATTTGTTTAGCAGAGTGATGGCGTTCGGGAAGAAACTGTTCTTATGTCTAGTTGTTCTGGTGTGCAGTGCTCTGTAGCATCATTTTGAGGGTAGGAGTTGAAACAGTTTATGTCCAGGATGCGAGGGGTCTGTAAATATTTTCACAGATCTCTTTTTGACTCGTGCAGTATACAGGTCCTCAGTGGAAGGCAGGTTGGTAGCAATTGGTTTTTTCTGCAGTTCTAACTATACTCTGAAATCTGTGTCTGTCTTGTTGGGTTGCAGAACCAAATCATACAGTTATAGAGGTGCAAATGACAGACTCAATAATTCCTCTGTAGAACTGGATCAGCAGCTCCTTGGGCAGTTTGAGCTTTCTGAGTTGGTGCAGAAAGAACATTCTTTGTTGTCCTTTTTTGATGATGTTTTGATGTTAGTTGTCCATTTTAGATCTTGCGATATGGTAGAACCTAGAAATGTGAAGGTCTCTACTGTTGATACTGTGTTGTCTAGTATTGTAAGAGGTGGAAGTATGGAAGTGTTTCTCCTAAAGTCTACCACCATTTCTACGGATTTGAATGTGTTCAGATTGTTCCGGTCGCACCACAAGGCTAGTTGTTCAACCTCCCGTCTGTATGCGGATTCATCATTGTCTCAAATGAGACCAATCACTGTTGTGTCATCTGTGAACTTCAGTAGTTTAACAGATGGATCGTTAGAGATGGAATCATTGGTATACAGAGAGAAGTGGGGAGAGCACACAGCCTTGTGGGGGGGCTGTGCTAATTGTACAGGTATCTGTTGTGATTCTGCTTAGCTTTACCTGCTGCTTCCTGTATGTTAGGAAGCTTATGATTCACTTAAAGTGTGTTCATGTACCTGTAGCTGATTTAGTATCGTTAGAAGAATGTCCGGAATGATGGTATTGAATGCTGAACTAAAGTCTACAGAGAGGACTTTTGCGTAGGCCTTTGGCGTTTCAAGATGTTGTAGGATGTAGTGCAGAGCCATATTGACAGCATCATCTGTTGATCTGTTTGCTCGGTATGCAAATTGCAGGGGGTCTAACAGTGGATTCGTGATGGTTTTCAAATGGGACAGCACTAGCCTTTCAAAGGTTTTCATGAGTATAGATGTTAGACCAACTGGTCTGTAGTCATTCAGTTCCTTGATGGTGGGCTTCTTCGGCATTGGGATGATGGTAGAGCGTTTGAAGCAAGAAGGAACATAGCACATCTCTAGTGATTTATTGAAGATACGGGTGAAGATGGGGGCCAATTGGTCAGCACAGACTTTTAAGCAAGAAGGAGTTGTCTTGTCTGGAACTGGAGCTTTTCCTGGCTTTTGTCTGTAAAATAGGTTTTGTGAACCCAATGGGATGGGGGTCACTTGTAGGAGGCTTGGCTGTTGTTGGTATGTCTGATTTGGGGTTGTGGAGATAAGTGGCTGTAGTTTCCTTTTAAACTTGCAGTAAAACACGTTCAGGTCATCTGCCAGTTGCTGATTTCCTTCAGCCTGGGAAGGAAGTTTGCTGTAGCTGGTGGTATTTTTAAGAGTTTTCCAATGTTTGCTGGTTCATTTGTTGAGAACTGATTCTTTAGCTTTTCAGAGTAGCTTCTTTTTGCTGCTCTGATCTCCCTTGTTAATACATTTCTGGCCTGATTGTACAGCATTTTATCACCTTTTCTTTGGAACGACGTAGCTGCATAAGTTTAGCTGTAAACCAAGGTTTGTTGTTACTGTATATTCGCAAGTTCCTGGTGGGTACAGATCAGGGATAAAATGCTCCCGGTTCGGACAGGCTCGCCCGGTCGAATAGCGATGGCAGCGGGTGGTTCGCAGGACCGGTAGCAAAAATCCCTGGCCCTGCCCCCTGCCTCTGCTGAGCCACCCCATCAGCAGAGATTTTTTTTACTTTTAAAAGCAGTTTTTCTTCAGCCGAAAACATGCCTTTAAAAGTAAAAAAAAAGCCTTTGAGGATTCCTTGGCTCAGCTGAGATCGGCAGAGCCTTTAAACTCTTTTTTTAAACAACCTCTTCAGCCAAAGAGGTTGGGGGGAAAAAAGGCTTTAAAAGGCTCCTCTGGCGATCCCAGATGAGTTCCTCATCACCAGAACCTTTAAAAACATGTTTTCTACAAGCTCTTCGGCCGAAGAGCTTGTTAAAACAATTATTTTAAGAGGTTCTGGGCTGCTATGAGGGAACTTCAGCTGAGATCATCAGAGGAGCTTTTAAAATCTTTTTCCCCTCTGGCGATCCCAGATGAGTTTCCTGATCCTCACAGGCTTTTAAAATCATTTTTTAACAGCCCCCACTTACAAGAGCCCCCACCCATGCCCACCCAATGCCCCCTCTTCACTTACCTATAATTACTGTTCCTTTCGGGCTGTTTTACTTTACATGCTTTACTTCTGCTACTGTAATCAGTTGCATCAGCTAGCAACTGACTCTGCCTGCTTTGCTGGCTGAGGAACTCTGGGAGTTGAAGTCCACAAACCTTAAAGTTACTATGGTTGGAGACCCCGATATAAAAATATAAATAAAATAAAATAATAAAATAAAATATTTGTGCAGCTTTCTGAGATTTGGTGTGTTTCTGTAGTGTTTCACTCTAACTACACAAACACACAAAATCTCACAAAGCTGTATGTGGCATTTTGTGTGTGTGTGTGTGTCAGTTGTGCTGTGTGTGTGTAAAGTATGAAAGTATGAGATTTCTGCTTGTTGCAGAGGCCATTTTGGGTGAAGTGCAGCTGCTTTTTCATTGTGTGTGAGTCAGTTGTGTTGTGTTGTGTGTGTGTAAAGTGTGAAAGTTGGTTTTTGGTACCTCTTATTGTTTAGTATACTTTGTTTATTATTGTTATTATTTATTATTATTGGTAACGCCCACCCAGTCATCTGACCACCAAGCCACGCCCATCAATTAAGCCAAGCCAACGGAACTGGTAGGGAAAATTTTTAGATTTCACCCCTGGTACACATAGGTCTTCACAGAAGCTGTCATATAATGTTACAGTCTCTATGAGTTCATCTAAGTCTGCATTCCAGTGCAGTCAGGGCAGGCCTGTAGCTTTAACTTTGCCTCCTCCATCCAGCTCTTCACTGATTTAATTATTGGTTTTGTGGTTTTAAGTCTTTGTCTGTAAGCAGGTACAAGGTGAAACATGCAATGTTCAGAGTGTCCCACAGTTGCTTGTGGTAAGGACTGATAAACATCTTTTAGTATTGTGTAGCAATGGTCTAAAACAGGGGTCTGCAACCTTATACACTCAAAGAGCCACTTGGACTGTTTCCCACAAGGAAAAAACCCACCGGGAGCCACAAACCTGCGTGGCCGTGGCCAACTTGATGTCACTCACTCCCACCCAGTCACATAACCCCTCCAGCCATGCCTACCCAGCCGCAAAACCTTTCTCTCGCCCTATATCTCTCCCTGCCTCTGTATCTCTCTCTCTGACCCTCTCCCTCCTCCTCTCTCTGTATCTCTCTCCCCCTCTTTCTCTTTCTCTTTTTCTCCCTCTCCCTATCTTCACCTCTCTCCCCCCTCTATCTCTATCTCTCCCTCTGTATCTCTCTATCTCTCTTCCCCATCTCCATCTCTCTCTCTGTATGTCTCTGTCTCCCCCTTTCCCTAAGTGATAATGTCCAAATGGGGCCCAAAATGTCAATATTTTGTGTGGCCACCATTATTTTCCAGCATTGCCTTAACCCTCTTGGGCATAGAGTTCACCAGAGCTTCACAGGTTGCCATTGGAGTCCTCTTCCACTCCTCCATGATGACGTCATGGAGCTGGTGGATGTTACAGATCTTGCACACCTCCACCTTCCATTTAAGGATGCCCCACAGATGATCAATAGGGTTTAGATCTGGAGATATGCTTGACCAGTCCATCACCTTTACCTTCAGCTTCTTTAGCAAGGTAGTAGTTGTTTTGGAGGTGTGTTTGGGATCATTATCGTGTTGGAATACTGCCCTGCGACCCAGTTTCCGAAGGAGGGGATCATGCTCTGCTTCAGTATGTCACAGTACATGTTGGCATTCATGGTTCTCTCAATGAACTGTAGCTGCCCAGTGCCAGCAGCACTCATACAGCCCCAGACCATGACATTCCAACCACCATTCTTGACTAGAGCCAAGACACACTTGTCTTTGTACTCCTCACCAGGTTGCTGCCACACACGCTTGACACCATCTGAAGCAAATAAGTTTTTCTTGGTCTCATCCAACCACAGGACTTGATTCCAGAAATACATGTCCTTAGTCTGCTTGTCTGCAGCAAACCGTTTGCAGGCTTTCTTGTGCATCATCTTTAGAAGAGGTTTCCTTCTGGGACAACAGCCCTGCAATCCAGTTTGATGCAGCATGCAGCGTATGGTCTGAGCACTGACAGGCTGACCCCATACCCCTTCAACCTCTGCAGCAATGTTGGCAGCATTCACACATCTATTTCCCAAAGCCAATCTCTGGATATGACGCTGAGCACGGGCACTCAACTTCTTTGGTTGACCATGGCAATGCCTGTTCTAAGTGGAACCTCCCCTGTTAAACCACTGTATGGTCTTGGCCACCGTGCTGTAGCTCAGTTTCAGAATCTTGTTAAGCTTCTTATAGCCTAGGCCATCTTTATTAGAACAACAGTTCATTTTTTCAGATCCTCAGAGAGTTCATTGCCATGAGATTTTATTTATTTATTTAAATTTTTATACCACCCTTCTCCCGAAGGACTCAGGGCGGTGTACAGCCAAAGATAAAAACAGTAAGTATACAAAGTTAAAATATCAATTTAAAATACCTATTCAATAGTGGCCGAATTAAAACCGTCAGATTGACCTAACCTAAAATACCCCATATAAAATTACAAAGGATTAAAAATTAAAAATTAAAAATTAAAAAGTTTAAAAAAAAAAAACAGTCTAGTCCCGCTTGAATAAATAAGTGAGTTTTTAATTCCCGGCGAAAGGTCCGAAGGTCAGATATTTGGCGCAAACTGGAGGGAAGGTTGTTCCAGAGAGTAGGTGCTCCAACAGAGAAGGCCCTTCCCCTGGGGGCCGCCAGCCGGCATTGCTTGGCGGACAGCACCCTGAGGAGACCCTCTCTGTGAGAGCGTACGGGTCGATGGGAGGCATAAGGTAACAGCAGGCGGTCCCGTAAATACCCGGGCCCTAAGCCATGGAGCGCTTTGAAGGTGGTAACCAAAACCTTGAAGCGCACCCGAAAGACCACAGGTAGCCAGTGCAGACTGCGCAGGAGCGGTGTTACCCGGGAGCAACGAGGAGCTCCCTCGATCACCCGCGCAGCTGCATTCTGGACTAACTGGAGTCTCCGAGTGCACTTCAGGGGTAGCCCCATGTAGAGAGCATTGCAATAATCCAGACGGGAAGTGACGAGAGCATGAGTGACCGTGCATAAGGCATCCCGGTCCAGAAAGAGACGCAACTGGCGGACCAGGCGGACCTGGTAAAAGGCTCTCCTGGAGATGGCCGTCAAATGATCTTCAAACGACAGCGGTCCATCCAGGAGAACGCCCAAGTTGCGTACCCTCTCTGTTGGGGCCAGTGACTCGCCCCCAACAGACAGCTGCGGTTGCAGCTGACTGTACCGGGGTGCCGGCATCCACAGCCACTCCGTCTTGGATGGATTGAGTCTGAGTCTGTTTCTCCCCATCCAGACCCGTATGGCCTCCAGGCAACGAGACAGCAGTTCAACAGCTTCGTTGGGGTGGCCCGGGGTGGAAAAGTACAGCTGAGTGTCATCAGCGTACAGCTGGTAACTCACCCCGAAGCCACTGATGACCTCGCACAACGGCTTCATGTAGATGTTGAACAGGAGAGGCGAGAGAATCGACCCCTGAGGCACCCCACAAGTAAGGCGCCTCGCGGTCAATCTCTGCCCCCCTGTCAACACCGTCTGCGACCGGTCAGAGAGATAGGAGGAGAACCACCGATAAACGGTGCCTCCCACTCCCAAACTCTCCAACCGGCGCAGCAGGATACCATGGTCGATGGTATCAAAAGCCGATGAAAGATCCAACAGGACCAGGGCAGAGGAACACCCCCTATCCCTGGCCCTCCAGAGATCATCCACCAACGCGACCAAAGCTGTCTCCGTGCTTTACCCGGACCGGAAGCCGGACTGGAACGGGTCTAGATAGACGGCTTCATCCAGGTACTGGGGAAGCTGCCATGCCACCACACTCTCTACAACCTTCGCCACAAAGCGAAGGTTGGAGACTGGACGGTAGTTACCCAAAATAGCTGGATCCAGGGAAGGCTTCTTGAGGAGGGGTCTCACCACTGCCTCTTTGAAGGCAGCAGGGAAAACCCCTTCCAACAAAGAAGCATTTATAATTCCCCAGAGCCAGCCTCGTGTCACCTCCTGAGTGGCCAGCACCAGCCAGGAGGGACACGGGTCCAGTAAACATGTAGTGGTATGTAACCTCCCCAGCAACCTGTCCACGTGCTCAGGAGCCACAGAATCAAACTCATCCCAAACAACATCAACAAGACGTGTCTCAGTCATCCCATCCGGATCATCACAATCTTGGTCCAAACTATCCCGAAGCTGAGCGATTTTATCGTATAGATAACCACTAAACTCCTCAGCACGTCCCTGCAAGGGGTCATCCCGTCCCCCCTGGTGTAGAAGGGAACGGGTCACCCGAAACAGGGCAGCCAGGCGGTTATCTGCCGACGCAATGAGGGTGGAAACATAGGAACGTTTCGCAACCCTCATTGCCACTAGGTAGGCTTTCGAAAAAGACCTAACTAGTGTCCGATCAGCCTCGGAACGGCTGGACCTCCAGGTACTCTTTAGGCGTCTTCTCCGGCGTTTCATCTCTCTCAGCTCCTCAGAGAACCAAGGAGCCAATTGAGATGCCATGTTGAACTTCCAGTGACCAGTATGAGAGAGAGCGAGAGAGCGATAACACCAAATTTAATACACCTGCTTCACACCTGAGATCTTGTATCACTTAACGCATCACATGGCACCAGGGAGGGAAAACGGCTACTTGGGTCTCATTTGGACATTATCACTTAGGGGTGTACTCACTTTTGTTGCCAGCAATTTAGACATTAATGCTGTGGGTTGCGTTCTTTTGAGGAGACAGCACATTTACACTGTTATACAAAGTGTATACTCACTACTTTACACTGTAGCCAAGTGTCATTTCTTCAGTGTTGTCACATGCAAAAATATACTTAAATATTATCTATACTTAACAATTCCAGGTGGCCTAACGATCCCATAGCAGATGTTTCTATTGTTGCCAGTTAACATATTGTAATGTACCATTTAAAAAGCAATAAAACATCATAATTTTTTCTCTAATTTGATTATCAGAAAATAGATAATTTGAGAATAGGATTTAAACATGTTTTCCAAAAAATGTGATTTTTTAAATAAAATGTTAATATTGTTTTTAATTACTAATTTTACATTTTTAAATGTGTTTAAACCAGCTTATTTTGTTGTTCTTTTAGGTGAAACTGCTGTTGATTGGCAGTGGATTATCCTGGATGGCCCAGTAGATCCACTTTGGATAGAAAACTTAAATTCTGTGCTAGATGACAGCAGAACATTATGTCTTGCTAACAGTGAAAGAATTTATCTATCACCAGCCTTCAGAGTGATATTTGAAGTGGACAGTGTGTCTCAAGCCAATCCAGCCACAATTAGTAGATGTGCCATGGTTTACGTGGTAGGTTTTGTTTTAAAAAGTAATTGTATACTTAAGTATAATATTCTATACTTTTCATTTGCCATCTTTAGCACAATAGCAAATAAACAAAATAATTATATTTGCAAGGAGGTGGGTGGTTTAATGCCAGTTAATGAATTTCAGATGTAAAATGTGTGCACTTGACTAGATAAATATATTCCATAATGAATATTTCATAATTCAGTTTCAGTATGATTTTGTGACTTATAGAAATTAGTGAGATCAGACCCAACCAAGATCCCAAAAAGAATGAATCTATTATAGATTCATTGCCTACCTACTTTCTCTTCTGCTGATTTGTTGTTTGTTACAAATATACTTTCCATTTTAGTTTTTTTGGGGGAACAGAGATTTTTGGCATCAAAATGGATGATCCTAGCAACAACTGGAAACTTTTCTGACTTTGCTGTTCTTATTCTTGGGAAGTAAGCAATAACTTTGCACAATAAAACTCAGGAATTATCTGAGAATTATCAAATGACAGATTTGTATGAAAGAGACTTCAAGTTTCCCCAAGAAGATTCATTTAGTCCTTTTTCTTAATGAATGTGACTTTCTACTGAGTCCAAATCCATTTTTCTAAACATTTCTTCATTACACTAAACCAGGATTGTCAAACTCAAGGCCCAGGGGCTGGATCCGGCTTGCAGAGTGCTTAGATCTGGCCTGCGTGGCTGCCCTGGAAATAGTGAAGGACTGGCTCGCCGTGCCTCTGGCAGTGAAAATGGACCTTGGGAGGGCCATGCGCGCCCCTCCTGAGCTCCTGAGCTCCGTTTTTGCTAGCAGAAGGCTCCAGGAGGCCAATACAGCCACTCTCCCTGATCTACTCCCAGCACTACTTGGGTGACCACAGGCGCCCCTGACACAAGTGATGTTGAGCTGACCGTGCCACCTCACCCATGTCCATCCCAGCTATGTCTACCGGCCTCCCAAGGTCAAACATAATCCTCATGTGGCACTCAATGAAATCGAGTTTGACACCCCTGCACTAAACTATCTGAATCCTATCTTGTGAAAGTATAAGATTTTAACTTGTACTTCACTCTCCTGTAAATTAACATGTATATGCTAACAGTAATAATCACATATTTCATTCTTTAATAAACTAAATTGTAGGCATTATGAAAGAAAAGGTGAGTAGTTAGCTTTAGAAATGGAGCAATGAAAAAATACTTCTGGATCATACTGTGTACATATAGTGCTACACAGGAAGTAGAAAAATGAGGTAGAACAAATAGTAGCATTGACATAATTACATATTGATGATATAGGATCATATTTTTTAAAAAATCTTTTAATAAAAATGACTTTGAGCCCAAATACTAGCCTAATTGGCATTTGAATGAAATAAAAGTTTTTTTCCAGGAAGCTTAGTAAAATTATTCCTCAGTTTCAGATGATAAAATCATAGGTGAGGTATTTTCCAGTCAATTAGCACCTAGTTTTTTGAAACTTGTACTTATAGAACTTATATTCTCGGTAATGTTCTGACTAAAGCTCTAAGTGTAGCACTTTGAGTGGGAGCTGCATATAGTACATGAAACTTGCACACATAGAGAAGGGCATAAATATATACCCAAAACAATGGCTGGGACCTAGAATAATTATTCTCTCACGAGCAAGAACCTTTAATCCAGCCATTAAGGAAAGGGCATTATTTTAACCACTTTTCCCTTTCCTCTACAGTTTCTCATATTCCAGAAGATAATTAGAGCAAATTTTTATAATAATTTTAATTACCATATTTTTTCGAGTATAAGACATACCATTTTCTGAAACGGAGGTTCCGAAAAAAGCCTCTGAAACCTCCATTTGTGAGGCTGAAAAAAAAGCCTCTAAAACCTCCGTTTGAGAGGCTGAAAAAAAAGCAAAGTGCAGAGCTCACAAACAAGGAACCTGTTGCTAAAGTTCATCTCTGCGAACAGCTGATTGGGGGTATTCCGGGAGGCCAATCCATCCCCAATCAGCTTTTTTCTTATTTTCCTCCCCAAAAACTAAGATGCATCTTACACTCTGGTGCATTTTACAGTCCAAAAAATACGGTACTTCTAAAAGCAGATCTATTTCATGAAAAGAACATTTTTAAATGAGAGATTTATAATTATCTAGGTAAATGGCCTATAGGTAGATATAACCAATATTATTTAGTACTATTATCAGATAGGATTATTACTTCATTATACTTGAAAATAAACTTTAGCAGGTTTTCTACATCTTTGGAGAGTCCAGGGTTTGCTTTATGTTACTCACTAGGCAGTTCCCAACCACTCTGTTTACAAGAGTCTCTGCCATAGATACCTTTTCGTATATGAAAGCAATTTGAGGACAGATGCCTTTTTCCTCTTCCTTGAACTTCCTTTCATCTGTTTCTATTCTATTTTTGATGGGAATTACATCTAGATATGTACTTGGGATGCTCAAATAAATAGGGTTTGTTGTCAAATTATTTAAATTTGATAAATCTAAAGTGTTTTCCTAGCTGTGCTGATATGATATGTTTAATAAATATGTTCTCTAGGGAACATTCCTGCCTTGGAGTGCTGATTTCTTTGGATGCATTACTCAGAATGTTGACAGGCATATTTCTTGTCTGCTTCTTCCTTTATTGTTGACAGTTGACTCTAAAAGGCAGAAGCTATCCACCACTTCCTTATCTTCACTACCACTTATAAGGTTGATTATTGTAGCTATTGACCTTAGTATGATCTCTTTATATTTAATTTAGTCCTGTTTTCTTACTGTGCTCATTGACTGTCAGTACTAGGGCTTGCAAATCCAGCTATCAGGTAGTACTTGTATCATCAGCATAACACAGGTTACTGATGTATCTTCCTTTAAAACCATATTCATCTTCTTCCAATAAAACTTTCCTTAATATATGTTCAGCATATAGTTTGAAAGAGACAGTATATAGCTTTGTCACATACCTTTGCCAGCCTAGAGCCAGTCTGTTTTGCCATATTCTGCCCATACTGTGAATTCCTGATCTGTATACAAGTTTCTCATGAGGACAGAGAGATGTTTTAGGATTCCCATTTTTTTGAGCACATGACACGATCAACACAATTATTCTCAATAATCAAACTTCTCTTTGGCTTTCTTGATTATCTATCATGCATCAACAATAATGTTTCATGTTCTGCAGCTTTTTTAAAAGGCAAATCGGACATCTAGCATCTTCATTTCCATGTAAGGTTCAAGTCTACACTGTATAATCCGAAGGATTATTTTGCTGGTGTGTAAAATTAAGAATATTGTACTATGGTTTGCACACTGTTAAGTTAGGTTTCCTTTACGGGTGGGTAGGTATTGGAATGTTAATTAACCTCTTCTAAACAGCCATCCAGATTTGTTGGCATAGCTTGGTTAGAATCTTTACTGATTTTTCTCGTGGTACTTTTAGTTCTACAGATGGTTTTCCTTGTATTAGTTGATTTTACTGCATAAATTTAATAATGCTGCATATAAGTAACAAACTGGGATACTTTTAATTATCATATTTGGAAATATTTGTCTCTGAAGAAGTCCGATATATGTATATCAATATATATGAATTAATATGGTACATCCATCGAAGTATGTGTATCATCCTGTTGGATAAAAATATATATAAGCTATATTGCATATACAAATAATTAAATGAAATCTTCAAATATATATATTGCTGAACATCTCTTCATGTATTTTATTTATTTGCAGGACCCTGCTGATTTGGGATGGGAGCCTTATGTCAAAACATGGCTGCAAAGCATTTCTGAAATAATACCAGAAAATAGTGTTGAATATCTTGAAAGTTTGTTTCACTCAAGTATAAAGATAGGGTTAACTTTTCTAAATAAACATAAGAAAATGCAAGCATTTCCTGTACATCAGTTGGGGATAGTAATGAACATTTGCAGAATTATTGGTTCATTTATTCATGTAATAAAACTAAGTCAAGGATCACAAGATAGTAAGTAAACTTTAACAAATGTTTATGTCATAATTCTGTATGGATTACCTTGAAATATGTTTGACTTTGAACTCGTAGAATTCTCAGTAATGGAGATGATAACTGGGGAAATGCTTGATGTCAACACATCTTAGGAGTGTTCTCCAAGCAGAAGAATAATGAATGAGAAACCATATTTGATAATTTAAATAAGAATAGTTCAGGGGTGAAATGCTCCTGGTTTGGACCGGATTGTGCGATCCAATAGTGATAGTGGCCAGTGGTTTGACGATCTGGTAACGATGGCGGAGCAAAGCTCCGCCCACCCGCCCGGGTGTCATTACTTCCTGGTTTTAACCAGGAAGTAATGTGTTTTTTACCTTCTGCATGCACATGTGACCCATGCGCAGCACGTGCAGTTTTGAACCGGTAAGGAAGGTAAGTAGATTTCACCCCTGGAATAGTTGTCCCATTAGGAAAATCCACTGACCATAATCGATGTTAATGTAAGTTAATTTTAAATTTTTATTTTATTCAAAAAAGTTAAAATACAAAACTTCAAAAAATGTTTTTATAAAAACGAAAACAAAACAAATAAGCCATTTAACAAGAGCTTTAAAAAGGATATAAACACATACATACATATTATTAGCCCTACTTGAATGCTGATTATATATGTTGCAGCAATAGTTTCACACCCCTTGTGAAATAGGCCCAGAAATTTTTTAACTTATAATTCTATTTGCAAATTATTGGCCTGTCATCTATCTACTATATTAATGACAAAATAGTTAACAGGTAGAACAACAATAACAACAATAATAATAATAACAAAAGATAAGATTAAAATTCCAAAACCCTCTGCTAACAAACTATTGTACTACTACTACTACTACTACTACTACTACTACTAATAATAATAATAATAATAATAATAATAATAATAATTTAATTTGTATACCGACTCAGGGCGGTGAACAGCCATATAAAAACAACAATCAAATACACACAATACAGAAAAAATAATAGCTAAAAACCATATTTAAATTTGGCCCAAATTTAAAATACATTTAAAATCCCAAAAAACTAATTAAAATTAAAACTCATAAAACATCTAAAAATTCTATGCCAGTCCCACGCAGAAAAATAAGTAGGTCTTAAGCTCATGGCGAAAGGTCCGAAGGTCAGGAAGTTGTCGAAGTCCAGGGGGAAGTTCGTTCCATAGGGTAGGAGCCCCCAAACATTGCTTGGCTGACGGCACCCTAAGGAGTCCCTCTCTGTGAGAGCGCACGGGTCGGTGGGAGGCAAATGGTAGCAGAAGGCGGTCCCGTAAGTAACCCGGTCCTAAGCCATGGAGCGCTTTAAAGGTGGTAACCAACACCTTGAAATGCACCGGAAGACCACAGGCAACCAGTGCAGCTTGCGCAGGATTGGTGTTATATGGGAGCTCTGAACAGCTCCCTCTATCACCCGCGCAGCTGCATTCTGGACTAACTGAAGTCTCCAGGTGCTCCTCAAGGGGAGCCCCATGTAGAGAGCATTGCAGTAGTCCAGGCAAGAGGTAACAAGAGCATGAGTGACTATGCATAAGGAATTCCGGTCAAGAAAGGGGCACAACTGGCGGATCAGGCGTACCTGATAAAAAGCTCTCCTGGAGACGGTCGTCTATCTATCTCATAGAAAGTTTATTCTTATCTATCCCAAATCATACTGATAGTTAACTCTGGTTCATTCTGGATCAAATATCCTCATTTGCTTCTTAATAACATCTTAATAACATCAATTGTGGTATGGCTAAATATAATAAATCCATTTTCCAAAACTGATCTATCTTCCCAAAAGAGTCCAAATGAAATTGTTTTTCATTTCAATGTAATAAATTCATTCCCTAATCTCCTTCAAGCTTCTTAGAGGAAACCAATTTATCACTTATCCACTCAGTCAGTTCTAAGTCTGTAAAATCCATATTTCTTTCAATCTTCCCCACTGAATCTGCCAGTTTCAAACCAAGTTCCTTTTGTAAATCTGGTGTAACTGCTGTTACGTGCATCTGGGCATTTTGTAGCCATTATTATTTTGTCAAACTTTTTAGAAAAGTTTTCAAAAAACTCTTCAAAGACAGAGATCTAAGACTGTTGAAGTGATATCCGTCAGAGTGAGAAAATAGAGAAGCAGGGAGAATATTTTTTTGAATATCTTGATCCAAAAATTAAAAGATTTACAAAATAAGTTCCAAAGTTTTTGCAAATTAATAAAATGAAAAATCTAGGTAGTTAAAGTCTTATATTAATGTAAATCAAGTCAAAACACTTTCACTACCCAAGAACATGTTGTGACTTCCTTATGGAGAAACAAGAGTTATTCAAAACAGCAAAATAAATCAAAGGAAAGAGACAAAAAATCTCAGATAAAGTACAGCAGGGGATAAAATAAATCAGCATTCAACAAGCTTGTTAACTGAAAGATAAAAAGCACTCTTCAAAAAATGTAGGCAATATTAAAATAAACAATATGCCAAGATGGATGGATGACCTAACTTTCCAACAGTCCCCACTAGGAACTGCAGTCTTCAAGATTAAAACAGCTTTGACAGCAAAATCAGCAGATTATGGGCAGGAGGAAAAAAAATCTTCCTACCAGTAATCTTGCAGTAATCTTGGGGGAGGGGTCCCAATGTAACTATTACAGTTTTTAAATGGATGGTTCATATCTCAACCATACTTATATTTTGTTACTATTCTCCTGTATGTTTTATGTTACATGTTTCTTTAATAACTAATGCAAAATGTATTGTGCCAAAAATTGGAAAAAATAATCATACATTAGGGAGTATTTAACTAAACAGTTAGTGTAATCTATCCTGTGTAAGCAAATTGCATTGTCTAATGCAACTGAACTAATCCTGATATGTTAGGAAAATCATATTGCATACAAATAATATTTAAACTATATACTGAAGGTGTACCTATATGACTTAATTTCTAAATTATCAATGACATTTTGATGTTTCCCAAATATTACTTTTTGAATTAGATTAGAATCAAAGTAAAATATATTCACTGTAATCAAAATGTAAAATCAATTGGAGAGGAAAGTATAATTGAATTGTAGAACGTATTCAACTATTTCTTGAAAGAGTCAAATATATAATTAGAAACTTTATATTAAAGGTAAGAAAAGACGACAAAGCAGCACAGTGAGTTTTTCAACAGTAAACCAGAGGGATTCTCCACAATTTTTAGAAACATTCAGTTCATTCAGTGGAACAGTCCCATCAATAATGAAGAAAAGGTACGTGAATTAGGAGAACATGAACACTTATTCACATTTCTGTTGAAATAGGTTAATGGCTCTTCTAGCTCAGCATGGTGCATAATAGTGGTCAGCTACATGCATTCAGGAAGCTTGTAAATATGGGTTCTCTTCCACATTTGCTATCTAGCATCTGATGTTTAAGGAACGCTGCCCATGATTTAGAAGATAGTAATCAACCATCAAGACTAGGACCCATTGATCCTCCATGAATTTGCTTAGTTTCCTTTTCAACTATCTAAATCATTGACCAATTTGTTTGCCAATGTTTGAAATCTCTCTACATCAAGTTTTAATGGCTAACACAATATTCTTATACAATTTTATTTTTTTTTACATTTATATTCCGCCCTTCTCCGAAGACTCAGGACGGCTTACATTGTGTAAGGCAATAGTCTCATTCTATTTGTATATTTATATACAAAGTCAACTTATTGCCCCCCCAACAATCTGGGTCCTCATTTTACCTACCTTATAAAGGATGGAAGGCTGAGTCAACCTTGGGCCTGGTGGGACTTGAGCCTGCAGTAATTGCAGGCAGCTGTGTTTTAATAACAGGCTATCTTACAACCTGAGCCACACCACACCAATGAAAGAGGGGTTCCATGTATGATTTTCTACATCCTATTATCTTTTGCCTTACCTGCCTCATCACCAAGTTAAAAACTCTAAATCCTATTCATGTATATTCTTAATCACTTGAGATTTTTCTTTTTTTTTTTGCACCCATTGAGGTTTTATTGGTTTTTTAAAAACATAATGCTACTCTGCTCATTTCCTGCAAAAAACACTATACCAGTTAATTAACCCAAACTACTTCATTGAAATCATGACAAAATACTAAACTATCATATCAGACCAAATAATAATAACACTAACAATAATTTATTAAACTTGTATGCCATTTGATTCTCAATGACTATGGGTAGCTCATAACAATCTAACAAATTAAGATAAAACTGGCAAACTATACAAGATGGCAAGCCAATCTTTATACCTTAAGTCTAAGACATATAACTTACAAAAGGATAAGTACAGTGTCCTTTTTAATGATGATTTTGTTAATGTATCTGATGGTGATTTTATCAATGATTTATTAAATTTGTATACCACCTGGCTCTCAGTGGCTGTGGGCAGTTCATAACAATCAAACAGATTACAATGAAATCAGTAAACCACAAAAGATGGCAAGCCAATAAAGTTTGGGATCTCACTCTTCCTCACCAAAAGCCTATGTAAAAAGCCAGTTCATTCATAAATAATAAAATATTCAGGATCTTAAAAAAACAGTTTGCAAAAAGTATACCTACAGTATCCTTTTTGAGGTTTAACAACAAGTTTGTATTAAGATAATTTCTTTATTCATTAATTTCAGGGGCGGTGAGATATGGTTTTGGGAAAAGGAGCCTAATAAAATGCTCGTATTATTGGGGAAAATTTTCATATTTGCATTTACTTGGGCTGTTGGAGGAATTTTAAAACGAGAGGAAGAACATGAAGGTGAAACTCTCATTGATATAAACACTAGCCAAGATGAACTTGCACATGTAACATGTGACTTTAATTACCTTGTTCGTGAGTTATTTGACAAGAAACCACCTACTAGTAAGTTCTAAATTTCTACTGCTTTCACAATATAGTTATTGTATATATTCTAATTGCATTAATTGAATAAATATTTATATTAAGTAACAAATTAGTGCAGTGATGAATAACCTTTTCCGGACCGAGTGCCCAAAGTTCCCATATGTGTGTGCGTGTAAATGCGCGTGCCCCAGAACCCCCAACATACAATGCGCATGCACCCCCATGCATGCACCCTACCCCCTGCACATCCGCACGGATCCCCCGCATGTCCCCACATATTTGCGCACGTCCCCACAAAGTGCCCCGCCCCCTGCGCATGCATGGCAGAGACCCAAAGACCAACTGGCTGTTGGGAGGTGTGTGCGCATATGCAGCAGAGCTGAACTGGGGTGACAGCTCACATGCCATCAGAGAGGGTGTTGCGTGCCACCTCTGGCACACGGACCATAGGTTCACTATCACAGAGTTAGTGGAACAGAAAAGGGCCAAACATATAATTTTATATTTCAATGAAGCTGAACTACATAATTCAGCTTCATTGAAATATAGCTACAAAATAATGCAGCTGACAAATATATCTACTTATCTATATCTTCATGTGTATATAGGTAAGTAAGTAGCATCTGTGTGACTGTAGATTTTGAATAAAAAAGAGATTCCAATTGAATAAGCTAGCTGAGAAAGAGAAGACATGCAGAACAATTGAAAAGTCAGATGTTTCATGTAAAAGGACCTGGGATTAGGGCAGGGGAAAAGCCTTGAAAGTTACTCCTTGTCAGCAATGCATAGATTAATTTAGTTAAATTAGCATTATTGCAATATGAATACACATATAAGGAGTCTACCTATTAGCAACAGAACCATTAATATAAATGTAATTAAATTTTTTAAAAGAAATTTTTTGATTAACATGCTTGTAGAGTTGTGAGTTTATTGTTGTGTGCTTTCTTTACATACTTTTATCTTAAAAGAATGCTAATCTGAGGACACTCCCTTTTGCGTTTCTTCTCAGGCACATAGGCACAACAGATATGCTCTAAGATTCTTCTCCTGCTAGATGTTAAGCTTTGCCTATGTGTTTCCTAAATATAAATCTCCTATTTGTTGTAACATTATATAATTTATATTGTATTCTAATATAGTTTTGTTAATCCTTGCTCAGGTCAGACTCCTGCTCTCAGGAATGTTCACATGCACACAGTGAATGTTTCACCTCCAACAATCTGAAGGAGAGCTGTATTTGACTTGCTTGGAAATAAGTACTGTTAGCTGTTAGCAGGATCTAAGATCCAGGTTCATTTAGTCCCACTCTCCCTACTTTGAATCTACATACATTCAAGCCAGTGCAAGGAGTGGGTTGGGTGGAATTATATGACAGAAACATATCTGCTATACACTTTATAGAAAATATGTACTATTACCCATTAATTTTACACTACTTATGTAATAAAACATGTATTTCACTTTTTGCTTTCAGATATTCAGATGCCATCTGGAGATAAAACTGTTTTTGATTATTTTGTGGATTTACAAACAGGAGAATTTGAACCATGGGGACATTTAGTTCCTAGCACACAATTTCTTATCCAGAAAGGTGAATATAGTTGTAGCTGCTTCATGTCATTAAATTATTTTGAAAGTCCTGGAAAACATTTAATAAGTTTAGAGTTTAGAAACACACATATTTCTGAAAGATTAGGTGAGACACTCAATGTTTGGAAGGAGAACAATGCTAATATATTCAGAGATAAATACTATGCTAGATGCTGAAGCATAGCTCTAGAAATCAAAGCATAATGCGGTATGATTGAGAATAGTCACCTAGACATACAAGTAAATTTTGAGCCACTAAGAGCTGAATATGTCATTGTCATCATCTGTAAAAAGAACCTGTGCTGCATGTCTTTTCTGTTCATAGATAGCCATTATGACTTCAACAAACATAAGTTCCTCACAAAGCTCATTATTACCTAATTCTAACTAGTAAATTTTTACCAGGATTTATATAATTTCTCAATCTGCTTCTATTTATCTGTACTTTCAATCATCTCTGCCCCTCCTTTTTCCTGCTTGTTCAGTGAGTTGAAGGTTAAAAGGCAATATTAAAAGACAGTTTTCTTGCTGGTAATGTTGAACGTCATAGCCTAATCGATCTTTGCAACCCCTCATCTATTTATCTATTTTTTTCATCTGGCCATGATTTACAATATTTTAACAATTTTTGATATTTTAAAATAATTATTGTAATCTTTTAAACTTCAGAGACATCAGAACTTTCCGATTCTGATAATAATATGCTAGTAAATCAAGAAAAGAAAATGGAGGCCTCTGCATTTATTCCCAATATTGATACAATTCGTCACAGCTTCCTAGCAAGTCTTCTTTTATTGTCAAAACATCCAGTACTGATTATAGGTAAATTCATATTTAAATATTGAAAAACAAAATAGACTCTTATCTTGCACAAATACTTGCAATTAATTGTGGGGTTACTCTTGTATAATATTTTCATTCTATTATTTGAAAGCCCAGTCATAAAGATAACTATAGAACTCTTGTGCAAGTAAGTTAAAATCCTATGCTGGTTTACTGAAATTTTTAAATAAATCTAAGAACTGTAAAACATAGTACTTTGCATTGTCTAAGAATAGTTGGAATTTAATTGTTATTTTCAACATGTGGAAAGTTATTGCAAAACAAAACAAAACACCTCTAGCTAATTTCTATGACAGATTTGACCTATGGAATCCAAGAGCTGTAAGCATATAACATAGTTATGAGTTATTTAATCCAGTCACTTTAATTCCATTTATTTACAAGTTATATTTATATCTTCTAGATTTTTTGGGAAACTCTCCTCTTCCTAGTAAGTGACAGGGGCTTGAATTGCTCTTCTTGGGCCTATTGATATTGTCAAGAAAATTGTTATATAATTCCCATGCAGAACATAGTTATCAGGTTATCAGGTAATTTAGGAAGATAGAATCCTTTTTTAAAAATATAGTGTACAATGTATTATGGAAAATCAACATAAGATGAACCAATATCTAGCCTTGTTTGAAATCTGACTGATAATAATTATTTTAATTTTTAGCTTTAATTTTAACAATTTAATTATTTAAAATATAATTTCATTATTTTAAAACACTTTAATTATTATTATTAGTTTTAATATTGTAACAACTTTATTTAATTAAAGGGTACCTTGTATAAAGTTTACGTGCTATAATTTATTTATTTATTTTGTCGAGTACATATTAGATCAGGGATCCCCAACCTTTCGCACCTCAGGGACCACTAAATTTATAATTTTAAACCCCGTGGAACACTAATATGAGCTGCCTAATGACTGGGTGGGTGGGCATGGCAAGGTGGTCATATGACTGGGTGGGCATGGCCAATTCAATGTCATGTCGAGGGGCACCTTGCCAGCCTCTACTCGCTACCCCTCGCCTGCCTGCCTGGGCTCTTTAGGGCCCCAACGGAAGCAGTTGCTGGTGCTAACCACGAAAAAGAGTTGGCAAAACAGCTGGCTCAGTTCAAATTGGATCTGGCCAAGAAGGAGGCTCAGCAGAAGCACCTCACTGAGGACTAAGAGCATAGGCTTTCCAAGCAGAAGGAAGACCTGCAGGAGTGCAAGACCTGGAGCTCAGCGGGCTGAGATGGTCACCTAGTTCCAGGCCATGATGCAGTCCCACTGGAATGAGGCTGTCCAGCTCTTCGCCACCAGGGGAACTTCCCTCCAGCCTTCGCCCAAAGCCCTGCACCAGGAGGCTGAAGCAGACCCCAAGTTGGAATTTCTGCCCCCCTCTGACCCACAGAAAAAGACCCCAAAAGGGGAGACTCTCTGCAGCAACACAAACGTTCATTGCCTGTATCCGACCCAGAGACCGTAGTTTGAGGACCCCTGATTTAGTGCAATATAAAAAATACAAATAATTTTTCTGAGAACCACCAAAATTTTCTCACGGACCGCCAGTGGTCCACAGACCACCAGTTGGTGACCGCTGTATTAGATAATATATATAAGTATAAGCAGAATTGAATACATAAAATGAATACAATTAAAGGGAACATTAAGACAGGGACGGTAGGCACGCTGGTTCTCTTATACACGCAAACTAATTAATAATAATAACTAATTATTAATTATCACTAATTAAATAATAATAATAATAATAATAAGGCATTAGCAAAGGATGATGGTTACAAATACCTAGGCATATTGGAAGCAGATAACATCTTGAATGGAAAAGTCAAAGAGTCAACACAAAAGGAATATATCAGGAGGGTCCGCAAAATATTAAAATCAAAGCTGAATGCTGGAAACATAATTAAAGGCATTATTAATACATGGGCAGTTCCAGTGATACGCTGCTCAGCTGGAATCATCAACTGCATTTTGGCTGAACTAGAAAATTTGGACCGGAAAACGCGCAAACGTTTGAATATGTACCACGCTTTACAACCACAAAGTGACATCAACAGGTTGTACTTGCCAAGAAAAATAGGGGGCAGAGGGCTATTGCAAATCCATCAAACTGTGGAAGAAAAATTGAAGTTTGAATGATTATGTGAACCAAAGGAAAGAAAAATTGCTGCAGGCTGGAAAAATGGAGAACATTATAAAAACAACAGAAACAAGGGAAGAATATAAGGAAAAACAGCTGGATGACAGATTAAATAGATGGAAAACCAAAGCTTTGCAAGGACAGCACTTGAAAAACATTGAAGGAAAATGTGATGACAACTTGACATGGGCATGGCTTAAGATGGGAACCATCAAGAAAGAAATGGAAGATTTAATACTCGCTGCTCAAAAACAAGCACTACAAACTAATGCCATGAAAGCAAAGATACAAAAATCCACCGACAATCCAAACTGCCAACTTTGCAACAACAAAATCGAAACTGTTTCACATTTAATATGTGAATGCAGCAAAATTGCACAAACTGATTACAAAGTTAGACACGACCGAGTTGCTAAATTAATCCACTGGTCATTATGTAATACGACTTGCCTGTATCCAAAAAGTAATGGGAACATAAAAGTGGAAAAAGTTATAGAAAATGAGAAGGTGAAGATCTTGTGGGACTTTCGAAAACAGACAGATCGTCACTTGGAACACAACACACCAGATATCAGTTGTGGAAAACCGAAACATACAATTTGTTGACATCGCAGTACCAGGAGATGCCAGAGTTGAAGAGAAAGAACTGGAAAAAATCATGAAATATCGCAACCTGGCCATTGAAACTACACGGCTATGGATGAAACATGTAACAGTGATACCCATTGTCATCGGGGCACTTGGTACCATGTCCAAGAATTTTATAAGATACATCAACAAATTGCAGCTTCCTGCAATAACACCAGCAGAACTGCAAAAAACTGTGCTACTTGGAACATTGTACACCTTAAGAAGGTACTTGGTTGATACCTAGGACACTGGCAGCAACCCATATCAACCATTAGCATCAGTCAATGGTATTTGTGATGCATTTTCGAATGTTCAGTTGACTGAGTTTCATGTTTAATGAATAAAGTTATTATTATGATTATGATTATTAATGATGATAATAATAATAATAATAATAATAATAATAATAATAATAATAATAATAATAATAATAATAATAATAATAATAATAATAATAATAAAAGCAAACTAATAATGCAACAAGTTGCTGGGTCAATTTGCTTACTTTTGGGCCTGTAATAGCATGTCCCTAGTCTTCCAGTATCTACATTACTCAATCTTTGGGGCAAAATGGCTATGCATATTTTAAATACTTCAGGGAATATGAAAACACCACTGTTTGTTTCTCCCCTTTTCAGCTGCCTCTGTAGGTTTATTCTTTCAATAGAGGTGACAAAGGTTAAAAATTCTCTGTTGATATATAAAGTTCTAGCACAACCTGCTTTTAAATTCTGCTATGTATTGTTCTTCCCAAACCACATGAGAAATAATACTATTTAATCTCCATCAGTTTATAAATTCTACTATTTTATAATATGCCAGAAAGTCCTTATAGTAAGTACATGGTTCCTTGCATTAAGCTTAGTTATATTTTATATAGGGTTTTCACTTTTTTAAAAAAGATCCTTTGTACTGATCCTTCATCATATTTAGATGATTGGAAGTTTATGCCATTTTACTTTTTCTAGACCTTTTCTATCACATGCAGGATCAATGATGGATTATGGATCAAATACCCACACTTATATTGCATAATAAATGTACAAAATATAGTGCATACATTTTGATCTTTTGCTCACTTGAAAATACTGAATGAATTACAGTGTTTACAGTATTAATTTCCCCTTAGTAATTCTTGTTAGAATAGTTTTCAATTAATAATAATAATAATACTAATAACAATAACAACAACAACAACAACAACAACAACAAAACAACAATAATAATAATAATAATAATAATAATAATAATAATAATAATAATAATAATAATAATAATAATGTTTTAATTTGTATACTGCCCTTCTCCTGAAGGACTCAGGGCGGTGAACAGGCAAATAAAATACAAACAGAAACATACACCATAATTAAAACAACCCTTAAAAAACTGATTCAAATTTGCCAGAAAATTTAAAATAACTTTACACCCCATAAAAATTACAGAAATTTAAAACCCACAATTAAAATTTAAAATTTAGAATTTAAAATCAGGCCAGTCCAGCCATATGGAATAAATAGGTTTTAAGTTCGCGGCAAAAGGTCCTAAGGTCAGGTAGTTGTCGAAGCCTGGGGGGAAGCTCGTTCCACAGGGTAGGAGCCCCCACAGAGAAGGCCCTCCCCCTGGGGGCCGCCAGTCGACATTGTTTGGCTGACGGCACCCTGAGGAGTCCCTCTCTGTGGGAACGCACCGGACGCTGGGAGATAGAGGCCGGCAGTAGACAGTCCCGTAAGTAGCCCGGTCCTAAGCCATGGAGCGCTTTAAAGGTGGTAACCAATACTTTGAAGCGCACCTGGAAAACAACAGGTAGCCAGTGCAGTCTGCGCAGGATAGGTGTTACGTGGGAGTTCCGAACCACTCCCTCAATAACCCGCGCAGCCGCATTCTGGACTAGCTGAAGTCTCTGGGTGCTCTTCAAGGGGAGCCCCATGTAGAGAGCATTGCAGTAGTCCAGACGAGAGGTAACGAGAGCATGAGTGACTGTGCATAGGGCATCCCGGTCCAGGAAGGGACGCAACTGGCGGATCAGGCGAACCTGATAAAAAGCTCTCCTGGAGACGGTCGTCAAATGATCTTCAAAAGACAACCGACCATCCAGGAGCACGCCCAAGTTGCATACCTTCTCCATTGGGGCCAACGACTCGCCCCTGATAGACAGCCGCATCTGCAGCTGACTGTACCGAGGTGCCGGCATCCACAGCCACTCCGTCTTGGAGGGATTAAGTTTGAGCCTGTTCCTCCCCATCCAGACCCGTACGGCTTCCAAACACTGGGACAGCACTTCGACAGCTTCGCTGGGGTGGCCCGGGGTGGAAAAGTACAGCTGAGTATCATCAACGTACAGTTGGTATCTCACCCCAAAGCCACTGATGATCTCACCCAGCGGCTTCATATAGATGTTGAACAGGACGGGTGAGAGAATCAATCCCTGCGGCACCCCACACATAAGGCACCTCGGAGTCGATCTCTGCCCCCCTGTTAACACCGTCTGCGTCCGGTCAGAGAGGTAGGAGGAGAACCACCGATAAACGGTGCCTCCCACTCCCAACCCCTCCAACCGGCGCAGCAGGATACCATGGTCGATGGTATCAAAAGCCGCTGAGAGGTCTCATAGGACCAGGGCAGAGGAATAACCCCTATCCCTGGCCCTCCAGAGATCATCCACCAGTGCGACCACAGCTGTCTCCGTACTGTATCCAGGCGGCCGGACTGGAGCAGGTCTAGATAGACAGCTTCATCCAGGTACTGGGGTAGCTGACATGCCACCACACTCTCTACAACCTTCGCCGTGGCGAAGATTGGAGACTGGCGATAATTCCCTAAAACAGCTGGGTCCAGGAAGGCTTCTTGAGGAGGTCTCACCACCGCCTCTTTCAAGGCAGCGGAAAGACCCCTCCGCAAAGAAGCAGTTGTAATCCCCCGGAGCCAGCCTCATGTCACCTCCTGTGTAGCCAGTACCAACCAGGAGGGGCACGGATCCAGTAAACATGTGGTGGCATTCAGCCTACCCAGCAACCTGTCCATGTCCTCGGGAGTCACAGGGTCAAAATCATCCCAAACCACCTCAACAAGACGGGTCTCGAACTCTCGCCTGGATCTACCCAATTTTGATCCAATTCGTCCCGAAGCTGAACGATTTTATCGTATAGATAACCGTTAAACTCCTCGGCACGCCATTGTAGGGGGTCCTCCCGCCCCTCCTGTTGAAGGAGAAAACGGGTCACCCGAAACAGGGCGGCCGGGCGGTTATCTGCTGATGCAATGAGGAAGGAAACGTAGGAACGTTTCGCATCCCTCAGTGCCACTAGGTAGGTCCTGCTATAGGACCTAACTAGTGTCCGGTCAGCCTCAGAATGGCTGGATCTCCAGACACTCTCTAGGCGTCTTCTCTGGCGTTTTATCTCCCTCAGCTCCTCAGAGAACCAAGGAGCTGGTTGAGACCGACGCCGGGTCAGAGGCCGCAAAGGTACGACACGGTCCAAAGCTCCAGCCGCGACTAGCTCTTCAGTCGTGCCGTGGGCCAGGTTCTCGGGAAACGGCCCAAGCTCCATCAGGAACCTCTCAGGGTCCATCAGGCGCCTGGGACAGAACCAACGCATTGGTTCCGTCTCCCTGCGGCGGTGGGTAGCGGTCTGAAAGTCCAGACGAAGGAGAAAATGATCTGACCATGACAAAGGGTCTATAACTAAATCATTTAAAATCAGATCATTCAACCACTGGCCAGAGATAAAAACCAAGTCTAGGGTGCCTCCCCCGATGTGAGTAGGGCCATCAATTAATTGAGTCAGGTCCATGGACGTCATGGAAGCCATGAACTCCCGAGCAGTCGAGGATGCCGTGCCAGTTGATGACAAGTTGAAATCCCCCATGACCAACAGTCTAGGGGTTTCAACTGCCAACCCAGCTAGCAACTCCAACAGCTCGGGCAGGGCTGTTGTCACGCAGCAAGGAGCCAGGTACGTGATCAACAAGCCCACCTGAGTCCTGCGACCCCGCTTCACATAGAGGGTTTCACACCCAGCTATCTGAGGCACAGTGGTCTCCCTCGGTTCCAGACTCTCCCTAATAATAACCGCCACCCCGCCACCCCTACCTTGCGCCCTCGGCTGATGGAATGCTCGGGAACCTGGTGGGCACATCTCTACTAGGGGAACCCCCCCTTCCGTGCCCAACCAGGTTTCCGTAATGCCCATAACGTCCGTGGTCCCTTCCTGAATTAGATCTGAAATCAGGGGAGCTTTATTAACCACGGATCTTGCATTACATAACATCAGCCGAAGGCCCAAGTCCCAGGTATTCTGGCCACTCGGGGAACGGGAAAATTTTGGGGGGCCGGAGCACGCGATCGCTCTTAAATAATGAGGGTGTGCCCCCAAAACCTGATATGGCCCCCCCTTCTGCCATATCTGCCTCTCCCACATACCGTATTGATAGCAAAACCCTGGTGGACTGGAACGAGACCCTCCCCCGCCACCTTCGGACCTATTAAATTACCGCCGTGAACACTTGCTGGACTCGTCTCCCCCCTGATGGGTTTTCCCCCCTCCCTGCCCTCCCCCTCCCCCCCTCCCCCAACCCAAACCCGTCAGTTCCCACCCTCCCCTTAAAATTCCCATTAAAACTCCCCTTAAAAAGCCAATTAAAACAATTAGTTAAAAATCCCCTAAGTCTCCTATTTTTGGCATGCCACCTTTCGGGGTCCCAAAACCCATCCTCAAGATGGGCCCTCGATAATGTGGGGGGCCAAACCCGCGAGAGATGTTATATAGATGTTGAACAGAAGGGGCGAAAGGATCGACCCCTGCGGCACCCCACAAGTGAGGCACCTCGCGGTCGACCTCTGCCCCCCTGTCAACACCGTCTGCGACCGGTTGGAGAGATAGGAGGAGAACCACCGATACACGGTGCCTCCCACTCCCAATCCCCCCAACCAGCGCAGCAGGATACCATGGTCGATGGTATCAAAAGCCGCTGAGAGGTCTAATAGGACCAGGGCAGAGGAGTAACCCCTGTCCCTGGCCCTCCAGAGATCATCCACCAATACGACCAAAGCTGTCTCCGTGCTGTATCCGGGTCGGAAGCCGGACTGGAACGGGTCTAGATAGACGGCTTCATCCAGGTATTGGGGTAGCTGTCGCGCCACAGCACTCTCTACAATCTTCGCAACGAAGCGAAGGTTGGAGACTGGACGATAATTACCCAAAATAGCTGGGTCCAGGGAGGGCTTCTTGAGGAGGGGTCTCACCACCGCCTCTTTCAAGGCGGCAGGGAAAACCCCTTCCAACAAAGAAGCGTTGATAATCCTCTGGAGCCAGCCTCGTGTCACCTCCTGAGTGGCCAGTACCAGCCAGGAAGGACACGGGTCCAGTAAACATGGCGTGAAGCCTCCCCAACAACCTGTCCACGTCCTCGGGAGCCACAGGGTCAAACTCATCCCAAACAGACTCGACAAGACGTGCCTCCTCTCCCTCGCTTGGATCATCCCAATTTCGGTCCAGACCATCCCGGAGCTGAGCAATTTTATCGTATAGATAAGCACTAAACTCCTCGGCACATCCCTGCAAAGGGTCATCCCGCACCTCCTGATGAAGGAGGGAGCGGGTCACCCGAAACAGGGCGGCCGGGCAGTTATCTGCTGACGCAATGAGGGTGGAGGCGTAGGAACGCCTCGCCTCCCTCATTGCCACTAGAATAGGACCTAACTAGTGTCCGATCAGCTTCGGAACAACTGGACCTCCAGGTGCTCTCGAGGCGTCTTCTCCGGTGTTTCATCTCCATCAGCCCCTCGGAGAACCAAGGGGCCGGACGAGATCTGCGCCGGGCCAGTGGCCGCAAAGGCACGACACGGTCCAAGGCCCCAGCCGCAGCCTGTTCCCAGGCCACGACTAGTTCCTCAGTCGTGCCGTGGGCCAGATCCTCAGGGAATGGCCCAAGCTCTGTCAGGAACCTCTCGGGGTCCATCAGGCGCCTGGGACGGAACCAACGTAAAGGTTCCGTCTCCCTGCGATGGTGAGTGGCGGTTCGGAAGTCTAGGCGAAGGAGAAAATGATCGGACCATGACATCGGTTCTGTTACTAAATCATCTAATTCCAGATCATTTAACCACTGTCCAGAGATATAAATCAGATCCAGCGTGCCTCCCCCCATGTGCGTAGGGCCATCATTTACTCGAATCAGGTCCAAGGCCGTCATGGAAGTTTGAACTCCCGAGCTGCCGCCGATAACAAGCCAGCTGATGGTAGGTTGAAATCCCCCATGACTATAAGTCTGGGGGTCCCACCCGCCACAGCGGCAAGTACCTCCAACAGCTCGGGCAGGGCTGTGGTCACGCAGCAAGGAGCCAGGATGGTAAAAAGGCGCCCACATGGCCCGTGGTCGTCCTTCAAGATGACAGAGAAAACATCCACCGGGCCTGTTGGCGACCACTAGGCCGAACCGCCAGGCCATCAGACCGCCAGGCCAAACACGCCCAATGGGCCAAGCCGCTCCACCGCCGAGCCATCTCTCCCAAAGTCCGGGGGCAAGGTCTTGAAAAAGCCCCCACAGGCGGCCCATTGATGTCCTCTAGATGATAGAGGCGTCCGCTAGGCCGTGGACGACCTTCAAGATGACAAAGAAGGCGACCATCGGGCCTCTTTGCGACCACTAAGCCAGGCCGCCAGCTGGAGTAGGCCACTCACCCGCCGGGCTTGTTGGGTCATGCCACCGGCCCCAACCACTGAGCCAGTTCGCCGGACCCAGCCGCCCACCAACAGGCCAGGCCATCGCCAGACCAGACCAGCCAGGCCGCCGCCACTGCCGCCGATAGTACCGCTGCTGGGGGGAAAGAGCTCCAAGGCTCCTCCCGAAGCAAACGCCAAGCCAGGCCGCCGCCGCCACCGTTGAAAAGCCCGGCTGCTGCCACCGCCGTTGGAAAAGGCCAGGCTGCCCGCACCGCCGACAATACCGCCGCTGGGGGGAGAAAGCTCCGAGGCTCCTCCCGAAGCAACGCCGAGCCAGGCCGCTGCCGCCGCCGCTGGAAAAACCCGGTCGATCATACTGCCGTCGGAGGGAGAGCGCTCCGGGACTCCTCCTGAGGCAACCCGGAGCCACCCAGCCTCAATCCGACCATCTTCTGACTATCCGCACTGTCTTCTACCCGGGCGGGGGGTCCAAGCTGTCAAAAAGACCCCCCCCGCCCGGTCGGGTCCAAAAAAGGCCCGTCGCCGCAGCTCCTGTTCAGCGGCGCGGCGCCATCTTGGACATGCGCAGAGAGAAAATTAAATAATTTTGGTGTTTCTTTTGTTTGAAATTTATTTTCTTAATTACAAATTATAATTACCTTGATGGACGTATCTTTTCTTTTATGTACACTGAGAGCATATGCACCAAGACAAATTCCTTGTGTGTCCAATCACACTTGGCCAATAAAAATTTCTATTCTATTCTATTCTATTCTAAATTAATTTCAAATCCAGCTGAATGTTTTTATTAATTGGAATTACAAATTTTATAATTTCTTCATCTCCTTCATTATAACTATAGAAGCCTGATAGTCTCTTCTGTAATTTTTAGGAGATCCTGGCAGTGGAAAGACTACTATGATAGATAATATGCTTGGAAGACTCCAAAAAGATGGATTAAATATAAGGAAGAAAACAATATTAGGAGAGGTCTTTTACTACAACCAAACTAAAATAACAAGGTAACTGCTAAGAAATTTAGAGGGCAATTCAAGCTCTTTCTTGAATATATTGATCCTAAATATTTCAGCAATACCTGACTAGTATGTTAATGTTAAAACAAAAGTGAGAATATATCTTTTTTTCCCAGTGGCATTTTTTAATTGAGTTTGATTTGGGGTCATGGTAGAAGACCATGGAAGACTTTTGAATTCTTTATATCTATATCTCCAGTCTGCAGTTTTTTTCCTTCTTTTTTGATTTATGACTTCTCCATTCGTGGGAAGAGTCACTAGGCTTCTATAAAGCTAAATCACAGTCGGCCATTCATGTCTGATGTGATTCAGTGTATTTTCTTTGAATAAAGTTGTTGATGTTGATGACTTATCTATATAAATAAATTAACAATAGTACAGTAACGATAGGTTTAGATTTAATATACTGGAAAATTCTAGAAAGTAGTAACTCCAACCAAATTTTTGATGATTTTATGGGAGAACTGGCAATCTTGTGTTTTCTTCATTGTGTTTATGTTTTACTGTCTAGCTTGATGAGGAACTACAGTACGCTGAAAACAGATCAATTTCGTAGCTCTTGGAAAATAACACATTCTTCAACCAAAGAATTACGTATGTCATTGATTTTAAAGAAAGAAGAAAATGTTTTAGGGTTAGATTTTCTTTTAAAATGAGGATATATTAAATTTTAAAGAAATAAGTTTAAATTATGCCTAATGTTAAATACTGAAATCACATCCTTAATGAAAAAACAACCTACTAAAGGGATTAAGATTGGCCAAATTTAAAAGTAAATAAAAATGGTTCCATAAAATAGCTAAGAATTCTATTCCTTTGACTTTATTTCATTTCTCTATGCACATCTGAATTTTTTAATACATATCGAGAGCATGTTGGTATCTTTCATTGCCAGCCTAATATACCAATTAATTTATAAGAATTATAAATTGACATCATAAGGTTTTAAATGATATATATAAGATTAATAACATAATATAGTAATAATATAGAAGGGGAAATCTATTTATGGCATATTCTTTTGAACCTTCTTACAAGTCTTTTAAATCATTGATATCAGTGGTGGGTTGCTACTGGTTCGCACTGGATTGGGCGAACTGGTAGCGGCGATGGCGGCAGCACTTTTTAAAAGGTTTTAACCTAAAACAGTTAAAAATTATGTAAAATGTTAACAATTCAATTTGTTAAAGTTTCAGCTCTCAGCTCAATAAGAGAGGATTCTGATGTAGAAGAACCATCTTCAGGGCCTATCATTTGTAAATTACAATTAGGTGCCCATACAAGTGCAGCTCAAACAAGAGTTTGATCACCCAGAAATTAATACTGAAAAGTAAAGATGTCATGGGTGCTCCACAATCTAAACAAGTAAGAACTTTATTTATAGTTTATTTATAAGTCACATACACAATAAGCAGTTTATTCAGTCTTCATTTCAAAGAAATGGATTTGAACCACAATTAGTCTAATGCAAGAAACAGAACATATTAACTTTTAATTTTTTCAAGAACTTCAGATTCTCATGGTCTCTAGAGGTCCAAATTAAAATATAAAGTAAAAATTTACATTTCAGAAAGTTGCCAGAACTCAGAAAATTTCTGAGATCTTGCAAAATATTATCATTTTTAAATCCCTATACTGATAGTCCTCATTTAGCAACCACAATCAGAACTGACAGTTCTGTCAACAAGTGAAGCAGTCACTAAATTAAAATCATAACTGTGCTTAAGATCTTACTTCAGTTCCCTTTGCTTTATAGAACTGCAAAGGTCATAAATGTGAGGATTAGTCATAAAGTTACTTTTTCATTATAAAGTTACTTTTTCATCACTGTTGTAACTGAGGATATTTGCTAAATGAGATAGTTGCTAAACAAGAATTACATGTAAAATCACTGAAAGCCACAAAAAAGTATCAAAGGTTTCAAACATCCTCATTTACTGATACCATCAGAAAGCTTTTGGCTCTCAAGAAGCAAGTTGTGTTCTCCAGCCTAGAACAAATTGTCTATCCGTGTGTTATACAGAAAGGAATGAGGAAGAAGACAGGAAAAGAGTTATACAAAATTAACAACATCCATCCCATCCCCAAAAAACAAATTTTGGGAGAGAGAGAAGGAAATGGGTTACAATTGGGCGTATATTTCAATATTTTTAGGCTCAATTATATTACAAGCTACATCTGGAAAAATGAACAAGAAATGGATTTACTTAATATGTTCCATTACTAGTGAAAAATGAAACACCTCACATGCAAACTTTGATTATTGCGTAGAATGGTCCCTTCAAATGCTATTTCTAATTCAGATAATTTATTAAGAAATTTTGTTGGAGCCAATTATTAATTCTGTGAGTATTCAGGGTGATTTAGGGTGATTTTCTAAGCCATCTCTTCAATGACTGAGTACAATATATACTGTAGAATAGAATAACAGAGTTGGAAGGGACCTTGGAGGTCTTCTAATCCAATCCCTTTATATATATGCATAATGGATCATACTTATTATATATAATAATAAAAATACCACAGATAGAAATTAAGTGTCTAATGTTTTTGTTAATATACTTTAGATGTGATAGTCATTTATGGTTTTTATTATACTTATTTCAAGGCACTACTGTTTATTGATGATCTGAACATGCCAATCACAGAAGCATATGGATCCAAGCCACCATTAGAGTTCATCCGTCAGTTTGTGGAGTTGGGAGGATTTTATGACATTAAACACCTTGAATGGAAAGTATGTTTAATATGGGTAACATTTCTTTTGTTATTTTTGTTTTTTGTTAAATTAAGATCTTTTCATTAAAAATTTGTCATGTAAATATAGTATTCTGGATCAGTTGAAATTCATTCTCATGTTAGATGGTCTAGATTCTTAGGCACATAGGTTTAGGAGAAAAATTAGGATTTTTAAATTCATTTTTAAAGTACAAGTAATCCTCATGCTACAAATGTAATGGAGCCTTCCAATTACATTAATAATCAAAAGATTTGTTAATTGGAACGCATTAAATGAACAAGTCTCATCCTTCCTCTCCCCAAAGCATTTGTTAATCGAATATGCAGCTTGTTAAGAGCACATGGGGTACCTCAAGAGTGGGGAAGATCATGGGAGGCTTAGTGCAGGGACAAGACCACTGCTCCTAGCCACCAAAGGCCTCCCCACACCCATTGAGAAATCCCATGCTCTGTCAGGCTACCTCCGACTATAATTAGGAAAGAATTCACCTTGACTTCATTTGGAATAAAGAAAAGTACTTTTACTATTTACAGTCTTGATAGCAGCCAAGCTAAGTTGGATCTGAGACAAAATATGGCTAACATATCATATCCCCCCAATTGTCCCTCCTCCTCCAGGAGGTCAGGCTGGTCTGGTCCAATGCCAGCTCCTTCTCGGCCCCTCGTGGTAATCTTCTTCCACAGGTCTCTAGATGTCAGTCATCTTAGGAATGCAGTGTCTGTTAGAAAAGCCCGCGCTGATAACACTCAGTCGTTAATCACCCCTCCCCCACTGTTATGTCAGCCGACACTCTTAATAGGCTCCTTTCCCTTACCCTGTACGGTGGTATGATACATCTCATTTCCTTAATAGTTTTATAATACAGAAATAAACATTTCACATTCTATCTACTGATATAATCATTCAAAAGTATATGAAGATTGGAGTGGAGGCTGACATTCGCCCTCCTGCAACAAGGACGTCAGTCCTAGAAAGAAAAAAGAGAAGTTAGGGTTTGTCAGGATATTTTTTATAGAATTGTGCTATCTTTTCCGAAGCACGAACATCTTCTTTGTTCACCCATTCAGCTTGGGATAACGGGAAGTGTTTCCAAGCAATAAGATATTGAATTTTATTTCTATGTTTTCTTGAATCTAAAATTTCTTTTATTTCAAAGTGTTGTTCGCCCTCTATGAGAATTGGTATAGGAGGGGGTGTATGGTTAGGACGGAAAGTAGATGTGTGTTCAGGTTTCAGCAAGCTCACATGGAAAACGGGGTGAATTCTCCTAAGTGTTTTTGGTAAATCTAGTTGTACTGTCACGGGGTTGATGATTTTTACTATGGGGAAAGGTCCCACATATTTGGGTCCAAGTTTCTTAGATTTCTGAGTGGTTTGAAGATATTTGGTGGAAAGATAAACCTTATCGCCCACTTGATATTTGTTCTCAGGGGACCTTTTTTTATCTGCTTGTTTTTTATGCGCACGGTGAGCGTCGTCGATCGCCTTGCGAGTCATTTTCCATGTGCTTTGTATTTGATCTATCCATTCTGACAAAGAGGAAACAGTAGTTTCTTCCTTTGGGAGTTCCGAGATAGGAACAAAATCTTGACCTGAAGCTATTTTAAAGGGAGTAAATCCCGTGCTACTATGAATTGAGTTGTTGTAGGCAACTTCAGCAAAAGGTAAGAGGTCTGCCCAATTGTCTTGCTGGTAGTTAACATAACATCGTAGATATTGTTCTAGTACAGAGTTGACGTTCACAGCTTCCATTAGTTTGGGGATGATGGGAGGAGCTTAATCCTTGGCGGAGCCAATGAGTCGTAAAATTCTTTCCAAAATTGAGAAGTGACTTGAACACCTCGATCTGTAATGATGCGATCAGGAACTCCGTGGAGTCTATAAATGTGTTGTACAAACAACTTTGCTAGAGTCTTTGAGGAGGGTATTTTTGAACATGGAATAAAATGGACTTGTTTGGAGAAAAGGTCAGTCACAACCCATATAACAGTATTGCCTGAACTTTCAGGTAATTCCACTATGAAATCCATGGATATTTCTTTCCATGGGGTTCCTGGCCTGGCTACCGTTTGAAGTAGTCCAGGAGGTTTTCCGAGGCCTTTTGGATGATGCAAATAGGGCAACTTGCTACATATGCTTGAATGTCTTTTTTAAGACTTGGCCACCAAAATTGTCTTTTAAGAAGATGCAAAGTTTTCACAAATCCAAAATGCCCTGCCATTTTGGCATCATGGCATCGTTGTAGGATGGTTTCTCTGAGTGATAGAGGAACATATAGTTTTGTTCCAATCCAAGCTAGTCCATCACGGAGTGTGCATTCATGGGAATGCGCTAAGTACCAGTCATCAGTGTTTAAAGCTTCTTTAAACGACTTGGTCAGTTCATCTGGGAGTGAGGGTTCAGCTTTTGAGTGGCTTCTAGTTATAGCCGGGGCTGCCAACTGTTGCACGGGAAGTATTGGTCGAACCACCTCGGAGCGAGTGCAATTGTATTGGGGCAAACGTGAGAGAGCATCCGCTAAGAAGTTTTTCCCCCCAGGAATGTAATGTAAAGTGAAATTAAAGCGGTTAAAATATTGAGCCCAGCGGGCTTGTTTAGGTGAAAGTTTTCTAGGAGTCTTTAGGGCTTCTAGATTTTTGTGATCAGTCCAAACTTCAAAAGGATGATTTGAACCCTCTAAGAATTGTCTCCACGTCCGTAGAGCCCAATGAACTGCAAATGCTTCCTTTTCCCAAATAGCCCATCGTCTTTCAGTTTCAGTCAATTTTCGAGAAGTGAAAGCACAGGGTTGTAGTTTACCATCAGCATTGTTTTGGAGTAAAACGGCTCCGACTGCTACATCACTGGCATCAGCTTGTATTACAAAAGGAACATCCATGTCAGGGTGTTTTAAAATAGGTTCGGCAAAGAGTCGTATCAATTTTTCAAATGCTGCCTGACATTCCATTGTCCATTCGAGAGGTAATGATGGTTTGGGTTTCGTGTCTCCTTTAGTTTTCAAGAGGTTGGTGATTGGTAAAGCAATTTGAGCAAAGGAGGGGATGAATTGACGATAGAAATTTGCGAATCCTAAAAAACTTTGCAGTTGCTTGCGTGTGCGTGGGGGCCCATTCAAGACAGCTTTCACTTTTCTGGATCCATTTCTAACCCATCAGCTGAAATGCGATACCCTAAGTAGTCTATTTTGGTTTGATGGAAATCACATTTGGATAGCTTGCAATATAGTTCTGCAGATAATAACTTTTTGAGAACAGCTCTTACTAGTTTAATATGTTCTTCCATTGTTTCTGTATAGATAAGTATGTCGTCAAGGTAGACAAGAACTCCTTTGAACAAATGCTGATGGAGTATTTCATTTATTAGTTGCATAAAAACTGCGGGCGCCCCCTGCAGTCCAAAACTGGAAACATCCTAGTGGACAGTTGAAAGCGGTTTTCCATTCATCCCCCTCTTTTATACGAACTCTGTAGTAGGCTTCTCGCAGGTCCAGTTTGGTGAAGAATTTTCCCTTCGCTAAATGTGCTAACGTATCTTTCATGAGTGGCATGGGGTATATGTTTTCGGCGCACACGGCGTTTAAATTCCTATAGTCAACTATAAGACGAAAGGAGCCATCTTTCTTTTCCCGGAACATCACTGGCGCAGCCACGCGAGGTCTAGCCGGTTGGATAAAACCCGCTCTAGGTTTTTGTCTATGAATTTCGTAGCTCCCCAATTCCTTTTGGGTCATGGGATAAGCTTTTGGTTTTGGAAGCTTTACCCCGGAAGGATGTCTATGGCACAGTCAATAGGCCTATGGGGAGGAAGTACATCTGATGCTTTCTCACTAAAGACTTCGCAAGTCCCAGTATTCCTTGGGTATTCTCTCCTCCCCGTCTATCCATTCGATCATTGCCCCCAACGTATCCTGGTGCATGGCCACGGTAGATCCCTTCTTGGGTTCCCCCTTTTCCCCTTTTAATGTTTTGGAACGGAAACTGGGACTCCCGTTCTCCAGTTAATATGGGGGTTCCATTTCCGCAACCATGACAGGCCTAGCAACAGGGGTTGGTCCATTCCTGGGGCTACTATGAAGTTCAGAATTTCGCGGTGGTCTCCTATTATCATTTCTATGGGTTCTGTTACGAAATGGGCGGGTCCTCCCCCTGCCACAGAGCCATCCAACTGGGCAAACGCTATGGGCCTACTTAGGGTTCTCAATCTTAGTTCCATTTTTTCTACTAGTTCGGGACTGACCATACATCTAGTGCATCCAGAATCGAGTAGTGCTAGCAGTTCCCCCTTATTACCCGAAGAGGTACATGTAGATTGACTGGAATGTCCAAGGGCCCCGTGCCCAACTCACCAGAAGGTCTTCATCAGACTCTGATGTGGTTTTGCTGTCGTCAGTATCGGTCGACGCTTCGCCATCCTCCTTGATGGGCGTGCCCTTCTTGGCAACGCCCTCCCCCACTTTTGCCGGTTTACGCGCCTTAGCCGCTGGTTTCACTGGTTCCTTTTCACCACCAGAGGTCGCGCTTGGTATCAACTTAACCCTACAGTCGGCTGCTCGGTGGCCTTCTTTTCCACATCTGTAGCACGCAGACGAACGTGGTCTTCCTCCCTCCAATCTAGGGGCGTCCCTATAGGTGCCTCCTGGAGAACGGCCAAGGGATGGCCCTCCAGTGCGCTGTCTTCTGCCACGGTCCTTCACTAGTTCGATTTCCATCTCTGCTGCCAGGGTGTACCAGCCATACAGCGTAGTTGGAGAGGCTCGTGCTCGACACAGTTCGTAGAGATCTCCATTCAGACCATCTTTGAAAATGTCCACAAGGGTCACCTCCGACCACCCTCTCATCAAGGGAACTAAATCACTGAACTCCTGGTTATAATCAGCCACGGTCTCCTCCCTTGCCTGATGGTTTTCATTCGACCTTTGGCCTTTTGCTCTGCCAGGGGGTCCTCAAACCTCCTCCTCAGTGCAGTCATAAAATGCTCGTAGTTTTGCAGTAAGGGGGAGTGGTTGGTATATAACGACACATACCACGCAGCTGCTCTTCCGGTCAAATTGTGGGTCACAGCTCTCACTTGTGCTGCCTGTGACCAATAATCTTCCCCCCAGTCTATCATGTGGTCATTCACTTTCGCCAGGAACAGTCCCAACTCCTTCGCATTTCCATCAAATTTCTCTGATATGGGGGGAATTTTTGGCTTTTTCCTTCCCCTGCGCAGCCTTGCTTGATCAGCAGGTGGCGCGCGACCCCCATCCAATTCAGCTTCCTCTGGGGAGAGGGTTCCCGGCTCTGGCTCTTCAGAAATCTCACCGCCCTGGGAATCACCTCTAGCTGGCCCCTTTGTAATTTCTTCTTCCTCTTCTCCCCCCCCCCTGGAGGACTGAACAGGGGATTCATACCTTTGGCGAGCAGCTTGCCTTACTTTCACTTCACGGAAATAGACGTAAGTGCCTCTCCAACTGGAGGCTGTCTCTGACTTTCTGCTCCTCAGACCACTCGAAAGTCTTTTCTCCTTTCTCCTTAGTTACTCCAGAGGAGGTTCCTTGAGTCTTGGTTTCCACCTTCCTCTTCCAGCTTTAATTGCTCAATCCACGAGCTCTGCAATCTTCCAGCTCAGGGTTAAAACCGACAGAAGAAATTCCTCGGACGCCTCCCCAGCTCAGCCGGCAGCTGGCCTTCCATCACATTTTTTTCTCCCCGGTATTGCGATTGCAATCCTGGTTGGTAGACATGATGTGTGATCCAACTTAATGTCAGGCTACCTCCGACTATAATTAGGAAAGAATTCACCTTGACTTCATTTGGAATAAAGAAAAGTACTTTTACTATTTACAGTCTTGATAGCAGCCAAGCTAAGTTGGATCTGAGACAAAATATGGCTAACATATCATATCCCCCCAATTGTCCCTCCTCCTCCAGGAGGTCAGGCTGGTCTGGTCCAATGCCAGCTCCTTCTCGGCCCCTCGTGGTAATCTTCTTCCACAGGTCTCTAGATGTCAGTCATCTTAGGAATGCAGTGTCTGTTAGAAAAGCCCGCGCTGATAACACTCAGTCGTTAATCACCCCTTCCCCACTGTTATGTCAGCCGACACTCTTAATAGGCTCCTTTCCCTTACCCTGTACGGTGGTATGATACATCTCATTTCCTTAATAGTTTTATAATACAGAAATAAACATTTCACATTCTATCTACTGATATAATCATTCAAAAGTATACGAAGATTGGAGTGGAGGCTGACATGCTCTTTCCACCCCTTGGGGTCCCAAGCTGATTGGGCCTTTCCTCCCCAGCCCCTCCCCAATCACTCAGTTACCTTTGGTGCCATGTTTGTCTCCTGTGCAGCCTTAGATGTCTAGCCAGGGGAGAAGTGCTGGGCCGGCCTTTCCCCTTCCCCACAGAACCCCAGCCTCTCTCACAAATGCCACTCCATTTGCTGGAGTGCTGAATCACCTGGATTGTGGTATCAATTGTGCTACCATGAAACTGGAGAGCTTGGCACGCCCTGGCTCTGCACCTCTCACTCCGGCAAAGAACTTGTTGCCCCCCACCCTCAGGGTGACTGTTGCAGCCAGCAGGTGCCTTCCTGCCCGCCAAATCTCCTGCCCTGATTTCAGAAATTGCACATTGAGGAGCTAGAGAGCTTGGCACGTGTCCTCCCTGCACCCTTCCCTTGCTGGACGCACATCGCAAGAGGGGTTCCTAATCAAACCTGCTTTCCAGTTCTGTCTCATTTCTCCACACAGCTCAAGATGCTCTTCTTTCGCTGGAGAAATAGAAAAGCTGTGTTGCAAAAGGAAGAAACATGTAGGAAAACTAAGAATCATCCAAAGTCATTGCTTTCCCCAATGCAGATCAGGAGAGACCAACCAACTCCATGAGGCAACTTTCATGAGAAGTTGGCTGATCTTACTTTTTGTTTTTTTAGCTCTATAGAGGAAGCTGCCAGGCAACGGACTTGGTTATTCCCAAAAGTTGCTTTATTTATTTATTTATTTATTTATTTATTTATTTATTTATTTATTTATTTATTTATTTATTTATTTATTTATTTATTTATTTATTTATTTATTTATTTATTTATTTATTTATTTATTTATTTATTTATTTATTTATTTATTTATTTATTTATTTATTTATTTATTTATTTATTTATTTATTTATTTATTTATTTATTTATTTATTTATTTATTTATTTATTTATTTATTTATTTATTTATTTATTTATTTATTTATTTATTTATTTATTTATTTATTTATTTATTTATTTATTTATTTATTTATTTATTTATTTATTTATTTATTTATTTATTTATTTATTTATTTATTTATTTATTTATTTATTTATTTATTTATTTATTTATTTATTTATTTATTTATTTATTTATTTATTTATTTATTTATTTATTTATTTATTTATTTATTTATTTATTTATTTATTTATTTATTTATTTATTTATTTATTTATTTATTTATTTATTTATTTATTTATTTATTTATTTATTTATTTATTTATTTATTTATTTATTTATTTATTTATTTATTTATTTATTTATTTATTTATTTATTTATTTATTTATTTATTTATTTATTTATTTATTTATTTATTTATTTATTTATTTATTTATTTATTTATTTATTTATTTATTTATTTATTTATTTATTTATTTATTTATTTATTTATTTATTTATTTATTTATTTATTTATTTATTTATTTATTTATTTATTTATTTATTTATTTATTTATTTATTTATTTATTTATTTATTTATTTATTTATTTATTTATTTATTTATTTATTTATTTATTTATTTATTTATTTATTTATTTATTTATTTATTTATTTATTTATTTATTTATTTATTTATTTATTTATTTATTTATTTATTTATTTATTTATTTATTTATTTATTTATTTATTTATTTATTTATTTATTTATTTATTTATTTATTTATTTATTTATTTATTTATTTATTTATTTATTTATTTATTTATTTATTTATTTATTTATTTATTTATTTATTTATTTATTTATTTATTTATTTATTTATTTATTTATTTATTTATTTATTTATTTATTTATTTATTTATTTATTTATTTATTTATTTATTTATTTATTTATTTATTTATTTATTTATTTATTTATTTATTTATTTATTTATTTATTTATTTATTTATTTATTTATTTATTTATTTATTTAATAATAATAATAATAATAATAATAATAATAATAATAATAATAATAATAATAATAATAATAATAAAAATAATAATAATAATAATAATAATAATAATAATAATAATAATAATAATAACACTAACAATAATTTATTAAACTTGTATGCCATTTGATTCTCCTTAGTTGTAGGTTGGATCTTATTTTAACAAGCTTCCACACTTCTTGCCCTGCTCTCTAATGCCTTAGAGAACAAGACTTTGTGACAGCCCGTCAAGTACTGAAAGGCAGTTATTAATGTCTCCCATCTTTCTCTTTGATAGGCTGTAGCTCCCTCAACCATTTGTTATATGATTTACCCTCAAAGCTCTTTATCATCTTTGTTGCTCTTCTATACACATTTCAGGGTCTCAACATCTTTTTGTATTTTGGTAACCAAAGCTGGATGCAGTACTCCAAGTGTAGTCTCATCAGCATGGTGTATTTCTCAATTGTGACAACGAAGAGGTGTGGACTAGAATTCCCCAGCCAGCTGTGCTGGCTGGGGCACTACTGATGTAAAAGTGATGCTATCATTTCTCATTGCCTTGATACTATCCCTCTGCCTAGGACTGAATTGGTAGCTGCAGCATACTGCTGGCTTATACTTAAGCGGTGATCCATTAGGACACCTAGATCCCTCTCACAATTATTTCTGTTGAGCCAGTTACTGCCTATTCTGTATCTATGCATTTGGTTTTTACTGCCTAAGTGCAAGACTTTACTTTTCTCATTATTGAACTGCACCTTGTTGGCTAGGATACGATTCGGTGCTCAAGTCTGCCAAGATCTTTCTGAATTGTGAGTTTATCTTCACTAAAGTATTGAAGTATATCAGAGTTTTAAGTATATTAATCTGTTGTGTTCACATATGATTTAGCTCTCAGAATTGCAGACGTTTTAGTTACTTGATTTTTCAATTCAGTTTTTTAATTATACAGTCAGCAGCTATCTTGAGCTATGTTAGCTCATAGCTATTCTGAGCTATATTAGTTACATTATGAATTATACTACAGTTATATTACATATTATTACATATACATTTTTCAGTTTTAAAGTTGTTTTGTGTGGGGGATTATTGAATAAAAGTCTTAATGAACCTGAAGTATTTCTGAAGATATTTGTACTTTTGTCTATATTTGTATGAAGCTCTGTACTCACCCTAGGAACAGATTGATTTCTTTTAATTGCATTAGAACCTTTTCATAAGAATTTATAAATTCATTATCAATCATCCTGAACCGATAAAACAATATTATAAATATGTTAATTTATAAGGCTTTTTTTAAAAAATGCTATCGTGTATATTTTTCTAATAGAATATTCAGGACATTGCCACAGTTGCATGCTGTACACCTCTAAATGTAGGAAGTAATGAGATTAGTACTCGTCTTCTGTCCCGTTTTTGCATCTTAGTTTTGCCTGCAACTTCCTTACAGTCTTTGCAACGTATTTTCCAGGTAACTATCCCAAAACATTTATTTATTTATTTTTACAAAGAGCAAAAAAACATAATGCTACTCTGCTCATTTCCTGCAAAAAACACTATACCAGTTAATTAACCCAAACTACTTCATTGAAATCATGACAAAATACTAAACTATCATATCAGACCAAATAATAATAACACTAACAATAATTTATTAAACTTGTATGCCATTTGATTCTCAATGACTATGGGTAGCTCATAACAATCTAACAAATTAAGATAAAACTGGCAAACTATACAAGTTGGCAAGCCAATCTTTATACCTTAAGTCTAAGACATATAACTTACAAAAGGATAAGTACAGTGTCCTTTTTAATGATGATTTTGTTAATGTATCTGATGGTGATTTTATCAATGATTTATTAAATTTGTATACCACCTGGCTCTCAGTGGCTGTGGGCAGTTCATAACAATCAAACAGATTACAATGAAATCAGTAAACCACAAAAGATGGCAAGCCAATAAAGTTTGGGATCTCACTCTTCCTCACCAAAAGCCTATGTAAAAAGCCAGTTCATTCATAAATAATAAAATATTCAGGATCTTAAAATAGTTTGCAAAAGTATACCTACAGTATCCTTTTTGAGGTTTAACAACAAGTTTGTATTAAGATAATTTCTTTATTCATTAATTTCAGGGGCGGTGAGATATGGTTTTGGGAAAAGGAGCCTAATAAAATGCTCGTATTATTGGGGAAAATTTTCATATTTGCATTTACTTGGGCTGTTGGAGGAATTTTAAAACGAGAGGAAGAACATGAAGGTGAAACTCTCATTGATATAAACACTAGCCAAGATGAACTTGCACATGTAACATGTGACTTTAATTACCTTGTTCGTGAGTTATTTGACAAGAAACCACCTACTAGTAAGTTCTAAATTTCTACTGCTTTCACAATATAGTTATTGTATATATTCTAATTGCATTAATTGAATAAATATTTATATTAAGTAACAAATTAGTGCAGTGATGAATAACCTTTTCCGGACCGAGTGCCCAAAGTTCCCATATGTGTGTGCGTGTAAATGCGCGTGCCCCAGAACCCCCAACATACAATGCGCATGCACCCCCATGCATGCACCCTACCCCCTGCACATCCGCACGGATCCCCCGCATGTCCCCACATATGTGCGCACGTCCCCACAAAGTGCCCCGCCCCCTGCGCATGCATGGCAGAGACCCAAAGACCAACTGGCTGTTGGGAGGTGTGTGCGCATATGCAGCAGAGCTGAACTGGGGTGACAGCTCACATGCCATCAGAGAGGGTGTTGCGTGCCACCTCTGGCACACGGACCATAGGTTCACTATCACAGAGTTAGTGGAACAGAAAAGGGCCAAACATATAATTTTATATTTCAATGAAGCTGAACTACATAATTCAGTTTCATTGAAATATAGCTACAAAATAATGCAGCTGACAAATATATCTACTTATCTATATCTTCATGTGTATATAGGTAAGTAAGTAGCATCTGTGTGACTGTAGATTTTGAATAAAAAAGAGATTCCAATTGAATAAGCTAGCAGAGAAGAGAAGACATACAGAACAATTGAAAAGTCAGATGTTTCATGTAAAAGGACCTGGGATTAGGGCAGGGGAAAAGCCTTGAAAGTTACTCCTTGTCAGCAATGCATAGATTAATTTAGTTAAATTAGCATTATTGCAATATGAATACACATATAAGGAGTCTACCTATTAGCAACAGAACCATTAATATAAATGTAATTAAATTTTTTTAAAGAAATTTTTTGATTAACATGCTTGTAGAGTTGTGAGTTTATTGTTGTGTGCTTTCTTTATATACTTTTATCTTAAAAGAATGCTAATCTGAGGACACTCCCTTTTGCGTTTCTTCTCAGGCACATAGGCACAACAGATATGCTCTAAGATTCTTCTCCTGCTAGATGTTAAGCTTTGCCTATGTGTTTCCTAAATATAAATCTCCTATTTGTTGTAACATTATATAATTTATATTGTATTCTAATATAGTTTTGTTAATCCTTGCTCAGGTCAGACTCCTGCTCTCAGGAATGTTCACATGCACACAGTGAATGTTTCACCTCCAACAATCTGAAGGAGAGCTGTATTTGACTTGCTTGGAAATAAGTACTGTTAGCTGTTAGCAGGATCTAAGATCCAGGTTCATTTAGTCCCACTCTCCCTACTTTGAATCTACATACATTCAAGCCAGTGCAAGGAGTGGGTTGGGTGGAATTATATGACAGAAACATATCTGCTATACACTTTATAGAAAATATGTACTATTACCCATTAATTTTACACTACTTATGTAATAAAACATGTATTTCACTTTTTGCTTTCAGATATTCAGATGCCATCTGGAGATAAAACTTTTTGATTATTTTGTGGATTTACAAACAGGAGAATTTGAACCATGGGGACATTTAGTTCCTAGCACACAATTTCTTATCCAGAAAGGTGAATATAGTTGTAGCTGCTTCATGTCATTAAATTATTTTGAAAGTCCTGGAAAACATTTAATAAGTTTAGAGTTTAGAAACACACATATTTCTGAAAGATTAGGTGAGACACTCAATGTTTGGAAGGAGAACAATGCTAATATATTCAGAGATAAATACTATGCTAGATGCTGAAGCATAGCTCTAGAAATCAAAGCATAATGCGGTATGATTGAGAATAGACACCTAGACATACAAGTAAATTTTGAGCCACTAAGAGCTGAATATGTCATTGTCATCATCTGTAAAAAGAACCTGTGCTGCATGTCTTTTCTGTTCATAGATAGCCATTATGACTTCAACAAACATAAGTTCCTCACAAAGCTCATTATTACCTAATTCTAACTAGTAAATTTTTACCAGGATTTATATAATTTCTCAATCTGCTTCTATTTATCTGTACTTTCAATCATCTCTGCCCCTCCTTTTTCCTGCTTGTTCAGTGAGTTGAAGGTTAAAAGGCAATATTAAAAGACAGTTTTCTTGCTGGTAATGTTGAACGTCATAGCCTAATCGATCTTTGCAACCCCTCATCTATTTATCTATTTTTTTCATCTGGCCATGATTTACAATATTTTAACAATTTTTGATATTTTAAAATAATTATTGTAATCTTTTAAACTTCAGAGACATCAGAACTTTCCGATTCTGATAATAATATGCTAGTAAATCAAGAAAAGAAAATGGAGGCCTCTGCATTTATTCCCAATATTGATACAATTCGTCACAGCTTCCTAGCAAGTCTTCTTTTATTGTCAAAACATCCAGTACTGATTATAGGTAAATTCATATTTAAATATTGAAAAACAAAATAGACTCTTATCTTGCACAAATACTTGCAATTAATTGTGGGGTTACTCTTGTATAATATTTTCATTCTATTATTTGAAAGCCCAGTCATAAAGATAACTATAGAACTCTTGTGCAAGTAAGTTAAAATCCTATGCTGGTTTACTGAAATTTTTAAATAAATCTAAGAACTGTAAAACATAGTACTTTGCATTGTCTAAGAATAGTTGGAATTTAATTGTTATTTTCAACATGTGGAAAGTTATTGCAAAACAAAACAAAACACCTCTAGCTAATTTCTATGACAGATTTGACCTATGGAATCCAAGAGCTGTAAGCATATAACATAGTTATGAGTTATTTAATCCAGTCACTTTAATTCCATTTATTTACAAGTTATATTTATATCTTCTAGATTTTTTGGGAAACTCTTCTCTTCCTAGTAAGTGACAGGGGCTTGAATTGCTCTTCTTGGGCCTATTGATATTGTCAAGAAAATTGTTATATAATTCCCATGCAGAACATAGTTATCAGGTTATCAGGTAATTTAGGAAGATAGAATCCTTTTTTAAAAATATAGTGTACAATGTATTATGGAAAATCAACATAAGATGAACCAATATCTAGCCTTGTTTGAAATCTGACTGATAATAATTATTTTAATTTTTAGCTTTAATTTTTAACAATTTAATTATTTAAAATATAATTTCATTATTTTAAAACACTTTAATTATTATTATTAGTTTTAATATTGTAACAACTTTATTTAATTAAAGGGTACCTTGTATAAAGTTTACGTGCTATAATTTATTTATTTATTTTGTCGAGTACATATTAGATCAGGGATCCCCAACCTTTCGCACCTCAGGGACCACTAAATTTATAATTTTAAACCCCGTGGAACACTAATATGAGCTGCCTAATGACTGGGTGGGTGGGCATGGCAAGGTGGTCATATGACTGGGTGGGCATGGCCAATTCAATGTCATGTCGAGGGGCACCTTGCCAGCCTCTACTCGCTACCCCTCGCCTGCCTGCCTGGGCTCTTTAGGGCCCCAACGGGAAGCAGTTGCTGGAGCTAACCACGAAAAAGAGTTGGCAAAACAGCTGGCTCAGTTCAAATTGGATCTGGCCAAGAAGGAGGCTCAGCAGAAGCACCTCACTGAGGACTAAGAGCATAGGCTTTCCAAGCAGAAGGAAGACCTGCAGGAGTGCAAGACCTGGAGCTCAGCTGGCTGAGATGGTCAGCCAGTTCCAGGCCATGATGCAGTCTCACTGGAACAAGGCCCTCTGGGTCTTCGCCACCAGCGGTACTTCCCTCCAGCCTTCGCCCAAACCCCAGGAGGCTGAAGCAGACCTCAAGTCGGAATTTCTGCCCCCCTCCAACCCACACAAAAAGACTCCGAAGGGGGAGACACTCTGCAGCAACACAAACGTTCATTGCACGTATCCAGCCCAGGGGCTGTAGTTTGAGGACCCCTGATTTAGTGCAATATAAAAAATGCAAATAATTTTTCTGGGGACCACCAAAATTTTCTCATGGACCACCAGTGATCCACGGACCACCGGTTGGTGACTGCTGTATTAGATAATATATATAAGTATAAGCATGAATTGAATACATAAAATGAATACAATTAAAGGGAACATTAGGACAAGGACGGTTGGCATGCTGGTGCTCTTATACACGCAAACTAATTAATAATAATAACTAATTAATTATCACTAATTAAATAATAATAATAATAATAATAATAAGGCATTAGCAAAGGATGATGGTTACAAATACCTAGGCATATTGGAAGCAGATAACATCTTGAATGGAAAAGTCAAAGAGTCAACACAAAAGGAATATATCAGGAGGGTCCGCAAAATATTAAAATCAAAGCTGAATGCTGGAAACATAATTAAAGGCATTATTAATACATGGGCAGTTCCAGTGATACGCTACTCAGCTGGAATCATCAACTGCATTTTGGCTGAACTAGAAAATTTGGACCGGAAAAGCAGCAAAGCGTTTGAATATGTACCACGCTTTACAACCACAAAGTGACATCAACAGGTTGTACTTGCCAAGAAAATAGGGGCAGAGGGCTATTGCAAATCCATCAAACTGTGGAAGAAAAATTGAAGTTTGAATGATTATGTGAACCAAAGTACAGAAAAATTGCTGCAGGCTGGGAAAATGGAGAACATTATAAATACAACAGAAACAAAGGCAGAATATAAGGAAAAACAGCTGGATGACAGCTTAAATAGCTGGAAAACCAAAACTTTGCATGGACAGCACTTGAAAAACATTGAAGGAAAATGTGATGACAACTTGACATGGGCATGGCTTAAAATGGGAACCATCAACAAAGAAATGGAAGGTTTTAATACTCGCTGCTCAAGAACAAGCACTGCAAACTAATGCCATGAAAGTAAAGATACAAAAATCCACCGACAATCCAAACTGCCAACTTTGCAACGACAAATTCGAAACTGTTTCACATTTAATATGTGAATGCAGCAAAATCACACAAACTGATTACAAAGCTAGACATGACTGAGTTGCTAAATTAATCCACTGGTCATTATGTAAAAAATACGACTTACCTGTATCCAAAAAGTCATGGGAACATAAAGTGGAAAAAGTTATAGAAAATAAGAAGGTGAAGATCTTGTGGGGCTTTCGAATACAGACGGATCATCACTTGGAACACAACACGCCAGATATCAGTTGTGGAAAACCGAAACATACAATTTGTTGACATCGCAGTACCAGGAGATGCCAGAGTTGAAGAGAAAGAACTGGAAAAAATCATGAAATATCGCAACCTGGCCATTGAAACTACACGGCTATGGATGAAACATGTAACAGTGATACCCATTGTCATCGGGGCACTTGGTACCATGTCCAAGAATTTTATAAGATACATCAACAAATTGCAGCTTCCTGCAATAACACCAGCAGAACTGCAAAAAACTGTGCTACTTGGAACATTGTACACCTTAAGAAGGTACTTGGTTGATACCTAGGACACTGGCAGCAACCCATATCAACCATTAGCATCAGTCAATGGTATTTGTGATGCATTTTCGAATGTTCAGTTGACTGAGTTTCATGTTTAATGAATAAAGTTATTATTACGATTATGATTATTGATGATGATAATAATAATAATAATAATAATAATAATAATAATAATAATAATAATAATAATAATAATAATAATAATAATAATAATATAAGCAAACTAATAATGCAACAAGTTGCTGGGTCAATTTGCTTACTTTTGGGCCTGTAATAGCATGTCCCTAGTCTTCCAGTATCTACATTACTCAATCTTTGGGGCAAAATGGCTATGCATATTTTAAATACTTCAGGGAATATGAAAACACCACTGTTTGTTTCTCCCCTTTTCAGCTGCCTCTGTAGGTTTATTCTTTCAATAGAGGTGACAAAGGTTAAAATTCTCTGTTGATATATAAAGTTCTAGCACAACCTGCTTTTAAATTCTGCTATGTATTGTTCTTCCCAAACCACATGAGAAATAATACTATTTAATCTCCATCAGTTTATAAATTCTACTATTTTATAATATGCCAGAAAGTCCTTATAGTAAGTACATGGTTCCTTGCATTAAGCTTAGTTATATTTTATATAGGGTTTTCACTTTTTTAAAAAAGATCCTTTGTACTGATCCTTCATCATATTTAGATGATTGGAAGTTTATGCCATTTTACTTTTTCTAGACCTTTTCTATCACATGCAGGATCAATGATGGATTATGGATCAAATACCCACACTTATATTGCATAATAAATGTACAAAATATAGTGCATACATTTTGATCTTTTGCTCACTTGAAAATACTGAATGAATTACAGTGTTTACAGTATTAATTTCCCCTTAGTAATTCTTGTTAGAATAGTTTTCAATTAATAATAATAATAATACTAATAACAATAACAACAACAACAACAACAACAACAACAACAACAACAACAACAATAATAATAATAATAATAATAATAATAATAATAATAATAATAATAATAATAATGTTTTAATTTGTATACTGCCCTTCTCCTGAAGGACTCAGGGCGGTGAACAGGCAAATAAAATACAAACAGAAACATACACCATAATTAAAACAACCCTTAAAAAACTGATTCAAATTTGCCAGAAAATTTAAAATAACTTTACACCCCATAAAAATTACAGAAATTTAAAACCCACAATTAAAATTTAAAATTTAGAATTTAAAATCAGGCCAGTCCAGCCATATGGAATAAATAGGTTTTAAGTTCGCGGCAAAAGGTCCTAAGGTCAGGTAGTTGTCGAAGCCTGGGGGGAAGCTCGTTCCACAGGGTAGGAGCCCCCACAGAGAAGGCCCTCCCCCTGGGGGCCGCCAGTCGACATTGTTTGGCTGACGGCACCCTGAGGAGTCCCTCTCTGTGGGAACGCACCGGACGCTGGGAGATAGAGGCCGGCAGTAGACAGTCCCGTAAGTAGCCCGGTCCTAAGCCATGGAGCGCTTTAAAGGTGGTAACCAATACTTTGAAGCGCACCTGGAAAACAACAGGTAGCCAGTGCAGTCTGCGCAGGATAGGTGTTACGTGGGAGTTCCGAACCACTCCCTCAATAACCTGCGCAGCCGCATTCTGGACTAGCTGAAGTCTCTGGGTGCTCTTCAAGGGGAGCCCCATGTAGAGAGCATTGCAGTAGTCCAGACGAGAGGTAACGAGAGCATGAGTGACTGTGCATAGGGCATCCCGGTCCAGGAAGGGACGCAACTGGCGGATCAGGCGAACCTGATAAAAAGCTCTCCTGGAGACGGTCGTCAAATGATCTTCAAAAGACAACCGACCATCCAGGAGCATGCCCAAGTTGCATACCTTCTCCATTGGGGCCAACGACTCGCCCCTGATAGACAGCCGCATCTGCAGCTGACTGTACCGAGGTGCCGGCATCCACAGCCACTCCGTCTTGGAGGGATTAAGTTTGAGCCTGTTCCTCCCCATCCAGACCCGTACGGCTTCCAAACACTGGGACAGCACTTCGACAGCTTCGCTGGGGTGGCCCGGGGTGGAAAAGTACAGCTGAGTATCATCAACGTACAGTTGGTATCTCACCCCAAAGCCACTGATGATCTCACCCAGCGGCTTCATATAGATGTTGAACAGGACGGGTGAGAGAATCGATCCCTGCGGCACCCCACACATAAGGCACCTCGGAGTCGATCTCTGCCCCCCTGTTAACACCGTCTGCGTCCGGTCAGAGAGGTAGGAGGAGAACCACCGATAAACGGTGCCTCCCACTCCCAACCCCTCCAACCGGCGCAGCAAGATACCATGGTCGATGGTATCAAAAGCTGCTGAGAGGTCTAATAGGACCAGGGCAGAGGAATAACCCCTATCCCTGGCCCTCCAGAGATCATCCACCAGCGCGACCAAAGCTGTCTCCGTACTGTATCCGGGCCGAAAGCCGGACTGGAACGGGTCTAGATAGACAGCTTCATCCAGGTACTGGGGTAGCTGACATGCCACCACACTCTCTACAACCTTCGCCGTAAAGCGAAGATTGGAGACTGGCCGATAATTCCCTAAAACAGCTGGGTCCAGGGAAGGCTTCTTGAGGAGAGGTCTCACCACCGCCTCTTTCAAGGCAGCGGGAAAGACCCCCTCCCGCAAAGAAGCAGTTGTAATCCCCCGGAGCCAGCCTCATGTCACCTCCTGTGTAGCCAGTACCAACCAGGAGGGGCACGGATCCAGTAAACATGTGGTGGCATTCAGCCTACCCAGCAACCTGTCCATGTCCTCGGGAGTCACAGGGTCAAAATCATCCCAAACCACCTCAACAAGACGGGTCTCGGAACTCTCGTCTGGATCTACCCAATTTTGATCCAATTCGTCCCGAAGCTGAATGATTTTATCGTATAAATAACCGTTAAACTCCTCGGCACGCCCTTGTAGGGGGTCCTCCCGCCCCTCCTGTTGAAGGAGAGAACGGGTCACCCGAAACAGGGCGGCCGGGCGGTTATCTGCTGATGCAATGAGGGAGGAAACGTAGGAACGTTTCGCATCCCTCAGTGCCACTAGGTAGGTCCTGCTATAGGACCTAACTAGTGTCCGGTCAGCCTCAGTATGGCTGGATCTCCAGACACTCTCTAGGCGTCTTCTCTGGCGTTTTATCTCCCTCAGCTCCTCAGAGAACCAAGGAGCTGGTTGAGACCGACGCCGGGTCAGAGGCCGCAAAGGTACGACACGGTCCAAAGCTCCAGCCGCGACTAGCTCTTCAGTCGTGCCGTGGGCCAGGTTCTCGGGAAACGGCCCAAGCTCCATCAGGAACCTCTCAGGGTCCATCAGGCGCCTGGGACAGAACCAACGCATTGGTTCCGTCTCCCGCGCGGTGGGTAGCGGTCTGAAAGTCCAGACGAAGGAGAAAATGATCTGACCATGACAAAGGGTCTATAACTAAATCATTTAAAATCAGATCATTCAACCACTGGCCAGAGATAAATACCAAGTCTAGGGTGCCTCCCCCGATGTGAGTAGGGCCATCAATTAATTGAGTCAGGTCCATGGACGTCATGGAAGCCATGAACTCCCGAGCAGTCGAGGATGCCGTGCCAGTTGATGACAAGTTGAAATCCCCCATGACCAACAGTCTAGGGGTTTCAACTGCCAACCCAGCTAGCAACTCCAACAGCTCGGGCAGGGCTGTTGTCACGCAGCAAGGAGCCAGGTACGTGATCAACAAGCCCACCTGAGTCCTGCGACCCCGCTTCACATAGAGGGTTTCACACCCAGCTATCTGAGGCACAGTGGTCTCCCTCGGTTCCAGACTCTCCCTAATAATAACCGCCACCCCGCCACCCCTACCTTGCGCCCTCGGCTGATGGAATGCTCGGAAACCTGGTGGGCACATCTCTACTAGGGGAACCCCCCCTTCCGTGCCCAACCAGGTTTCCGTAATGCCCATAACGTCCGTGGTCCCTTCCTGAATTAGATCTGAAATCAGGGGAGCTTTATTAACCACGGATCTTGCATTACATAACATCAGCCGAAGGCCCAAGTCCCAGGTATTCTGGCCACTCGGGGAACGGGAAAATTTTGGGGGGCCGGAGCACGCGATCGCTCTTAAATAATGAGGATGTGCCCCCAAAACCTGATATGGCCCCCCTTCTGCCATATCTGCCTCTCCCACATACCGTATTGATAGCAAAACCCTGGTGGACTGGAACGAGACCCTCCCCCGCCACCTTCGGACCTATTAAATTACCGCCGTGAACACTTGCTGGACTCGTCTCCCCCCCCTGACAGGTTTTTCCCCCTCCCCACCCTCCCCCCTCCCCCCCAACCCAAACCCGTCAGTTCCCACCTCCCTTAAAATTCCCATTAAAACTCCCTTAAAAGCCAATTAAAACAATTAGTTAAAAATCCCTAAGTCTCCTATTTTGGCATGCCCCCTTTCGGGGTCCCAAAACCCATCCTCAAGATGGGCCCTCGATAATGTGGGGGGCCAAACCCGCGAGAGATGTTATATAGATGTTGAACAGAAGGGGCGAAAGGATCGACCCCGCGGCACCCCACAAGTGAGGCACCGCGGTCGACCTCTGCCCCCTGTCAACACCGTCTGCGACCGGTTGGAGAGATAGGAGGAGAACCACCGATACACGGTGCCTCCCACTCCCAATCCCCAACCAGCGCAGCAGGATACCATGGTCGATGGTATCAAAAGCCGCTGAGAGGTCTAATAGGACCAGGGCAGAGGAGTAACCCCTGTCCCTGGCCCTCCAGAGATCATCCACCTGTCGACCAAAGCTGTCTCCGTGCTGTATCCGGGTCGGAAGCCGGACTGGAACGGGTCTAGATAGACGGCTTCATCCAGGTATTGGGGTAGCTGTCGCACCACAGCACTCTCTACAACCTTCGCAACGTAGCGAAGGTTGGAGACTGGGCGATAATTACCCAAAATAGCTGGGTCCAGGAGGGCTTCTTGAGGAGGGTCTCACCACCGCCTCTTTCAAGGCGGCAGGAAAACCCTTCCAACAAAGAAGCGGTGATAATCCTCTGGAGCCAGCCTCGTGTCACCTCCTGAGTGGCCAGTACCAGCCAGGAAGGACACGGGTCCAGTAAACATGGCGTGAAGCCTCCCCAACAACCTGTCCACGTCCTCGGGAGCCACAGGGTCAAACTCATCCCAAACAGACTCGACAAGACGTGCCTCCTCTCCCTCGCTTGGATCATCCCAATTTCGGTCCAGACCATCCCGGAGCTGAGCAATTTTATCATATAGATAAGCACTAAACTCCTCGGCACATCCCTGCAAAGGGTCATCCCGCACCTCCTGATGAAGGAGGGAGCGGGTCACCCGAAACAGGGCGGCCGGGCAGTTATCTGCTGACGCAATGAGGGTGGAGGCGTAGGAACGCCTCGCCTCCCTCATTGCCACTAGAATAGGACCTAACTAGTGTCCGATCAGCTTCGGAACAACTGGACCTCCAGGTGCTCTCGAGGCGTCTTCTCCGGTGTTTCATCTCCATCAGCCCCTCGGAGAACCAAGGGGCCGTACGAGATCTGCGCCGGGCCAGTGGCCGCAAAGGCACGACACGGTCCAAGGCCCCAGCCGCAGCCTGTTCCCAGGCCACGACTAGTTCCTCAGTCGTGCCGTGGGCCAGATCCTCAGGGAATGGCCCAAGCTCTGTCAGGAACCTCTCGGGGTCCATCAGGCGCCTGGGACGGAACCAACGTAAAGGTTCCGTCTCCCTGCGATGGTGAGTGGCGGTTCGGAAGTCTAGGCGAAGGAGAAAATGATCGGACCATGACATCGGTTCTGTTACTAAATCATCTAATTCCAGATCATTTAACCACTGTCCAGAGATATAAATCAGATCCAGCGTGCCTCCCCCCATGTGCGTAGGGCCATCATTTACTCGAATCAGGTCCAAGGCCGTCATGGAAGCCTGGAACTCCCGAGCTGCAGTCGATAACAAGCCAGCTGATGGTAGGTTGAAATCCCCCATGACTATAAGTCTGGGGGTCTCAACCGCCACAGCGGCAAGTACCTCCAACAGCTCGGGCAGGGCTGTGGTCACGCAGCAAGGAGCCAGGATGGTAAAAAGGCGCCCACATGGCCCGTGGTCGTCCTTCAAGATGACAGAGAAAACGTCCACCGGGCCTGTTGGCGACCACTAGGCCGAACCGCCAGGCCATCAGACCGCCAGGCCAAACACGCGCCCAATGGGCCAAGCCGCTCCACCGCCGAGCCATCTCTCTCCCAAAGTCCGGGGGGGCAAAGGTCTTGAAAAAGCCCCCCACAGGCGGCCCATTGATGTCCTCTAGATGATAGAGAGGGCGTCCGCTAGGCCCGTGGACGACCTTCAAGATGACAAAGAAGGCGACCATCGGGCCTCTTTGCGACCACTAAGCCAGGCCGCCAGCTGGAGTAGGCCACTCACCCGCCGGGCTTGTTGGGTCATGCCACCGGCCCCAACCACTGAGCCAGTTCGCCGGACCCAGCCGCCCACCAACAGGCCAGGCCATCGCCAGACCAGACCAGCCAGGCCCCCGCCACTGCCGCCGATAGTACCGCTGCTGGGGGGAAAGAGCTCCAAGGCTCCTCCCGAAGCAACCACCAAGCCAGGCCGCCGCCGCCACCGTTGAAAAGCCCGGCTGCTGCCACCGCCGTTGGAAAAGGCCAGGCTGCCCGCACCGCCGACAATACCGCCGCTGGGGGGAGAAAGCTCCGAGGCTCCTCCCGAAGCAACGCCGAGCCAGGCGCTGCGCGCCGCTGGAAAAACCCGGTCGATCATACTGCCGTCGGAGGGAGAGCGCTCCGGGACTCCTCCTGAGGCAACCCGGAGCCACCCAGCCTCAATCCGACCATCTTCTGACTATCCGCACTGTCTTCTACCCGGGCGGGGGTCCAAGCTGTCAAAAGACCCCCGCCCGGTCGGGTCCAAAAAAGGCCCGTCGCCGCAGCTCCTGTTCAGCGGCGCGGCGCCATCTTGGACATGCGCAGAGAGAAAATTAAATAATTTTGGTGTTTCTTTTGTTTGAAATTTATTTTCTTAATTACAAATTATAATTACCTTGATGGACGTATCTTTTCTTTTATGTACACTGAGAGCATATGCACCAAGACAAATTCCTTGTGTGTCCAATCACACTTGGCCAATAAAAATTTCTATTCTATTCTATTCTATTCTAAATTAATTTCAAATCCAGCTGAATGTTTTTATTAATTGGAATTACAAATTTTATAATTTCTTCATCTCCTTCATTATAACTATAGAAGCCTGATAGTCTCTTCTGTAATTTTTAGGAGATCCTGGCAGTGGAAAGACTACTATGATAGATAATATGCTTGGAAGACTCCAAAAAGATGGATTAAATATAAGGAAGAAAACAATATTAGGAGAGGTCTTTTACTACAACCAAACTAAAATAACAAGGTAACTGCTAAGAAATTTAGAGGGCAATTCAAGCTCTTTCTTGAATATATTGATCCTAAATATTTCAGCAATACCTGACTAGTATGTTAATGTTAAAACAAAAGTGAGAATATATCTTTTTTTCCCAGTGGCATTTTTTAATTGAGTTTGATTTGGGGTCATGGTAGAAGACCATGGAAGACTTTTGAATTCTTTATATCTATATCTCCAGTCTGCAGTTTTTTTCCTTCTTTTTTGATTTATGACTTCTCCATTCGTGGGAAGAGTCACTAGGCTTCTATAAAGCTAAATCACAGTCGGCCATTCATGTCTGATGTGATTCAGTGTATTTTCTTTGAATAAAGTTGTTGATGTTGATGACTTATCTATATAAATAAATTAACAATAGTACAGTAACGATAGGTTTAGATTTAATATACTGGAAAATTCTAGAAAGTAGTAACTCCAACCAAATTTTTGATGATTTTATGGGAGAACTGGCAATCTTGTGTTTTCTTCATTGTGTTTATGTTTTACTGTCTAGCTTGATGAGGAACTACAGTACGCTGAAAACAGATCAATTTCGTAGCTCTTGGAAAATAACACATTCTTCAACCAAAGAATTACGTATGTCATTGATTTTAAAGAAAGAAGAAAATGTTTTAGGGTTAGATTTTCTTTTTAAAATGAGGATATATTAAATTTTAAAGAAATAAGTTTAAATTATGCCTAATGTTAAATACTGAAATCACATCCTTAATGAAAAAACAACCTACTAAAGGGATTAAGATTGGCCAAATTTAAAAGTAAATAAAAATGGTTCCATAAAATAGCTAAGAATTCTATTCCTTTGACTTTATTTCATTTCTCTATGCACATCTGAATTTTTTAATACATATCGAGAGCATGTTGGTATCTTTCATTGCCAGCCTAATATACCAATTAATTTATAAGAATTATAAATTGACATCATAAGGTTTTAAATGATATATATAAGATTAATAACATAATATAGTAATAATATAGAAGGGGAAATCTATTTATGGCATATTCTTTTGAACCTTCTTACAAGTCTTTTAAATCATTGATATCAGTGGTGGGTTGCTACTGGTTCGCACTGGATTGGGCGAACTGGTAGCGGCGATGGCGGCAGCACTTTTTAAAAGGTTTTAACCTAAAACAGTTAAAAATTATGTAAAATGTTAACAATTCAATTTGTTAAAGTTTCAGCTCTCAGCTCAATAAGAGAGGATTCTGATGTAGAAGAACCATCTTCAGGGCCTATCATTTGTAAATTACAATTAGGTGCCCATACAAGTGCAGCTCAAACAAAGAGTTTGATCACCCAGAAATTAATACTGAAAAGTAAAGATGTCATGGGTGCTCCACAATCTAAACAAGTAAGAACTTTATTTATAGTTTATTTATAAGTCACATACACAATAAGCAGTTTATTCAGTCTTCATTTCAAAGAAATGGATTTGAACCACAATTAGTCTAATGCAAGAAACAGAACATATTAACTTTTAATTTTTTCAAGAACTTCAGATTCTCATGGTCTCTAGAGGTCCAAATTAAAATATAAAGTAAAAATTTACATTTCAGAAAGTTGCCAGAACTCAGAAAATTTCTGAGATCTTGCAAAATATTATCATTTTTAAATCCCTATACTGATAGTCCTCATTTAGCAACCACAATCAGAACTGACAGTTCTGTCAACAAGTGAAGCAGTCACTAAATTAAAATCATAACTGTGCTTAAGATCTTACTTCAGTTCCTTTGCTTTATAGAACTGCAAAGGTCATAAATGTGAGGATTAGTCATAAAGTTACTTTTTCATTATAAAGTTACTTTTTCATCACTGTTGTAACTGAGGATATTTGCTAAATGAGATAGTTGCTAAACAAGAATTACATGTAAAATCACTGAAAGCCACAAAAAAGTATCAAAGGTTTCAAACATCCTCATTTACTGATACCATCAGAAAGCTTTTGGCTCTCAAGAAGCAAGTTGTGTTCTCCAGCCTAGAACAAATTGTCTATCCGTGTGTTATACAGAAAGGAATGAGGAAGAAGACAGGAAAAGAGTTATACAAAATTAACAACATCCATCCCATCCCCAAAAAACAAATTTTGGGAGAGAGAGAAGGAAATGGGTTACAATTAGGCATATATTTCAATATTTCAATATTTTTAGGCTCAATTATATTACAAGCTACATCTGGAAAAATGAACAAGAAATGGATTTACTTAATATGTTCCATTACTAGTGAAAAATGAAACACCTCACATGCAAACTTTGATTATTGCGTAGAATGGTCCCTTCAAATGCTATTTCTAATTCAGATAATTTATTAAGAAATTTTGTTGGAGCCAATTATTAATTCTGTGAGTATTTAGGGTGATTTAGGGTGATTTTCTAAGCCATCTCTTCAATGACTGAGTACAATATATACTGTAGAATAGAATAACAGAGTTGGAAGGGACCTTGGAGGTCTTCTAGTCCAATCCCTTTATATATATGCATAATGGATCATACTTATTATATATAATAATAAAAATACCACAGATAGAAATTAAGTGTCTAATGTTTTTGTTAATATACTTTAGATGTGATAGTCATTTATGGTTTTTATTATACTTATTTCAAGGCACTACTGTTTATTGATGATCTGAACATGCCAATCACAGAAGCATATGGATCCAAGCCACCATTAGAGTTCATCCGTCAGTTTGTGGAGTTGGGAGGATTTTATGACATTAAACACCTTGAATGGAAAGTATGTTTAATATGGGTAACATTTCTTTTGTTATTTTTGTTTTTTGTTAAATTAAGATCTTTTCATTAAAAATTTGTCATGTAAATATAGTATTCTGGATCAGTTGAAATTCATTCCGAGGCAACTTTCATGAGAAGTTGGCTGATCTTACTTTTTGTTTTTTTAGCTCCATAGAGGAAGCTGCCAGGCAACCGACTTGGTTATTCCCAAAAGTTGCCTCATGGAGTTGGTGGAATTTCTCCTTAGTTGTAGGTTGGATCTTATTTTAACAAGCTTCCACACTTCTTGCCCTGCTCTCTAATGCCTTAGAGAACAAGACTTTGTGACAGCCCGTCAAGTACTGAAAGGCAGTTATTAATGTCTCCCCATCTTTCTCTTTGATAGGCTGTACGTATTTAGCTCCCTCAACCATTTGTCATATGATTTACCCTCAAAGCTCTTTATCATCTTTGTTGCTCTTCTATACACATTTCCAGGGTCTCAACATCTTTTTTGTATTTTGGTAACCAAAGCTGGATGCAGTACTCCAAGTGTAGTCTCATCAGCATGGTGTAAAGCAGAGTTTCTCAATTGTGACAACTTGAAGAGGTGTGGACTTCAACTCCCAGAATTCCCCAGCCAGCTGTGCTGGCTGGGGAATTCTGGGAGTTGAAGTCCACACCTCTTCAAGTTGTCACAATTGAGAAACACTGGTGTAAAGTGATGCTATCATTTCTCATTGCCTTGATACTATCCCTCTGCCTAGGACTGAATTGGTAGCTGCAGCATACTGCTGGCTTATACTTAAGCGGTGATCCATTAGGACACCTAGATCCCTCTCACAATTATTTCTGTTGAGCCAGTTACTGCCTATTCTGTACCTATGCATTTGGTTTTTACTGCCTAAGTGCAAGACTTTACTTTTCTCATTATTGAACTGCACCTTGTTGGCTAGGATACGATTCGGTGCTCAAGTCTGCCAAGATCCTTCTGAATTGTGAGTTTATCTTCACTAAAGTATTGAAGTATATCAGAGTTTTAAGTATATTAATCTGTTGTGTTCACATATGATTTAGCTCTCAGAATTGCAGACGTTTTAGTTACTTGATTTTTCAATTCAGTTTTTTAATTATACAGTCAGCAGCTATCTTGAGCTATGTTAGCTCATAGCTATTCTGAGCTATATTAGTTACATTATGAATTATACTACAGTTATATTACATATTATTACATATACATTTTTCAGTTTTAAAGTTGTTTTGTGGGGGGGATTATTGAATAAAAGTCTTAATGAACCTGAAGTATTTCTGAAGATATTTGTACTTTTGTCTATATTTGTATGAAGCTCTGTACTTACCCTAGGAACAGATTGATTTCTTTTAATTGCATTAGAACCTTTTCATAAGAATTTATAAATTCATTATCAATCATCCTGAACCGATAAAACAATATTATAAATATGTTAATTTATAAGCTTTTTTTAAAAAATGCTATCGTGTATATTTTTCTAATAGAATATTCAGGACATTGCCACAGTTGCATGCTGTACACCTCTAAATGTAGGAAGTAATGAGATTAGTACTCGTCTTCTGTCCCGTTTTTGCATCTTAGTTTTGCCTGCAACTTCCTTACAGTCTTTGCAACGTATTTTCCAGGTAACTATCCCAAAACATTTATTTATTTATTTTTACAAAGAGCAAAAAAACATAATGAAATGTTATATGAAAATTATAACAATAGCAATAGCACTTAGACTTACATATCACTCCATAGTGCTTTACAGCACTCTCTGGGCAGTATACAAAGGCAGCATATTGCCACAAACAATTTGGGTCCTCACTTTACTGGCCTTAGAAGGATCAAAGTCAACCTTTAGACGGACAGAATTGAACTCCTGGCTATGGGCAGAGTTAGCCTGCAATACTGCATTCTAACAAGTGCATCACCAGGGCTTTTATAGAAATACCCTTATATAAAAAAAGGAATTGAAGACTGAAAAATTGCTGAACACTAGCACATTGGATAATGATGGCACTTACAATCAATTTAGCAACCTTTTTGGAGGTATGCAGTTACTGTCAGCTAAGAGAAGAAGAATTATCCTTCTCTGAACAGTGGTGAGAAAGGGTTAGAAAATACATTGTTAAGTCATCTTACCACAAAATCTAGAAGAGAGCAAAAGTGCATTAGGGACTATTTCTAGCAGCTAGTGGGGCAAAGTTTATCTTCTGGAATATTGCTGAATTGTCCTTCTAACAACAAAAGTTATAATATAACAGGCAAGACTGGAATATTTGCTGCTTGAAATATTGCATTACATTACCTTTTTTTGCAATATTTCAAGTTCGCTGACAATGTTGTGTTCTTGTGGAAGAGAGGCTTCTTCCTCAATTAATGGTTATCAGCTACTATCTGACTGCTGGGCCCTGAGAGATCCTGGATTGACACAAACACTGATATTCTGCATGTTCTTAGCAAAAGTTAGTTTCTGTATGAAACAGGCTTTTGGGGATGGATAGAATGGAGCTATTCTCCCATACTATGTAGTTAGCAAACATTCTCTGCTCATCCCATAAAAAAGCTTTTACTAATTATTTATTTAAAAGATTTATATGGGCATCCATATTAAGCAACTCTGTGTGGTTTACAACACAATAAAACCAATTAACAAAACAATACTAAAACCGTAAAGCAATAAAATATTGAAACAAAACTTTGTGCCATAATAATCTCTCTGGGATGCCCCACAGCAGGCTCAATTGCCGTCCTTCCATATTATCTTCCTATATAAATTTAGCTTACAGATTTCCAAAATCAAAATAATGAGCAAAAGAGTAGTCAGATGAAATCCAAAGGCAAAGAGCCTGTAGCAGGTTTGTCAGCCATTCCAGTTCAAAGTCACAGTCATGAGGTCCAAGAGTCAAGGCACATAAGCAGTGGTCATCAACAGGGGGATTTGAGTTTTCCACTCTGTTTTAATAGGTGTTTCTTGTTTAGCAATGTAAAACTCCTTCCTTGCAAGCAGTTTTGCAGAGCGCCTTTGCTGTATTCTTTTTGAAGGCCACCATGTTCTTCCATTGGGATGGGGCAGTAATTCTGCATCTTCATCTTTGGAATACAATAGCAGCTGTGTCTGCTGGTATGTTGGCCAGTCCCACCTTCTCTGTTTGCTCAGACAAAAGTCCACCTGGTGACTTTAGAGCAACTGCTCATGATCTGTTACCACACCTGGAGCTGGCTACTTGTCATTGGTTTTCTCATTTGACTCGGAATCAACCATAAGAATCCTATCCAGTGCCTCAATAAATAGTCAGATTTTACTTGCCTTCTAAAAAGATAGAAGGGAGGGGCTCTTGAATAGCTGGTAAGAGGATGTTTCACAAGATAGGGGCAGCCACAGAAAAAATATATTTTCAAGGTCCCATTAGATGGCATGATTTTAGGGAGGGAACCTGGAGCATGGTCATCCTATCTGATCTAGTGGGATGGATATATTTGTTTTGGATAGCTGTCAAGGCTTCTTTGATTGGCACTTGGGTGAAGAGGATATGACATCAAAGCTCACGAGTAGGTCGCTGGGCTGTAAGTTTTGTTTCTTTATGATCTCTATGAACTGGAATGAGTTTTTACGTGTGAGGCGATGGATTCTGCATAGGGCTGTAGTTGTTTGGCGAGAAATTTGGCTAGGTTTTGTAGAGGTGAGCCTATGGAGCTGACTATGGGTCTGAGTGGGGTTCCTTCTTTGTGTATCTTGGGAGGCCGAGAGCTTAGGGCATCTGGATGATTTCTCTGGGAATGATTCTTTGTTGGATTTCTTCGCTGATGGGGAGGCTTTTATTTTGGATCTAGTGGTTTTTCTAGGTAGGTGGTGGGGTCTGTTTTAGGGGCTTGTATGCAGGGTCTTGGAGTAGGTTGGTTAATTTGGTTTGGTAGTCAGATGTGTTCATAACCACCGTGGCGTTGCCCTTGTCTGCTGGTAGGATTATTATGCTGGTATCTTTTTCAGGTTAAGTAGTGCTGTCTGTTCCTCTTTGGGTAAGTTGCTTTTGGGTGGCTTGCTGCTGCAGAGGATGTTGGTGATTTCGAGTCTGATTTTGTTAGCGCCATCGGGGTTGATTTTGGTCAGGCTGGTTTCAACTCCGCATATAATGGTCTCAGTGGGGATGTATTTGGGAGTGACTGCAAAGTTGAACTTTGGAAAGGACATCGGTTTCAGCTTTGGTGAGGATCCTATCTGAGATGTTATGCACTGTTTGTTTCATGTGTTGCTGTGAGGGTGGAGGGTTTGTTTCTGGCGTTCTTGTAGTCTTCGGAGTTTGTTGGTGTGCGTGTCTGTCTTGAGGGTGGTCTGTGTTTCGCCTCCAGACGGCAAGTTGTTTTGGATTTGTCCCAAAGTGCCGGGTGCATCTTGTTGCTGAGTTTGAGGTGAAGTGTGAGGAGATCTTTGTTGATTTGATCTAGGAGGAATCTTTTGTGTGAAGTTCATTTCTGATTAAGGCCAATTCTGTTCTTTTTAGGATGCGTTTGGTGGCTGCAGAGTTGGAGTGGAATTTCAATTGGAAGCATTTGGGGATTAAATTTTCATCGCGCAGTTTCGTAGGAATGCGAGGTCACATAAAATGGAAGCTCTTTGGACTTCTAGTTTTCATAGGTCCTGGTCAGATGGTGGATTTCCTCCCGTAGAGGTGCAATATTTGTTTTCTGAGGTTTTCACGGTGTTTGTATATAGCTCTTTGGTTGTTGGGTTTTCTCCGTGTAAAATTGGAAGTGTCTTGGCGACGTTTGACGAAGTCTCATTCGTCATCTTCAGGCTTCAACTTCGTGCTTTGAGCAATGTGTGATCGCAGCTATTTCTTTTTGAACCCCACCAGCAGTTAAAAGGAAGAAATAGCTGCGATCACACATTGCTCCCAGAAGCACAAGCTGAAGCCTGAAGATGACGAATGAGACTTCGAAACGCCGCCAAGACACTTCCAATTTTACACGGGAGAAAACCCAACAACCAAAGACCTATATACAAACACCCGTGAAAACCTCAGAAAATATATATATATATATATATATATATATATATATATATATATATATATATATATATATATATATATATATATATAATAGTATAATGTTTCTTCGCCAGAAACATTACACTACTAACCAGAGCATATAAAACATTTGCTAGACCAATTCTTGAATACAGCTCGCCTGTCTGGAACCCATACCTCATTAATACAATTGAGCATGTCCAAAAATATTTTACAAGAAGAGTTCTCCACTCCTCTGAATACAACAAAATACCTTATGCCACCAGACTAGAAATACTGGGTTTAGAAAACTTAGAACTCCGCCGCCTTCGATATGACCTGAGTTTAACTCATAGAATCATCTGTTACAATGTCCTTCTGTTGAAGACTACTTCAGCTTCAATCACAACATTACACGAGCACACAATAGATTTAAGTTTAACGTGAACTGCTCCAATCTTGACTGCAGAAAATATGACTTCAGTAACAGAGTTGTTAATGCCTGGAATGCACTACCTGACTCTGTGGTCTCTTCCCAAAATCCCCAAAGCTTTAACCAAAAACTATCTACTATTGACCTCACTCCATTCCTAAGAGGTCTGTAAGGGGCGTGCATAAGAGCACCAACATGCCTACCGTTCCTGTCCCAATATCCCCTTTGATTGTATCCAATTTTTTTTATACTTATGCTTATATATATGCTTATATACTGTATAGTTATTTCATGCTTATGCTTACATATACTGTTGTGACAAATAAATAAATAAAATAAAATAAAAAATATACATCTCAAAATGCAGTTCCATGGTGACTTTTTAAAGTTTAAGAAAGATCTTTGTTCCAATAAAGATTTCAAATTACAAAATTATTCTAGTTTTTCTAGATTCCACCATACCTGTAGATAAAAAAATTTATATTTGAGAATTTGTTTTAATGTATTTCCTAAACTGTACATCTCAAAATGCAGATACATAGTGACTTTTAGTTTGTGTAAGAAAGATCATTATCCTAATAAAGATTTCAAACTACAAATTATTCCTGTAGATTTCCTGGACAAAGGAGAAGTTGATGGAGGAGTCTCCTATATTTGTAGATTTTCTAGATTACACTGTACCTGTAGATAAGAGAATATATAGAAATGTCACTAGCCAGAAGGTTCTTCTTTTGACACTGGAAGAATATTATGTGAGAATGCAAACAAAAGAGTCAGAGGTAATTTTTGAAATTCTGTTTAATATCGATGTATTGTAATTGCTATGTGATATGAGCCAATAGTGTATACATGTATCTTAATTGCTAGATATCCCTCGTAAAAAAATTTATGACACTGAACAACTTGCTTTCCTCTAGTTTTCCCCTATGCACAAATAGCAGGACATAGGTAGGTGAATCTGAGCAGCTAAGTACTGTAGTTAAATAAAAAATGTCACATGGGTTTATCATAAATTCTTCCTCAAACTGCAAGTCCCAGCTATATTCAAGAAAGATGGTATAACAAGAAAAATTAGAATGGATAATTCAGAATTGATAATTAATAAGTAGTTTCTTCCATCTGTTAGTTCAGGATCATCAATATGCAGATAACACTCAGCTTGATTTTTTAACTCTGTTGCTCTGTTCCGGAAATACTGTTGAAGCTTTGTGCCATGTCAAGGCTGTAGGGTTCTGGAAGTGAATGAAATAAGTTAAAACTTGGTTGGTTGGTGTTTATAATCAATTTATGATTGAAATGTCATATATACCTGAAAGATAAATTAGCAAAATTGAACCCAAACAAAATGAAGGTGCTGTTTGTTCTCCAGTTTGTTCATCAGCTCTAATATTATCTCTCAAGTGATGTGGGGGGTGGTACTACTCCTAAAGGAGCAGGTACTTGACTTGAGGACCCTCACAGCTGCTGCTGGAAGTGCAGATGAAGACAGGCTAGAAGAATCTTTGCTCAGCTATGTCTAGTACCTCAGTTGCCACCTTACCTGGAACAGGAGGACATGGCTGCAGTGACTCATTTCTTGAGTACACTTGGTTGTACTTCTGCAATATGTTCTAGTCAACTTTTTTATACTATCGCCCACTTTTGTATCTCTGGTAGTAGTAAAATTTTCTAACCACCCACCGGTTCCACAGTAATGCGCCGTGTATCTTCGTCTGCGCATGCCTCTTGCCGGCTACCAGCTCTGCTTGTCTTTTACAGCTGGGTGGTGTGGGGGGAGATGCGCAAGCTATTCTGGGATGAGGGTCTTTTGTTTGCAGTCACACTATAGTGCCATTTAGTTTCACTTATGTAACGTGAACTAAACTTATGCGCGGGCGATACAAATAGTATATTTTCAGAAATTTAAATTGTCACGGGGAATTTTATGAAAACCTAATGAAAATGTTTTTAAATAATGCTATGATTTTTTTTAAAAAGTCAATTAAATTTAAAAAAAGGAAAGTGCTTCAGTATCGGACAAAACCCCTACTGCCCACCATGAAAGCTGGAATGCCCACTAGTGGGCGGTAGGGACCAGGTTGACTACCACTGTTCTATATGAAAAGCATTGAAGATCATCTGGTTGGAGCAGTCAGCTTGATTGCTAAACCAGATAGGATTTTAAAAGGCATACAGAAAGCTACTGATAGCTTTCTGGGGCCAAGAATGAGAAAGGCAAATAAAACACATGCATGAAATAATAGAAACATTCTAACTCACATCAAGCTTGCACAATTTGTACGTGACCAAAACTTTTTCTAGATCATCAATTACAGATCTCTGGGAAATGAGATTATCAGGCTTTAAACCAATCCAGAAGATGTTCCAGCTACTCTTAAGAGAAAAAAAACAATTAAAATGAGCTGACTGTTCTCTGTTTGAAAAGCTTACCTGAAAGAGGAATAGTCTTGGTCCTGAATGTCCCTTTAGCATTAGTTTTCTCAGACTCTTTTTATGCCAGATCCCAAAATAAAAGGGTTAGATTTTGCTTGTCCTTTAACTCTTTCATGTTTGAAAGGCGTTTTGGAAGGAAGTTTCCCCCTATTCCCTACATTTCTGCTTTCTGTTTCCTTAGATCACCATGGTATTTTTCAAAGAAGCAATACAACATGTAATTAGAGCTGCAAGGGTTTTTCGACAACAAGATAGTCATATGACACTGGTAAGAAACTTTATTTTTAAATGGACATATTATATAAAATGTCAATGGTGCGTCTCCAGGGGTGAAATGCTCCTGGTTCAGAACGGATCGGCCAATCCGGTAGCGATGGTGGTGGGTGGTTCAGAGAACCAGTAGCAAAAATCCCTCTTCCCCACCCAATCGCCCACTTGCCCGCTTGCCCGCTTGCCACTTCTTTCTGGCTCGCTAGCTTTTCCCGCCTGAATGGTAAGAATAGGTTGTAAAAAATGCTTTTAAAAGGGGAAAAAAGGCAGTTGAACAATGCAATTGTCAGAGCCTTTTTTTTACCTTTTAAAAGCATTTTTATTACCTATTCAGCCAAATAGATTGTAAAAAAATGCTTTTAAAAGTTAAAAAAAAAGGCTCCAACAATCACGCATCTCAGCTGTGATCATTGGAGCCTTTTTTATCTTTTAAAAGCATTTTTTTACTAACTATTCAGGCGAATAGGTAGTTTTAAAAATGCTTTTAAAGGTAAAAAAATGGGCTCTGATGATCACACGCCACAACTGTGATCGTTGGAGCCTTTTTTTCACCCAAATAGGTAGTTAAAAAATGCATTTAAAAAGTAAAAAAAAGGCTCCGATGATCACAGCTGTGGCGTGGGATCATCAGAACCTTTAAAAAAAAAATTTAAAGCATTTTTTACTACTTATTCACCTGAATAGGTATTAAAAAAATGCTTTAAAAAAAGTGTTAAAAAAGGCTCCGATGATCGCACGTAACAGCTGATCACGCCCCCCGTGCACTGTTCTACTTACCTTCCTTCCCATGCCTCCTTTTGGTGTGCACTGCGCAAGCACATGTGCACATTTTGTGCATGGCTTGCCATGTGAACGCACGCACGCAGCACACGTGTAGTGTGCAGAGTGCATGCGCAGCCACCGAACCGGTAGTAAACCATTTCAGATTTCACCACTGTGTGTCTCTATTTAAAAGTAGCACGCCTTAAATCAAGGTAAATTTTAAATACCATATGTCATTAAGACACTTAAGTCACTAAGCCCTAATTATTATCCTGCATTCTAAAAATTATTTAAATATTTTAATATATGAAGGTTTGCTTTAGTAAATCATTTTTTCTTACATGATGTTTATCTAACATTTTTAATATTTATTAACAGATTGGATTGAATGGCAATGGAAAAGCAACTTGTGCATCCTTAGCCTGTTATATATCTGAATGCTGTATCTGTAAGTTATCTACTTCGTATAGTTACACCTTTGCACATTTTCAAGAGGATATTAAAAAAGTCTATAAACAAGCTGGAGCAGAAGGCAAAAGGACTGTTCTTCTTATTACAGATTCAGATATAATTCAAGTAAGCCTACACAAAATATAAATTAGTATACATATTAAATGTGTATCATGTTAATTAAACTCTTGCTAAAAATTTCCATCTCTGTTTCTCTTTTCTTTCTTAATCTTAATATATCTGAATTATCTTCAGAGGTTAGAGGATGATTGGGAGCTGACTTTGTTTGCATTTTTATCAGTTTGCTAATAAGTTATTAAAATAGCAACTATTAAACAGTTGACATAAAATAACTTTAACTCTTATAGCTGGAGCTCCAATAAAAGGGTCTATAAAAAACTGTCATTTTATCAAAATGACAAAATCTAGATTGCTCTAACCCAAGGCTGTGGAGATAATTAATTGATATTATTTTTCTTAGGAATCATTTTTGGAAATCCTAAGTTGTATTCTAAAATCAGGACAAGTGCCCAACCTATTTGAGAAGGATGAGTTGAATAACATTATTGAATCACTTACATCAGTTTCTGAAATGATTAAAGATTCCAACAAATTGGATGATATGTATTCTTTCTTCTTACAAGTATGTATTAGTTTCCTATGAACAATATGCTCGCTCAGTGAAATTGTTGTATCCATTCCAGCTTGAGTTCCACATTAACAGCAGGATCCAGAGTTGTGCTCATTGAATTTAATTGTCCTATTATTAATAGATAAATCAAGCCAGGAATGTCACAAACTGTTATTTATAGCTTTGAAGACATCCATGTCTGTTTGACTCTTGCCCATTGTGGCTTATGAAGGCAGAGTAAGAAATTTGATTTAATGAATGATAGAAATTTTGATTATCTCCACCAAGGATGGTTTTGTATCATCTGGTATGAAGAAACTCAAGTTAAAAATAAACATTAAATCTCACCTTTATGAGTACTAACTGATATTTCTTTGTGTTGGAAGCTGGATTAGTGAATTGCCTGAATCCATGTTACTTACATAATTGTACAAAGTGACTTATATAGAGAAACATGTCTTTTGAATTTGGGCAAATATTATCTATCATTTAAATATCTACCTGTATCATGCTATAATTTGCAGTACAATTCTTATTTCAGTAAAAATTATTTTTGCAAATATGTACAATTATAACCTAATAAATGATAATCCAAATATTAATGCATATATATTTTCAAAGGATTAATTATTTTACTAGAGTTTTCACAGAGTATTTTTTTTTCTAGAGAGTACGGCACAACCTTCATATAGTTTTGACAGTAAATCCTACAGGACTGGTTTTCCGTCAATATTTACAGATATATCCTGCCATTGTGAATTGCTGTACAGTAGACTGGTATGAAAATTGGCCTGAAGAGGCACTTTGCCATGTAGCAAAAAGTTATTTTAGCCAAAGTGAGACATTTAGAAATGAGGTATGATGTGAATATATTTTATCAAAATGGAATCTATAATATGTTATTCTCACTTATGAACTCTGGTTGGTTGAAACTGTTCATGAATTGTGATAACTCATTTTAAGGATTCTGGGAAAACATTGCAATCAGTTTCATTAATAATAACTTAGATGAGGCTCTAGGGCTCATGGAGAATATTGGGGAAATCGAAATGCCAGCTACAACCACTGCTTTGCTCTGAGCTAGCACCAATTACCAAATCACCATTATATAGAACCTACAAAATTTGGCTCATCTGCTTCTTGTCTGGATTTGGCTGGCTGGAAGGTAGTGATAGCAGCAGAAATTAAGTGATTAAGTATAGGTTAATTCTCATTCCATTTTCAGATATACTTGTTAGCGGTATAACAAGCGGTATTGCAAAACCATCTTCTATAGGAATTTCATTTCTCTGCTGAAAAATATACTTTACCTCACCAAATAAGGCTATGACTATTACTATGAATTGCAACAATTCCTAATTTTAGAACAGATGCATTTAACTGGATTAGATTTTTCATGAATGAATGTTGATGGTATGCAAAAAAAACCCTGACAATCCCAAAATATTTCTAAAATGTGAGCTCACACTATAGTAAGAGGAGAACACAAGCATCACAAGTAAATCTTATCACCAAGGAGTTAGAACTTTTATACTCAGCACCCTCACCTTCCCCTATGGAGAGAAGAAAAGGGATAACAAAAAAAGAGAGCCAATACAAAGCGATGAGCATGAACAAGAAATTACTGAGAACATTACCATACATTTCAATTCTTAAATTGAACTGTACTTTGTATAAAATGTGTGGTCTTTTCATTTGTTTTTACAGAATTTAAGAGATATTCTTATCCCTATGACTGTTAATATTCACAAGAATGCATCTATAATAATTGAGAAATACTTGAAGAAAACTAAAAGACACTATTATATCACTCCCAAAAGTTATTTGCAATTTATAAATACTTTTTCCACAATATTGAGGACCACAAAAGAGAAAATGCTGAGTGAAAGGTAAATGCAGATGTGTGGATGTGTGTGTAAAACAGCACTCCAGAGAAGTTGTCAGGAAGGATACTATTTTATAGAAATGTTTCACGTGGATTAAAACTTTTAACAATTCAGTTATTTCATTAGCATCCCAAAGCATAGCAACAATTTTGTTCAAAGTCAGCTGCAACCACTGGGTAGGTTAATACACTCTTCCTGGAAGAGGAGAATTTTTCCATGAAAAATTTCCAAGCAAATTTGACTATTTCACTGCCAACAGATTCATAATAGGGTGAACTTTACCCACAGTGTGATTCAATTATTGTTCCATTCATCCTATGGTTAATGTATATATTATACATTAATTTGTGGTTAATGTCTAAGATTGTTGAGGAGTTATTTTGTCAAATATCAGAGAAGCAATGGACTTAATATCAATAAAATATTTTATAAATTATCTATCTATAAAGTATTTATAAAATATTCACAATTCTGGTCACAGTGCTTACCATAGTTTTTTCATGATAGACTTCATAAAGTTGGCATGTATAGCTTTATTAAAAGGCTTCTATGCACTTAGCACTTAATATAAGATAGTTTGTTTTGGTGATTGAACAGATAGGATAGGATAAGGTAAGATAAGGTAAGGTAAGGTAAGATAAGATAAGATAAGATAAGATAAGATACACTTTATTGTCATTTTTTTTACTGTGAACATACTGGCCCACATTAAAAATGAAATTCTGTTGCCTGTTCTGTTTCGGTTGAAGAGAAAGTATATATTTACATAAATATGTACCTGCACCCATATACAATGAGGGAAAAAAGTATTTAATCCCCTGCTGATTTTATAAATTTGCTCACTGACAAAGAAATGATCAATCTGTAATTTTAGTGGCAGATTTATTTTAACAGTGAGAGACAATAACAAAAAAATCCAGAAAAACGCATTTCAAAAAATTATAAATTGATTTGGATTTTAATGAGTGAAATAAGTATTTGATCCCCTATCAATCAGCAAGATTTCTGGCTCCCAGATGTCTTTTATAGAGGTAATGAGCTGAGATTAGGACCACTCTCTTAAAGAGCTGTCTAAGGATTTCAGGGACAAGATTGTAGACCTACATAAGGCTGGAATGGGCTACAAGACTATCGCCAAGCAGCTTGGTGAGAAGGTAACAACAGTTGGTGCGATTATTCGCAAATGGAAGAAACACAAAATAACTGTCAATCTCACTCAGCCTGGGGCTTCATGCAAGATCTCACCACGTGAAGTTCAATGATCATGAGAATGGTGAGAACTACATGGGAGGATCTTGTCAATGATCTCAAGGCAGCTGGGACAGTGGTGGTATTCAGCTGGTTTTATCTGATTCGGGCGAACTGGTAGCGGTGGCTGCTGGAGGCTCCATCCTGCCCAGATGTCATCACGTCTAGTTTTTGATGCTGTACACATGCGTAGAAGGCTCTGTGTGTGCTCACATTTGTGAACCAGTAGCAAAGGTAAGTGAATACCATCCCTGAGCTGACCATAGTCACAAAAAAAAAATTGGTAATACACTTCGCCGTGAAGGACTTAAATCCTTCAGCTCAAGAAAGCACATGTACAGGCTCGTCTGAAGTTTGCCAATGAACATCTGAATGATTCAGAGGAGAACTGGGTGAACGTTTTGTGGTCAGATGAGACCAAAATCGAGCTCTTTGGAATCAACTCAACTCACCATGTTTGGAGGAGGAGGAATGCTGTCTATGACCTCAAGAATACCATCCCTACCATCAAACATGGAGGTGGAAACATTATGCTTTGGAGGTGTTTTTCTGCAGGGGAAAGGACAACTTCACTGCATCAAAGGGATGATGGCCCATGATATCTTGGGTGAGAACCTCCAGGGCATTGAAAATGAGTCATGGATGGGTATTCCAGCATGACACTGACCCAAAACACATGTCCAAGACATCAAAGGAGTGGCTCAAGAAGAAGCACAGATCTAGCCAGTCTCCAGACCTTAATCCCATAAGATTAAAATCTGGGGAGGGAGCTGAAGGTTCGAGCTGCCAAACACCAGCCTCAAAACCATAATGATTTGGAGTGGATCTGCAAAGCCGAGTGGGACAAAATCCCTCCTGAGATGTGTACAAACCTGGTGGCCAACTACAAGAAACATCTGACCTCTCTGATTGCCAACAAGGGTTTTGCCACAAAGTACTAAGTCTTGTTTTATGATGGGGTCAAATACTTATTTCACTCATTAAAATGCAAATCAATTTATAACTTTTTTGAAATGCATTTTTCTGTATTTTTTTGTTGTTATTCTGTCTCATTGTTAAAATAAACCTACCATTAAAATTACAGACTGATCATTTATTTGTCAGTGCACAAATGTACAAAATCAGCAGTGGATCAAATACTTTTTCCCCTCAGTGTGTGTGTATGTGTGTGAGTGTGAGTGTATACACACACACACACATATGAATCATTGTCATTTTGAATACATAGTGGAAAGAAGTAACTTGAAGGAATATGCTATGTAACTATGACCTATGGTATAAGTAGATTTTAACTCTTATTTTTTATTTTAGAGCTTGCTATAATTCTGGTCTGACAAAAATCTTGGATGCAACTTCACAAATTGCAAATATGCAAAATGAATTGCTTGTCCTTGGACCTCAAATAGAGTCAAAATCAAAGGTATATTTAATTCGTAAGTGTTCTTCCTACACCCTAAAAATATTGAATAATTTCCTATCAGATCTCAAGTAAGACGTTAGAATTCATAAAATGTATTGACAAGGATATAATTGTTTTATAAAAGTTACAACAATATAAACTATTATGTGAATTCAGTTTATGGCACATTAGATATTTTGGAAAAACAAAGAAAAAGACTAAAGGAACTTAAACTGGTGTAAAAGAAATAACATTCGGAATCCATTTATGATAATCCTTTGTAGTGGAACAGCTGATTCCGTAATCTAGAAGTCTGGAAACCTCAAATACCTTCTCCCAGAGGGCCTTGTGGTCTTCACATACTGGTTCTGCCTCCTGCTATTCCTACAGCTATCATCTATCATTCAAGAAGTTGCCTCGCATCATTCTCCCTAGCGAAAGATAGCAAATTCTCCCTTAAGAAAGATAGCGATCTCACTTTTCTGGTGATAAAAAGATAAACATCCCAAAAATAAAAGAAGTAAAATAATTTTAATAGTGCAAAAACCTGGCTGTCAGCATAGAAGTATGTGACTAAAATACAGATTAACAGAGTTGGAAGGGACCTTGCAGGTCACCTAGTCCAACCCCCTGCCCAAGCAGGTTCGTCCCTTTTCCCCCTCCTTGGGAGACAGACCAAAAGTTTATTTATTCATCTATTTATTTAGTTATGATACTTAGAACTTTGAGTGGTCAACAGAAAAACCACACAGAACACTAAAAAGATCTTTAAAACAGTTTAAAGTGTTAAGGCATTGAGAAGATTCACATTCAAAATAACTGTTCATAACTGGCAATTCAAAAGAAAAGTTTACAACAAATTGTTTGTTTGACAGGACATGTTGCAATTGATATTTCAGACTAGGAGATTATACAACAAATATCCATTGCAGTTTGAATTATCCATAAAAATTGAAAATACTTATAGTTCACTAGTACAGGCAGGGGCTGAAAATAACCTAACTTCACACCGTGTGTAGTAACAGAGAGTACCATAATTTTTGGTGTATAAGACGCACTCCCCCCCAAAAAAAAAGTGAGTGTAAATGTCTGTGCATCTTACAGAGTGAATGTTGCCAAACCCCCACCCCCCCACCACCCCTTTGGCTTCTGCCTCCCAGCAATTTGCCTCCTCGCAGCAAACAGCCTGGTCAGCTTCAGCACAGCTTGATTTAGCACGAGCTGATTGGTGGTTGGATCTGCCTCCCAGAATACCACCTATCAGCTGTTCCAGGTTGTGGGGATTGCCACCGCCTATTGCTGCCCATTGCTGCTGCTGTCTATCATCGCCTCCACGTAACTCATTTTTGGCCTCTGCAGGTCCTGTTTTTGGCCTCCGTGCACCCCATTTTCGGCCTCCATGTGCCCCATTTTCAGTCCATTCAAGGCAGTGGAGATCCCCCCCCAAAAAAACAGGTCCTCGGAAAGCATCCCTGTTACTCGGGTCTGGATTCCAAGCTCAGTATAGCAAGAGTCACTGTGTAACCGAATCCTATGAGCACATACGAAATCCAGGAAAGCAGTCCAGGAGTCAAACAGGCCAGGATACACAGCATGAGCACACAAGACACAGAACTGGGTATGTTGCTTCAGCAACACTCAAGTCCTCAGGCTGAGATTAAGCAGGAAATGCCAGTGTAATCATTCATGAGAGGCGAGGTTGCTTCCTCATGAGTAATATAGTTAACCTAGACTGTACCTGTCTCCTCTCTGCTCTATGTGTCCTTGGATCAGGAGGAGGTGTGGACTCTACCTCCTCCTCATTAATAATAGGTGTCAGCTACTCTTGATCCTCACCTGGAGCCTCCTGGCCAACTTGCTGCAGCTGTGGCTTGCCTCCCTCAGCTTCAGTCTGTCAGTTGTCTGATCTACCCAGCTCCATCAGGCTAGCCTTCTTTATTAAAGTTCAATAAAGTTATAAAAATAAATTGAAATACAGAAATTTAATAAAATTAAGATGAGTCCAGATGTGTAAAATAAAATTATGTCTACAATAGAAATCCAATTAATTTCTGTATGAAATAGTATTTAAAGTTTTAAATACAGTGCAGTGAAAAGACTAAATAAATATTCCTTAGGATAAGAGCTCCCTCCTGTGGCAACAAGTATAATATGTTCCGAAGGATTCTGCAAAGCAATCTAGAATGGATAATATCCACAGAAGTAAAACATGGAGTTAAATACAAGATAGTATGTAATCTGAGTAAATGTAAGTTAGAACAAAATAATTGATGAAACATGTAAAATAATTCTATACTGAATCACCACCAAGCTAAAGGTAAAGGTAAAGGTTCCCCTCACACATGTGTGCTAATTGTTCCCGACTCTAGGGGGCAGTGCTCATCTCTGTTTTAAAGCCGAAGATCCAGCACTGTCCAAAGATGTCTCCGTGGTCATGTGGCCAGCCTGACTCAATGCCAAAGGCGCACGGAACACTGTTACCTTCCCACCAAAGGTGGTCCCTATTTGTCTACTTGCATTTTTTACGTGCTTTCGAACTGCTAGGTTGGCAGAAGCTGGGACAAGTAATGGGAGCTCATCCTGTTACACGACACTAGGGACTCAAACTACTGAACTGCCAAACTTTCGATTGACAAGCTCAGCGTCTCTTACCCACTAAGCCACCCTTACCACCAAGTTAGTATAGTCAAATATTTGTATAATTATTTAAGTAAGGAAAAGGAAATAGCTACAAATATGGTAGTTAGTCTAAACTTTTTTTTAGCCAGTCTTCAGTTTCTCATTTGGATTTCTCACATGAATGCAAGCTAAAATATATACGATTCCCTCTTCAACTATTTCTTGACTTTTATTGACGTTTATAAACTGTAAAAGACCAAAATAATGGGGAGGAAAAGATAAACAAAGTCTGTTTGTAGAGCTAATAAAACTTCTGTAGATCATAAGTTGTAAATGTTAAGCCACTAAATTCCAAAGTTGGGGGAAAGGCATGGTGTAAAAAGAAGTTAATTGTTACTAAAAAGATGTAGTGTAATAAAAGCTCAATGTAAGATATAATAAAACTCATATGTTTTTGTTTGGTGGCCTCTTGGGACCTAATGTCAATCCATCTCCTATGGTCATCTGTAGAGAAGAATGTAAATCTTCTTGAAGATTTATAAATCCATCAAGTCCACTACCTCTGAAGTGCCCCCCAAATAATTATTTCTCCTGACGTCTACTCCTGACTGTTAGCTAAGAATACTCAATGCATAATTAGGGTACCAAGATAAAGATAACAAACTTTCTCCCTAGAGAAAGTTCCATTCCATCTTCAGGGAGCTACCATGGAATCCCATCTTGACTTTTAAAAAAACCTACAGACAGCATTGATGTAATTTTTTGAATTAATCTACATATCTGAGGTTTGTGAAGGCTATACTCTACTGTCATATTCTGCTTCTGAGTTACTAATTTGAGCTAAGTGAGCCTTGAATTTCATTGAGAGCCATGCTAGACTGGGTCAAAGACCTTATTGCAGAGGTGGGTTTCAGCAGGTTCTGACCAGTTCTGGAGAACTGATAGCGGAAATTTAGAGTAGTTCGGAGAATCGGTAGTAAAAATTCTGACTGGCTCCGCCCCCATCTATTCTCTGCCTCCCGAGTCCCAGCTGATTGGGAGGAAATGGGGATTATGTAGTAATCTTCCCCTGGAGTGGGGAGGGAATGGAGATTTTACAGTATCCTTCCTCTGCCATGCCCACCAAGCCATGCCCACCAAGCCACACCCACAGTACCAGTAGTAAAAAAATTTGAAACCCACCACTGCCTTATTGGTACCACATTTTGTTGCTACAGTGACCAATCAGAACTCAATGGAAAGCTCAGTAGCATCCTCCATTTGTTGTCTAGCAACTGTCATTAAGAAGCATACTATTACTGATACTACTACTTATAGCCATCATGACAATTGTCACTGAGATCTATATCCTCCATGAATTTGTCTATTATCTTTTAGAGCTATCCAGTTTACTAGCCATTATTATGGTAGTGAATTTCACTAGCTATGTACACATTGTGTGATAGATTTCCTCTTATCTGTCTGAACCACTTTTTTCATATCATATATACATTAAGTCCCCATCCCTACCTCTGCATTGTGCATTAGTTAAAAATCTACAATTGTAATGTTTCCTCATAGGGAATACCATAATAATAAAATGGAGAGAAATTATGATTATTATTATTTCTTATTTCTCCAAATGAAGACCATTCTGAGGATGACCACTTGGAAAGCTATACAGAGAATGATTATTTAATATCTAATTTTTCTTCTGAAATGATACATGCGCTATAATATATGGTATCATTCCAATCAGCTAAGGTCTCTTCCTCTAGTATAAGTTCCTGACAACGAAGATGGAGAGTAAAACTAGAGGTGTTCCCACTGCCACAGTGCAGGGCTCCAAAGTGTAATGTCTAATTATATTATATTAGCTATGAAATTTATAAATTGCCACACTGCAGAGGTTCTAGGCTGTATGTGAAATTTGAAATAGGAAAAGTTGATGCTGGATTAATACAAATATTAGTTTGTTGGTAGAGCAGAGCATTGAGACAGTTATTGATTCCCATACAGTAATTTCTATAATATATTGCCATAAAATATAGTGATAAAGATTAATTTGATAACTTTTTAAGATACATGTAAATGATAGATTCATTAGTTTATTCATCACAATAGGCGATGTGCATAAAAAGGGGTCTAATGATAGACAGTAGAAAGTTTATTCTAATTATACCAAGATTTTCTGTGAGGAAGGGTTAAGGGTTAAACTTCTGGTTAAGAAGTTTAATAAAAAATAAACAAATCTTGTAGCCATCCATTGCTGAAACATTGAGCTGAAATAAATATCTTTTGATCTGAGCCATAAGAAAATCCTCATTTTCTTATATCTTCATAAAAATGGACTTGGAAAGTAGTTTGCAGGATTTATGTTGCTAAAGTTTTAGATTCATGATTTTTTCAGAGAGTACCATAAAAATATTTGACTATTTTCTCATTAGGAAATAGAAGCACTTGTAGCTAAACTTCACAAAGATGCGTTAGTTGTAGAGCAAGTTCGAACTTTGGTTAAAAAGGATGAAGAAACTATGACTGCAGAAACAAAAATTGTGGAAGGGTATGCTAAGGTACACAGTTTTCAAAGTTTCTTCTTTTGATGACATCATAACAAGCATGCCAACTATTCCAATCAAAATGTAATTTTCCTTCCAAAATTCTAGGGCTACTATGCCTGGAGTGCAAAAACCTGGAGGACCTCCACATGATAGCAAGAGATTATTTTTTTCTATAAAAAAGGCTCATGCTTGTGTTAAATAATTTTGTATATAAAAATAGTATTTGTACATGTATATCCTGTGAGTAAAAAATGAAACTGTATCCTTTCTTCATTTTTGTAGCAAGTAACAGAAGAACTCAATACTGTATTGCCATCTTTGGAGAAGGCCCTTAGTGCTCTTGATGCACTTGACAAAAATCACATTGCAGAAGTTAGGTAAATATATTGCTTATTTCCAAGGATTTCTAAGCTGAGGATTTCTTGTCATCAAAAGGCATTAATTTAGTGAACACAATATTCATTAGTCATATTCACTTTACACTGATGTATCCTGATTCTTGCTAATGTAAGAAACTATTAGCAGGAATAATAAGATACAGCCAAAGCAATAGATTCCCTAAAAATCAATCATCTCAATAGAAAATTGGTCTTGGAATGTTTCATATTATTTCTCATTTTTATATTAAACTTAAATCTCCAAGGTCAGAAATATGCATTACATTCCTTGGACAGGCTAACATGTTCAGTATGTTCATGTTGATCACTAAAATTATTGTATCTTGATAACTGAATGTGAATCAGGTTGTTTTGGCAAAAAAAAAATTATTTTGAATATAATATATTTTGTGCTCTTTTTCTATATAACTCAGAGTATATACTCATCCTCCTGCACTTGTTTTAACTGTTATGAATGCAGTCTGTGTTCTTCTTCAAAAGAAACCAAACTGGGCAACAGCAAAATTACTACTTTCAGATCCAGGATTCCTTAAAAAATTGGTTACAATTGACAAAGATAATTTACCAGAAAAGGTAAAAGTTCATTTGCAAATAGATTGAATGTTGTTGTTGTTTTTTGCTTTTGTATACATAAATCTTCAAATAAGATATTTTAAAAATGAAATACATTTCCTGGGGTCTGGCTTGGGGTTTCATTGCCACCAGAATCCAACTAATTTTTCCTTATCAGATTGTAAGATATCTTCTAAATGTAACAGATGCAAATACATTATAGTCAAATTTCCTCTAATTCTGCAAAGTTTGGTTTAATCTTTCACAGTCTTAATTATCCTGTGAAAAACTGGCTCCATTTACATTGCTTTTTGCTGTGTTATTCATCACAGGACAGCTGTTTTTCATTTCACTATGTAGAGATTCAGTTGGTGGGAATTAGAGACAACGGCCTCAGTGGTAGAATTCTATCTGGAAATAGATAGTTCATATTTATGTGTATAGTTCATATCTAATGAACTATCTCTGAGTTTTTAAATGGATAGTAAAGTATTTCACTTTGATTAATTCAAATTGAAAAATAAACCATTATTTTGTTTTTGTGTCTTTAATCTTTATTGAAATATTATTCATTGTCTTATCTGCTTCTCTTCCCTTTTTCTTTTGTTGTTATTTGAAGATATATTATTCTCTTTATATTGTTGTGCAGTTTATAATTTCCTTTTCTTGATAAATTCAGTGTAATGGAATTATTTTAAAAAACAAATAAATAGATATTAGTTATTAACTGAAGATATTGAAGAATTTTACATGTATCTGTTATACTTATTTATTTATAATTAATTATTTTGTATTCATTTTAGGTTTTTCTGCAGTTAAAAAAATATGTGAGGTCGCCTGATTTCAACCCAATGAAAGTGGGACTTGTGTCTGTTGCATGTTGCTCCATATGCCAGTGGATTTTAGCTCTGGATCACTATCATATTGTTAAAAGGGTATATTTACATATTTTATTAAGCAACTAATTGAATTGTTTTTCTCATTATCTCAATTTTTCATCACCAGAATATAGTTTAAAGTAACCTTTTAGTCTCTAGAAGATTGATCTGACAAGAAATGGGTCAACTTATTTCTTCATTAAGAAAATAGTGTTAAAAGCAACTTTTCTCCTGTTCCAAGAGATTCAAACATGTCAGTCTCAAAACTTGGTTTCAACTGTATATCCCTGTAACTATTAAAAGCGTTTAGTTGTTAATATCAATGCAAGTAGTTCCTAACTTATGACCATAATTAAGCCCAGAATTATAGTCATAAGTTGGAAATAAACACTGGAAACTGGCAAAAAATGTTATAAAATATTTGCAGAATAAAAAAGGTGAGCTGGTTGTCAAACACCCAAAATGCTCTCACATGACCATGTTGTGCGTGTGTGGCTATTTTAACTTCAAAATCAGATCATTAATGCTTTTTGCAAATCTGTCATAACTTTGAACAATCGCTAAGTGACTGGTCATAAGTTAAGGACTCCCTATATGTTCTTCTCTTCCACAGGGATCCTTGTGGAAAAGGATCACTGTCATCACTTCAAGATTGCAAAGAATAGATAGTGATTCAGGAGTTGATCTTGATACCTCCCTTAAAATAATTATACAGAATCTCTTCCTGGAATTTTCCATCTCCTGATTTCTTCCCCCTAGTTTTCAAGGGCATTTTCTCTTTGTTTCTGTCCTGTCCCTGCAGGATTGTTATGAGGAGGATCTCAAAAGGAGAATAGAAAGAAAGTTTGTGGAAGAGTTTCCAAGACTAAAGGGTCATTTCAGGAAAAAAAAAAACACCTTCCAAATCTTCCTTTTTGAAGCTCAACTGTTAAGAATACCTACCTACTAGCTTAACATTGCAAGGTCATTTCTAAAGCAATCCTCATCCTAAAAAAAATCCTTTTCTAAAGCAATCGTCATTCCAAAAAAAATTCCTTATAAGTTTTCCTAAGTTTAAGGGAGGAAAACTGGTCTGTCCTTCCTAACCCATTGGGACCTAGGTGCAGAGAATATAAAGTTACTCAGATGATATGGGTGGCGTAAAAATTTGATAAATAAATAAATAAATAAATAAATAAATAAATAAATAAATAAATAAATAAAAAAAAAAAAAGATGTCCTTGAAGGACCAAAGGAAGTTTCATTAGCAAGGCAATGATCAAGAGGAAAGGAATCACGTTCAGACTTGCAAGATTCTATTATCATAGCTATTCTAATAAAAGTAGCTTTAGGTTTACACATTGTCTGGTTTTTAGTCTGGTCTACCTTCTAGGACTGACACTAGTTGATCAAAGTCTTCCCTCTGGGCAAGTTGGTAAATGAAGTAATGACTGATCACAACTTCAGATTTGTGGGAAGGGAGAAGGATTTCTGAAATAGGACAGCTTCACTTTTGGCCCCTATTCCATAATCAAAGATGACATAAATTGTTCTGAATTAGTCCCATGTCCAATAGGCATATTTGAGGATTGGCCAGATGAAACCACTCTGGATGCTCTATGCAGACGAGTAAAACCTAGGGAGACTTTCAATATCATTCACATTTTTTTGATTCAGAAGAAACATAATATTGCCGTACAGAGATGAGAAACACTCATTATATTATGAGCAATGTGAAATGATTAGGATTCCTACTACATGACAGATAATATACATTTGCTATTCAAAGCCACCCCAGAACTTGTGTTTTTACTAAGGCTAATTAATAGTGAAATTATGTGCCAATAATTGTATTAACACTTGATAATTACATTACATTACAAATTTGCAGAGAAATATAACAGCCAAATTATCATTGATGTTCAGCACAGACTGTCACAGAGAGTTATGATTATTTGGTCAGTTTGCTCGTGTTGTCATATCATCAGATAGTGAATTTCTTGTAAATTTCTTCAAGATGCATCACTGGCTGGTGGTCAGATCAGGAGAATATGCAATATAAAGATGTCACAATATAAATAAGTATGGTAGAAAATTAAACTGAACACTAGAAAGAAGTTCTCATAGAGATGCTTCTTTCAGGAAAATCCCTCAAGTGCAGTTAGAAATATCAATATAATGATTATTACTTGCTCATATATAAATAAATGTGTCTATATCAAGACATTTTTGACATTTATTTCATTTCCCTCTAAAGTATTAACTCTATCAATTTCATACTGAATTGTAAATATACCTTGTTTTTTTAGTTTGTAGATCCAAAGCAAGCAAAAGTAATGGAAGCAGAAGAATTACTGAATCGTGCATTTAATAAATTAGCTGAAAAACAAAGATGTTTAGCCCTGGTAAAATAGATGTATTTAACATATGCCATCATATCTACATAATTTGTTAAATAATAGAAAATGTATATGCATCTAAGTAATCCATATTGTTTTAGTATAAATATTTGCTTTGTTGAAGATAAAGTCATCTTTATTAGCTAGAATAATATATTATCTCTCAGTGTTTATATATTGTATATTAATCACATTGTAGCTCTAAATGACATTTTCTCTCACCGTTGTACTTGAAAGTTTTTCAGTCTGAGTAGAGAGAGTGAAGAAATAGTAATGGAAATAGTTTATTTCTAGAATTATCTAAGAGTCCTAAATTATCTTAAATAGTTTATGATCAGTTCTTTTCAATGATCCCTATTCTTTATTTAAATAAATTCTGCACTTGAATAGCCTAGCCTAGCCTAGCCTAGAATAGAATAGAATAGAATAGAATAGCCTAGAATAGAATAGAATAGAATAGAATAGAATAGAATAGAATAGAATAGAATAGAATAGAATAGAATAGAATAGAATAGAATAGAATAGCAGAGTTGGAAGGGACCTTGGAGGTCTTCTGGTCCAACCCCCTGCTTAGGCAGGAAACCTTACACCACTTCAGATAAATGGTTATCCAACATCTTAAAAATGTCCAGTGTTGGAGCATTCACAGCTTCTTGCATAGAGACACATTCAGAAGGTTATAGAGCTGAGCTTTTGATGGGAGACAGTCCCACCCTCTTTGCATAAAAGAAATAGTTTTCACTGTGCTTCCTATTTCCTTTCGCTGCCACAGCAACAGAATTGCTTGGTGCATGGTGCATTCTGACGTCTATTTAGAGATACTTCTACTTTTATTCATGGCCCTCACTTCTTTTTCTTCAAAACCAACAGTTTGGATTCCTCATTTTTCCACACTTTCTTCACCTTAATTTCATTTATCCTAATCTAAAACCTTAATTTCATTTATCCTAATCTAAAATAAAATTCAGCAGAAGCTAGTCAGTCTACTATTCCAGCTGTATATCTAATGACTAGAATTGGAATTTGGATTTTAAGGTCACTTTCACTCTACTGATGTATTCGCTACTAACCTTCTTGACTTCAGTGTGTTTGATGTTGCCTGTAGGATGCCCAGGTATTTGTAATTATCTTCTTCATCTTGATGTTATTTTGATAGGACATCTTGATGCCTTCAATTTTCACTATTTTTCCACTGGTAATGATGTGTGGCACAAATGTGCAGTTCAAGTACATATGTCCCCTCCCCTTTTTTCTCACAATAAAGTGAGAATAAACCATTTGGTTTATTGCAGTTGCAATTTTTTTTATCATACTAATTTTGTTGTAATTCCTATGTTTGATTCTTGTGAGCTGCCCAGAGTAATTGGGAATCCTGCAACATACAGTTTTTCCCCTGAACACCATCACTCTACTAAACAAATAATTCCCTCAAACTGTCAAACTATTCACTAAGACTGAATTACTATTATTATTAGTCTTCTCACCGTTCCTATCATCTATCTCCTCCCACTTATGACTGCATGACTGTAACTTTGTTGCTTGTATCCTTATGATTTATATTGATTGTTTCCTGATTGCTTATTTATACCCTATGACTATCATTAAATGTTGTACCTTATGATTCTTGTTTTTTTATGTACACGGAGAGCATATACACCAAAGACAAATTCCTGGTGTATCCAATCACACTTGGCCAATAAAGAATTCTGTTCTGTTCTGTTCTGTTCTGTTCTGTTCTGTTCTATTCTATTCTATTCTATTCTATTCTATTCTATTCTATTCTATTCTATTCTATTCTATCTTAATTGGCAAACATCTGACTTTTTGGAGGCTGACATTTACAAAGCTCCTAGGACAAACATTGCCAGTTTTTAGTCAACTTCAGAAAGTGTTCCTGTAAAAGCAGTATCAAGCCACTTATGTATTATTCCCAAGTAAAATGGAGGAATCCATATAGCCCTAAGTTTCACTTAAGAGCATCTTTATAGATGATAATCATTTTGCCAACTCATTATTTTTTCATTACCTCTATACATCTACATGATTAGTATTCATGTCATCAACTGACTGTTTTATGCTGTACTCCATATTTTTTAATTATATAGTGTATTATGATTCTCTTGATGGTTATTTTCCTCTTTATAAAATGGTATCATCTCACTTGCAATTCCTATTCCTTTAGGCCATTCTTTGATGCTTTTTCATGTAATCTTAGAAGCAAACTTTCATTCTTTTCACTACAAAAAACCTCAGCGTAGAATTGAAGATTTGGAAGATCAGTTGCCAACTTGGTTGATGGAGGGAAGCCCACCAGTGAAAACTTCTTCTTTATTCAGTGAAAACTCCTTCTTTACCATATTTATAGTTCCAGCAGTTAGAATCATAGAGGAGTACATACAGTATATGCTATGTGCACACATATATTAAGCTGCAATAGTAACTTGCCAATTAATTCATGTTTAAAATGAATTCTAAATAAACTGCTAGCTCTCAGCTAGAAGTTAAGAGTTCAGAGAAAAAAAATGTTCATTTGGTAAGGTTGTGTTTTAGATTATCATTTAGAATGGGAAATTACTTGCAAAATAATGCAAACGATACATAAGGGTAAAGTTGAGAAAACAAAGTTGCTTGTCTGTTCTGATAAAACATGGGTGAGATTCTCTCTGTTTTTAAGTGACTAAAAAAGGAGACAAATTGATAACTGATAAAAAGGGGAAAAATAGAAAAGTTCTTCAGCATATTATTAGAGGTACTGTATTCAAACTACACAGTTGATTACAAAAATACTTCAGCTATAGTTAAGCAGGCAGTCTTTATACCCAGACCTGCTGAATCTGCTCAGAAAATTCACCCATAATAATTTTTAAGTGGGCATAGTTTTGTTCAGAGTCTGGATAGTAGCCCTGTAAAAGCCTTATAGTTTATATTATTGAGTTTCTTTTTAAAAAATTATGCAAATATAGCAAGTAATACTGGTTCAGTGGAGTTTTTAAGTAGTTTTCTTATTTAGAATTTTAAAAAATTCTAAATTTTCAGATTGAACAACATCAACAAAACTTAGAAGCATTGTATGATGAAAGTATTGCTGAACAGGAAAAACTTGCAGCCCGAAAAAGTCAAACGACTCGTCGTTTACATAGTGCATCTATATTAAGCGTAGCTCTAAAGGATGAAATGGTATTACCTTTTTAATCTGCTCTAATGCTTAAGTTAAAGTTTCATTCATTATATTTTCAATTGCTTTTTCTCATTGAATCTTTCCTATGTTATACACTTAAGCGTTGGGTTATATTTTATACACAATTGCGATTTTCTTCACTGTTCTTATCTGAAATCTCATATCTGAGATTCCTATGTGACCAATATACTGCTAATTTGAAAATAAATACATTTCATCCTGTCTTCATTAATGATATAGCACCCTTGTGGTAGCTGGATGATGTTATGAGTTATTATTGCAGACATGGTATTTCATATATATACTGATACTGTCTGACCTAGTAGGAATTGATCAAATAAATAGTTATGAGGTTGTGACATACAGCTTAATAAAAACACAAGAAAGCCATGTGTTTTTCAAAAATCCAGTATTAATGCCCTTGTGGTTAGGGTTTGTGTTACTACACTTAGAATAATTTCTATAGTACTGTGGTCATTGTGCTTCAGAAAAAAAAACCAACTGGAAAATATGCAAAAAATAATATATAAAGTCTGTTCTTTCCTTCCTTGTGAAGAAAGACTAATTTGGCATTTGTTCACTTATACTAGAACCCAGAAATATTCAATGATTTAATGTGGGAGGAGGTTTCAGAGAGAAAAAACTACTTTCAATTTCCATTTTCTTCGTAAAAACTTCCAGTGATGAAGTACCCACAACTTCTGAATGAAAGATGTTTTACTGGTTAATTGTTCTCACTATTAGGAAGTTTCTTCTTAATTTCATGTTGCTTCTCTCTTTGATTTGTTTCCATCCATTGCTTTTTGTCCTGCCCTCTGGTGCTTTGGAAAATAAGTTGATCCCCTCTTCTTTTTGGCAGCCCCTCAAATACTGAAATACTGTTACCATGTCACCCCTAGTCCTTCTTTTCTCTAGACTAGCCGTACCCAAATCCTGCAATCGTTTTTCATATATTTTAGTCTCCAGGCCTTTAATCATCTTAGTTGCTCTTCTCTGCACTTTTTCCAAAGTCTCAACATCTTTTTTGTAATATGGTGACTAAAACTGGATGCAGTATTCTGATGTGGTCTTACCAAGGTTTTATAAAGTATTAATACTTCATTGGATTTTGATTCATAAAGCATTGTAGAACTTGCTATGGCAAGAGTAATGATGGGCATCAAATTGGATAGTTCTGAAGGAGTATGGTTGCACTCATGGAGAATAAAGTATTGCATATTGTAACTACTTGTTATGATGGCTACTTACTATTTCTAAGATAAAGGAATACCAATGATCAGCAAATAATTGGTGTACTGCGTCTGAGCTCCTATTCACATTTAGTTGGAAGCCTTATAATCTTCTAATTAATATTTAGTTTGTATGGTGGATGAGATTAGGTTATCAGATATCTGAACAGGCAAAGGAGGACATGGAATATTGGTAGTGATGACAATGAGGGAAAAAGAAGACACACTTGCACTTTCATTTTTACACTTGCACTTTTCAATTTTTACCACAATAATATATGAAGAGTCATGTGATCTACAGACTACAGTGATTATAGATTTGAAGGAGGTGGATTGAAGCCAATTGCTGGAATCAGGAAATAAATTTAATCTGTTGAGCCTGTTGACAGTTGAGGAAAATAAAAAAGCAATTTGCAAGATCACAGTACACAAAAGTTTGAATGACTACTGTTGTGGGAAAAAAAAGATACTCAAAGAGCTGGAAAAGGAGGATATGAAAACAACAAGGAAGATATGTCCTCTATTTGCCCAGTGTCTGGTAACACTAGATGAGGTGGGCCTTTGATCTAACCAATATAACAATTATTTTGTTCCTAATATATCTGGGACAATAAAAAGTGTTCCTGTTAGCCTCAGATACTAGGATTTAGTTCATATTTCAGTGGTTGTCAAGCTTTATTTTTTGTTAAATAAATGATTCTTATCCATTTGTGTGGAGACATATGAAGTTTTCAATCATTTGGGTGAATGAAGTAAAACAAGCCAATGTTATAAATAATAGAATGGAATTCCTTTAGGATGATTGGATGACCTTTAGAAGTTAATAGCCTGGCTTTCTTTATTTCTGCTTTCCATTAATGTTTTCTTGATTAGATAGGGTAAGAATGGACTGTCTCAGAACATTTCTGAACTTACTTATGGCACTTCCAGGAGTGGGCAACAGGGGGTAGAGCTAACAGACATTGAATTTCTGCTTCCTCTGGGCCATCGCAGAGAATGGATTTAAAAAATATAACACCCATTTAAAGATTATGAAATTTAAGAGATTATGAAACGTGAGTTATTTCCCTTGCTTTTCTCCTGAAGATTGGACTGTGTTTGACTTGGAATTGGACACTTTTCAGAGGAGCTTTGACCTTGGATTTTTGGTTAAGAGACTTAAGAGGCCTTTGAAGGTAGACAGGAGAGGAAGGGTCCTATGATGGAAGACTGAGAAAGAATTTGGAAAGAGTTTAAAGAAATACAGCTGAGAAGATAATAGTTGATTTATGAGTGTATAGTGTGAAGGCCCGTTACTCCCTTCTTTCAGTCGAAGTGTCGAGGTCTGGAGAAAGTGGAAGAACTAAATATTTTTAAGACAGAGCCTTGATAAGGTGTGTGTTATAAAGTTAATTGTTGCCATTGATAAGGACAAGACAAAGGAGGATGTGACATTTATGGATTATAGACTGTAAAATTTTTAAAAGGTCAAGAGATCGTTTTGGATGGTAGGATGTCAAAACACAGCAAAAGTATGGAAAGTGTTTGACAAAGACCCAAAGTAGATCTTAGACCTTCAGAGTTATGCCTGATTTGAGTGGAAAAAGCCTTAGAAATGGAAGCAAGGAAAAAATCTTCTGAGTAATCACTGACTCAATCAGATAAATTTGATGTTCTCTTACAAGAGTTAAGACAAATGAAGATAAATATAAAAGAGGATTTGAAGCAAATAACTTATAAAATGGATAGTATGGATGTTAAGAATAACAGATTTGGTGAAACAAAGTCAGGATATGACACGAAATATTACAGAAGTGAGGACTCAGATGGAAGAACATGATAGGGTGTTAAAAAGCCAGATAACTATGATGCATCAGGTGAAAAAGGATTTGATTGAGATATGGACTGTCAGCACCACCCAAATTTACAGATCTGGAGAAAAATGAATAAAATGAAGCAGTGTTGATCCAAAAAGTATTGGACTGGGCTACCTCGATCCACCCAGATGTCCCCTTTACAAGATATGATATTGATGTAATACAGAGAGTTGGCCCCAAAAGGTTGGAAAGAAAATTGCTGAGAGACAATGTGATTCAATTCTCGTCTTACACAAAAAATTGATACATAAATTGCAAAATATGGCATTGATAGTGTTTGGGGGTCATAGTGAGTAGTGAGACTACAATGGAGGAGAGAGATGCATCAAGTTTGTTAATTATTGAAGAAAAATAATATTAATTATAGCTTGGGTTATCGAGCTTTTTTGAGATTTCCATATAGTGGAAGATCTTATAGAGTTGAAACAAAGGAGAAGGCAGTGGAGAAATTAAGGGAGCTCGGAATCATCAATAAAGAAGAGTTCATGGAGCAAATCCAGAAAGTGAATGAGAGGTTGACATTTTTAGGAAGGGAGATGGAGAAGAAGAAAGAAGATGTACAAGAGAAAAGGGAGGCTGGATGAAGCAACAGGAGTTACAAGTTTGCTGTAGAGACAATATATAAATATTTGTAATAGTTATATTAAGGGATATGTGTTATAACATATGTTTGGTTGTTGAAATAGGGTAAAAATGGTTAAGGGAGGTGGAGTGGGCGACCAAAGTCTGTGTATGAATGGCTCCTCTTCTCTCCCCCTTATGCGGCGGTGAGGAGGAAGATCTGAAGAAAGGAAGGGGGACATTATATATGTTTATGGGTGGGTAAGAAGTTATTTCCCCTTCATGGATTACTGCCTTGTCGTGGTGAAGGGGCTTACATAACTTAATGAAGCTATGAGCTATGTCGTGCAGGAACACCCAAGATGGACAGGTCATAATCTGTGCATCTATTCATTCGAGCAGGACTGGCTTAAATTTTAAACTTTTAAATTTTTAAATTTTTAATCTTTAAATATTAATTTTAATTGGGGTTGAAATTTTATGAATTTTTAGGGTTGTTAAGTTTAAACATTTTAAATTTTTTGGCCAATTATTGAATAAGTTTTTTAATTCTCTGTTTTAATTGTACATTGTTATTGTTTTATTGGCTATACACCACCCTGAGTCCTTCGGGAGAAGGGCGGTATAAAAATCGAATAAATAATAATAATAGTAATAATAATGTGATCCACTGGAGAAGGAAATGGCAACCCACTCCAGTATCTTTGCTATGAAAACCCCATGGACAGTACAAAAGGAAAAAAACATATGACACCGGAAGATGAGCCTCTCAGGTCGGAAGGTGTCCAATATGCTACTGGGGAAGAGCGGAGGGCTAGTACTAGTAGCACCAGAAAGAATGAAGTGACTGGGCCAAAGCCGAAAGGATGCTCAGCTGTGGACTCCAGAGGATGGTAGAGGATAGGAAGGCCTGGAGGAACGTTGTCCATGGGGTTGCGATGGGTCGGACACGACTTCGCAACTAACAACTACAACAAGAGGTTATTTACGTTTTGGGATAATATGTATACTTTGTAGTTTTAATTTTGTAAGATTTATGTTAGAGCATATATGGAGACCAAAGGGAATATGTAATATGTGGAATAGATGGTGAAATTGTTGAAAATAGCTACATGGAATGTACATAGCTTGTGGGGGGGGGATAAACAAGGAAGAATTGAAAAATCAATTAACAAAGAGAAAATAGATATTGTATTTTACAAGAACACATCAAAAAGAAAGGGGTGAATAAACTTAAGTTATACTGGGCTGATTTATACAAAAAGGCATTTGATACATCAAAAGCAAGACGGATAGCAATCATTGTAGCTAAAAGATGTGAATTTATGATAAAAGCCATAAAAAGGGATGATATGGGAAGATTTCTTATGGCTTGATTTATGGACAAGAAGTTACCTTAGAAAACTTGTATGCACCTAGTATAAATCAAAGAGAGTTTTATAATAGGGTATATAAAGAAATAGAAGAAGTCAAAAAAGCTTATGTGATAATAGTAGGTGATTATAATATGGTTATGGATAGCGGAATTGACAAATCCAATCCATCAAAAGCAAAAATACAGTATAATAATACAGATTTAAGAAAATTAATTAATAGGAATAGATTGAAAGATGTTTGGAGAGAATTACATGGTAATCAAAAGAGTTATACATATTTTTCTGGTAGACATAAAAATTTTACAAGAATAGATTATATATTTGTAACACCAGAAATATTATCTAAAATAACAAAAGCAGAGATAAAAATAATTAAAATATCTGATCTCGCAATGGTAACTGAATATGGAAATAGATTGTGATTATAAACAGGCAAGTAGATGGAGAATGGATTTGAGGATTTTTTTAAAATAAAGAGATTTTAGAATAAATGGAAAGGGAATTAAAAGAAATATGAACTATAAATGAAGAGGGAGGTAGTAATATAGGTGTAATATGGGATGCAATGAAAGCAGTAGTGAGAGTTGAGGAATAAAATACTCATAATATAAAAAACAAAAAGAGAAATATATAAAATGATTGGAGGAGGAAATTAGGAAACTAGAGAGTAAATATATAGAAAGTAGAGAGAATAGGATTATGTTAGAACTATTGGCTAAATATTGAGATAAAGCAGGTTCAAAGAAATCTAATATATTTAAACGGGGAATTTTATGAAAATAGTAATAAAAATCCTAAAATGCTAGCTAGAGCCACACAAGTTAAAAAGGCAAAAAGCCTGATTGGAATAATAAAGATGTAACATGATGAGAGAAAAATTCTTGATATTTCAGAAGTTCTTTGAAAAGCTATATAAGGAAACTGACATAAATGTGAATGAAAGTCAGGCATATATATATAAAAGAATTTAAATTGTAAAATTCAAGAATATGATAAAAAAATAATGGAATCACAAATAGAAGAAAAGGAGATAGTGGAAGTTATTAATAAATTGAAAATACGTAAGGCATCAGAGTTAGATGGATTAGGCGTAGAATATTATAAAAATTTTAAAGGACTATTGGTGCCAAAGATGAAGATAAAGTTTAATACAATAATAGAAGGGGAAAATATTCCAAGTTCCTGGAAGCAATCTTTGATAATACTGATAGTGAAACCAGATAAAGATCATAGAAACACAGGATCATATAGACCAATATCCTTTATTAATCAGGACGGTAAGATTTTTACAGCAATCTTGGCAAATAGATTGAATATATTTATAGAGAATTATATTAAAAATGACCAGTGTAGATTTATAAGAGGCTATCAAATGTCAGACAAAGTAAGAAGGGTATTAAACATAGGTTATTATATAAAGAATCAAAAATTTAAAAGCAGCTATATTAGCATTAGATGTACTTAAGGCCTTTAATTGTGTGGAATGGCCTACATTGAAGATAGTAGTAGAGAAGTTAGGTTTTGGGGGGAAAAATGGACAAGTGATAAATCAACTATATTCAGAGAATAAAGCGAGAATAGTTATAAATGATGGTGTTACAGAGACAATAACCTTAAGCCAGGGAACGAGACAGGGATGCCCTTTATCCCCAGTTTTATCTGCATTATTGATGGAGGTTTTGGCAAATGCAATTAGGGAAGATTCATTGATTGAAGGAATTGGTGTACAGAAGAAAACTAAAATAAATTTATTTGCAGATGATACATTAGTAACGTTTCAAAATCTCTTAGTTATTATAGAGAGGATATATTTATATCTGAATGAATTTGGGAAATATAGTGGATTACAAATAAACTGGGAAAAATCAGAAATTATGTTATATAACCATACTAAAGAAGAAGTGGATGTATTAAAAGGAAAATATAAATTAAAAATAGTAGATAGTATTAAATATTTAGGCATTGACATCCCAAAAAATATTCAAAGTTAAAGAAAATAAATTATGAAAAGTTAAAGAAAGCTATAAAAGATAAAATAGATAAATATGAGAAAGTAAAATTATCACAGTTTGGAAGAATTGCAATGATAAAAATGAAAGTTTTACAAAAAATTAATTTTTTGTTTTGGATGATCCCAATTAAATTTTCGAATCAAGAATTAAAGCAAATACGGAGGTTGCTGGAGGTGTATTGTAATAGAGGTAAGAGAGCAAGAATAAGTAAAGCATTATAGTATGAACCATTAAAAAAGGGTGGACTGGGTCTTCCAAATGTTAAAAATTATTGGGTAGCTAATCAGTTAAAGGTGGTCCCAGATATTGTAGCAGTAACTAGAGATTTAATATGGAGGGATATAGAGTTGAAAGAATTAACGGAAATAGATGATCCTATAGAAACATACTGGTTTAAAAAGGATATTAAAAAATTGCTAGGAGGATTCAAAATACCTTTTTAAAAAATTTGATAGAATTATGGAATAAATGGAGATACCAGGTAATGCCAGGAATTTCTCCTTTAACACCTATGGTGGAAATGGAGAAATTCCCTAAGATTGAACTGAAACTAAACTAAAAGAAAATCAGATATATAAATGGGAAAACTGGAAGAACAAGATAAAGAATATAACTTTATATTCTAAAGAACATTTCATCAGATATTAAATTAAATTAAATTGGTTGAATTTAATACAATTAGAGAAATGGATAAAAGTGGAAGAAAGATTTGAGGAGAAAGATAATTAAGAAAATTTGAAATAATTATAAAAGAATGTGAGGTGAATGAAGAATATATAGGTAAAGAAAGAATTGGGAAAATATATTTACCAATGAAGAAGAAAAATAATAGATCTGAAAAGAAACCAGCATGGATGCATAAAGAACTATCTGACAAATTGAAAGACAAAAAGGACAAATATAAAAAGTGGAAAGAGGGGCAAATAACTAAGGCAGAATATCAGCAAATAGCCCGAGCCTGTAAAGATGAAGTGAGGAAAGCTAAGGCTCACAATGAACAAAGGCTAGCGACAAAAGTAAAAAATAACAAAAAAAGCTTCTTCCAACATGTTAAAAACAAGAAAAAAGTCAAGGAAACAATTGGCCCATTGCTGGGAGAAAGTGGCAAGAAGATGACAAGCAACAGGGGGAAAGCAGATCTACTTAACTCATATTTTGCATCTGTCTTTACACAAAAGGAAAAAACAATCCAACCTATCAAAAACAGCACTACAAAAAACAGATTAGAAACACAAGTTAAAATAGGGAAGAAAATGGTAAGTGAACACCTGTCTACCCTAGACGAGTTCAAATCACCAGGACCGGATGGATTACACCCCAAGGTTCTGAAGGAACTGGCAGACGTGATTTCAGAACCACTGAACTATATCTTTCAAAGATCCTGGAGCACAGGGGAGCTGCCAGAGGACTGGAAAAGAGCTGATGTAGTTCCCATCTTCAAAAAAGGAAAAAAAACAGATCCAGGAAACTACAGACCTATCAGCCTGACCTCAATACCGGGGAAGATTCTGGAAAAGATAATCAAGCAACGAATCAGTGAACACCTAGAAGCAAACAAAGTAATAACCAAAAGCCAACATGGGTTTGTCAAAAACAGATCATGCCAGACTAATCTTATCGCATTCTTTGACAAAATGACAAAATTAGTAGACCAGAGGAATGCTGTCGATATAATTTACTTGGACTTCAGTAAAGCATTTGATAAAGTAGACCATAACCTACTACTAGATAAAGTAGAAAAATGTGGGTTAGACCACCAGATGGATTTGTAATTGGCTGACCAACCGCACTCAACGTGTAGTCCTCAATGGAACTACATTCACATGGAGGGAAGTATGCAGTGGAGTACCCCAAGGTTTTAGGTCCAGTACTCTTCAACATCTTCATCAATGACTTGGACCAGGGGATAGATGGGGAGCTCATCAAATTTGCAGATGACACCAAGCTGGCAGGAATAGCCAACACTCCAAAAGATAGGCTCAAGATACAGAAGAATCTTGACAGACTTGAACATTGGGTGCTATCTAACAAAATGAAATTCAACAGTGAAAAAAGTAAGGTTCTACATTTAGGCAAAAAAACCAAAATGCACAGGTACTGTATATGTGGTACCTTGCTCAATAGTAGTACCTGTGAGAGGGATCTTGGAGTCCTAGTGGATAACCATTTAGATATGAGCCAGCAGTGTGCAGCAGCTGCTAAAAAAGCCAACACAGTTCTGGGCTGCATAAACAGAGGGATAGAATCAAGATCACGTGAAGTGTTAGTGCCACTTTATAATGCCTTGGTAAGGCCACACTTGGAATATTGCATCCAGTTTTGGTCGCCACGATGTAAAAAAGATGTTGAGACTCTATAAAGAGTGCAGAGAAGAGCAACAAAGATGATTAGGGGACTGGAGGCTAAAACATATGAAGAACGGTTGCAGGAACTGGGTATGTCTAGTTTAATAAAAAGAAGGACTAGGGGAGACATGATAGCTGTGTTCCAATATCTCAGGGGTTGCCACAAAGAAGAGGGAGTCGGGCTGTTCTCCAAAGCACCTGAGGGTAGAACAAGAAGCAATGGGTGGAAACTGATCAAAGAAAGAAGCAACTTAGAACTAAGGAGAAATTTCCTGACAGTTAAAACAATTAATAAGTGGAACAACTTGCCTGCAGAAGTTGTGAATGCTCCAACACTGGAAATTTTTAAGAAAATGTTGGATAACCATCTGACTGAGATGGTGTAGGGTTTCCTGCCTGGGCAGGGGGTTGGACTAGAAGGCCTCCAAGGTCCCTTCCAACTCTGTTGTTATTTTATGTTATGTTATGTTATATATAGAATATTAACTGAATTAGAGCAGGCAAAAGGTTTAAAATTAATTTGGGAATCAAATTTAGGAGAAATAAATGATAATGATTGGAAAAATATTTAGAATAGAAGATTATATAAGAATATGTCAGAGTTAAGGAAAATGGATATAAAGTGATATGGAGGTGGTACCTAACACCACACAAATTAAATCAAATAAATATACAAATATTTGTTGGAGGTGCAAGAAAGAGGTTGGAACATATAAACATATGTGGTGGGCATAGTGGATTTCAATTTAGTTTGCTATCAGTTCGATCATGTGCATATGCGCTTGCGCTTGGATGCAACACGTGCATGCGCAGAACTCTGGGTGGGTGGGCAGAGCCTCCTGCCACCACTGCTACCAGTTGTTATGGAAGAAGAAATATAAGGAAAAAAATTGTCTGCAGCGGAGGAGTGCACTGTAATATTTGTATTTTTCCCTTTTTTGTGTTTAGATATATATGTACTATGTTTGTATTATTTGTATTTAAAATAAAAAAAAATATTTTTTAAAAAAAGGAGTGGGCAACACAGAACTCCTGACTTGACTTCTCATTTAATTATGAGTTCTATACCATATAAGTCAGTGGTGAAATTCAATTTTTTTACTACCGGTTCTTTGGGCATGGCTTGGTAGGCGTGGTGTGGTGTGGTGTGGCTTGGTGGGTGTGGCAGGGGAATGATACTGCAAAATCCCCATTTCTTCCCCACTCTGGGGCCAGCCAGAGGTGGTATTTGCTGATTCTCCAAGCCAAAAAATTTCCACTACTGGTTTTCCAGAGCCTGCTGAATTTCATCCCTGATATAAGTTAAGCGAACTAGCAAGATTAATATTCAAATTTATGATACATAACTATGTATTTTTCTTCCTTAGGAACGCTGGAATGAATCTGTTAATAATCTCGATCAAAGATTGCAAGGAATTGTAGGTGATGTCCTTATATCAGCAGCTTGTATTGTCTACAGTGGAATGTTATCAGCGGAGTATCGTCAACAGCTAGTCAATGACAGTTTGAAACTCTGCAGTGATAACAATATTTTGATCTCTCCAAATTACTCATTGGTTAACTGCATGACAGAAAAGAATGAGGTAGCAAACAGAGAAAAAATAAGAATAAAATTGTTTTATTTATAACTTTATCTAAAAACTATTCTCAAATTTAACATTTCTTTCTCAGATTACACTTTTTATCAGTTAAAATAATTAATAAATAGTTGTATTATTTATTAGAATTTTTTTGAGAAAATATACCATGATTTACAGGATTGTTCATTATTACCATAATTAGTGCATGGGGGGGGAATATTATAGGCAAGATTATAAATCTATAAAATCATTTTATAGGTCCGCAGATGGCAAAATGCAGGTTTGCCACATGATCAATACTCTACAGAAAATGCAATATTTGTAAAACATGGACAACGGTGGCCTTTACTAATTGATCCAGAAAGGCAAGCTTACAAATGGATATGTCAAATGGAAGGCAGCAAATTGCGACAAATCTGTGCTACAGATGTCAATTACTTAAGAACAATTGAATACGCTTTGCAGTTTGGTGACTCAGTCCTTTTGCAGGTAATTCGACTTCAAACACAGACAGCACATCCAACATACAGATGAAGAAAAATATAATGCAATCAGTGCAAAGGATGAGCATCTACACTATAACATAAGAGATTTTGAAGAACTGTAATTCCCTACTTACTATTAAAAGACTTTTTTAAAAAATAGGGCTGATTTTATTAATTATTATTGGATATAAATTAAAAGTTAGAATTCTGAAAACTATTAAACTCCAGGTTTCAAAATGGTATAGGCAGGATCCTTCTTTCCAGGGTTCCAGGAAAGAATGCATATTTGTTTAACAAATGTATAAGGCTGCCCATTTATCAAAAGGAATTGTGGATAGCAACAAAAATAAAAACATAATACAATTATTTTTAAAAAAGCAAAAATGGACAGAAATGGCAAAGACGATTAGGTTCTGGTAAAATTCATAACCATAAATCAAACACTATGCCAGCTCCATTAATATCTTGGCCTCAGTCAACAGGTTGAAAGCCAGGTCTTCACTGGTTTCCTGAAAGCGAATAGAGTAGAATAGAATAGAATTAGAATTGAACAGAACAGAACAGAATAGAATTCTTTATTGGCCCCACAAGAAATTAGTCTTCAGTGCATAAGCTCTCGGTGTACATAAAAGCTATAAGTAATAAATCATGATCATAGTCATCATAAACATACATTCATCATAAATAATAAGATACAACACTTAGTGATAGTCATAGGATACTAAATAAACAACATACATCATACTGGGAAACTAAACAATATAAATCATAAAGATACAAGCAACAAAGTTATAGTCATAAGTAGAAAAGAACATAGAATAACAGAGTTGGAAGGGACCTTGGAGGTCTTCTAGTCCAACCCCCTGCCTAGGCAGGAAACCCTACATCACTTCAGACAAATGGTTATCCAGCATCTTAAAAAACTCCCAGAGTTAGAGCATTTGCAACTTCTGGAGGCAAGTTGTTTCCACAAAAGGAAATAGGTAATAGGAAAGATGATAAGAAGAATACTAATACAGCCTTACTAAATAGTTTGATGTGGGAATTAGTTATTTAGCAGAGTTATGGAATGTGGGGGGGAACTGTCCTTATGTCTAGTTGTTCTGGTATGCAGTGCCCTATCGTGTCGTTGTGAGGGTAGAAGTTGAATTTATGTCCAGGATGTGAGGGGTCTGTAGATACTTTCACAGCCATCTTTTTGATTTGTTCAGGTCCTCAATGGAAGGCAGCAATAGTTTTTTTCTGCAATTCTAATTATTCATTGAAGTCTATGTCTGTCTTGTTTGGTTGCAAAGCCAAACCAGACATTTATAGATGACAGACTCAATAATTCCTCTGTAGAACTGTTGTCAGCAATTCCTTGGGCAGTCTAAGCTTTTTGAAATGGCGCAGAAAGAACATTCTTTGTTGTGCTTTTTTGATGACGTTTTTGATGTTAGGTGTCCATTTTAAATCTTGAGATATTATAGAACCTAGAAACATGAAGGTCTCTGCTCTTGATACTATATTGTCTAGTATTGTAAGAGATGGTGGTATAGGAGGGTTTCTCCTAAAGTCTACCATCATTTCTACGGTTTTGAGTGTGTTTAGTTCAAGATTGTTCTAGTCATAGCACAAGGCTAGTTATTCAATCTCCCATCTGTATGCAGATTCATCGTTGTCTTGAATGAGTCCAATCATTGTTGTCTCATCAATAGTTTAACAGAGGGATCTTTTGAGCAGTTAGCCTGAATTTCCTGACATATCCTAGACCTAGTCTATTCAGCTGGGGACTTCTCCAAGAACCTTTTCCTTCAGTCCAGCACCAGGAAAAATAGAAAGGAGTGAAATACATACCTTGTACCAATCCTAAAATACAAGGGATAGTTGCGCAACAAAGCAATTTCACACTTAATATTTCAGTGAAAAATTAAGTTTTTTAATGATATAACCAAATCTCTACATCAAAGTGCTATATTAGGAAAAGGAGAAGCAAGAAAATTGAATCACAGAATTAAAAATAAAAATTTAAATGTTGATCTCACTAAACTGTTTTTATATTAGCTGCTTGAATAATGTTAGAACACTCATACCAAACAGGATGGTTAGGAAAGACTGCATCTAGCTTTTTGCTATGATGTGGTATGGACAGTCTTTTTCCTGCTTCTTCTTCTCATGGTATTGGACATTAATTTCATGGTTCTATATAATGTAGCTTTAAGTGAAAGCCAGCCAACCGATATCTTTTAGATATTATTTGGACAATCAAATAAAACACGCCAACTCTAATAAAGCAAGATAAGTTATCAAATCAGAAAATTAATTTATCATTGACATCACTTCTCTATCAATGCAATAAAAACATTTCTAGTTTTCAGCTAAAGGCATTGAGAACCAATCTGGCTAATGGTTAAGAGGTTAGAATGGAAATGGGGAAATGGATTTTAGTTCTGGTCCTGTTTTCAACTTTTATTTTCAAGTTCTAGTCCTCCTTAGGTACAAAAACCCAGCAGGGTGATTTTAGGCAAGTTATTCTCGTCATGTTTGAAAATGTTGCCAAAAAATCCACATGTTGTATGTACCTGGCAAAAGCTAAGGAGGCTGATTTGAAGATATACCGACATGCATATAGACATCATTGAAGAATTGCATGAGAAAGACAAAGTGAGAAATAAAATATAAATTATTGTTCATTCATGCCTCTTATAGTGTGATCAATTTATGATGTTTTGTGTATTGTTAAGCCATAACAATACATTAAACAACACATTAATGTTCCTCGCTGGAAGCAATTCCTCATCAAAAAAGAACGAAGTATAGAGCCGTGATGGCGAACCTTTGGCACGCGTGCCACAGGTGGCACACAGTGACCTCTCTGATGGCACGTGAGCCGTCACCCCAGTTCAGCTCCGCTGCACATATGCTCATGCCTCCCGCCAGCCAGCTGGTCTTTGGGTCTCTGCCATGCATGTGTGGGGGCATGGGGGGCGAGTGCACAGACGTGGGGCACATATGGGGGGGCGCAATAACATTGCATTTTTGGGATTTGGGCGCATGTGTGTGCTTTGGGCACTTGGCCCGGAAAAGGTAGCCATCACTGGTATAGAGTATCATAATTACTGTAGGAAGTGCCTTTTTCAAAGAACAGGAAAGTTACTTACTGTATGTAATATTGACTACAATCTTTTTTTTTTTTAGGATTTTCCTGAAACATTGGATTCAAATATAAAATCAATCTTAAGCAAAGAGATCTACAAAAAAGGAGGACAAGAATTCATTAGAATAGCAGATTCTGAAATTCAGTACAATTCAGACTTTCGGTAATTGTTTGTATAAATTGAATAACTTTAAGCCTGCACTTTATGTTTTACTACTGTATTGCTGAACATTGTTATTTGGAAATTGTCTACTGCTAGATTAAAATTATTTTAAAAATAAATACCATGTGTATTTATTTTAAATTTAAATTTTTTATTTTATTTTAAAACCATGTGTTTTAAAACCATGTGTACCAGGGGTGAAATCTAAAAATTTTCCCTAATGGTTCTGTGGGCGTGGCTTAATTGGTGGGTGTGGCTTGGTGGTCAGGTGACTGAATGGGCATGGTCAATAATAATAAATAATAAAAATAATAAAGTATACAAAACTTGGGAGGCACCGGTCTACTTTCTTTAAAAATAGAGGCCCCGGTTTACCAATTGCCTTTTACTGAGAGGCCCCGATCTACCTTCTTTAAAAACAGACCCCAGTCTACCAATTGCCTTTTACTGACAGGCCCCGGTCTGCCTTCTTTAAAAATACTACAGCGCTGATCAGCTGTAGTGTGGCCCTTTGAAGTGCCGCGGCAGTCATTTAAGGCCGTTTGCAGCTATATCACCACTGAGCGCTTCAGGGACAGAGAAGAAGAACAGCGAGGCGTGGGCAGTAGGGGGGGCAGGGATTTTTGCTACCGGTTCTCCGAACTACCTGCCCCCATCGCTTCCGGATCGCGCGATCCGGTCCGAACAGGGAGCATTTCACCCCTGATGTGTACCACAGAAAGCCACAATGAGTTATGCACTATTAAATCTAGTGCAGTTCACGAGCAACAGAGCTACCAAAACTATCTAGCACCTTGGATTCTAGCAGAAAGGGTGCTTCAGAGCACATGTGTATGCATGCATAGCATCAATCAGTAATTGTTTATACCTAATGCATATTTTCCCATGATTATGCATTTTATTATCATTTATGTGATTATATTACAGAAGAAAATGAATCTGGGGAAAAATGCAGCTATTTTAAGGGGTTAACAATAGATACTGTGTGAGCACTCCTGTATATTCCAAAGCACTTTTCTCTTCATGTATCCTAATAGTTACCTCAGTGGTCACTCATAGATTAGTTCTCGAATGAGATTCATACAACTGTGTTAGAACTAAGTATCAGTTGATAAAGATCATTAAATCATCTGGGCATACTTACCTGGAATATTTGGCCCTAGTGCTTGCCTATATTTTGAATATATTGAATAATATAAAATAATATAAAATAATATAAAAATACAAAAAGGGTATTTTTCTTTACAATTAAATTTAAGGCAAGACATATGTTTATCATATGTGTGTGTTCTTTTTGTCCTATAAAATTGAAAGCTTAGAGGATTTTTAGACTGTCAAAAAATAGCAGGGTGGAAAAGAAACCTGCCCTTTCTTTGCACCCCACAATTCATGTGTTAACTCTATTCTTCCAGACAATAGAAAAGAAGTTAGAGAAAGAGTGGAAAGTACTTCCACATGCCATATTCTCAAAATATATGCTTTAATCCTGTGTTGTTTTATAACAGGGCATATGAATATCTAATTAGTCAATAATTAATCAGTGAGGGAGAATGATCATGGGACTAGAAACTAAACATGAGGAGATTGAGACACACAATATGTACAGAATAAAAAGAAGAAACCAAGTAGGAAAGTGCCTGAAAATGTATTATTCACAACACAGCCTAATTATTCTACCCAAGAATGTGCAAAATAATTACTATGACTTAGAAAAAAGCAGATTGCAGAAGGAATGTGAAAAAAATATTGTTAGATCATTCTTTTTACCTTGTTAGAAGTTCTAAATAATAATAATTATTATTATTATTATAATTATTATTAATATAAAATTAATAATATAAAATTAATAATTATAATATTATTTTATTATAATTTTATTATAATTATAATATAATATTATAATAATATAATATTATTAATATAAAATTATTATTATTATTATTATTATTATTATTATTATTATTATTATTAGAGATACTTTAATTTAGACTTCTGTAGACTTAGTTACAGTCTTTCCATTCTATACATTCAAACCACTCCATTCATGAACATTTCTTATATTTCTTAGTGATTCCTTACTGAGTCAGTCCAATGCAATAACGAGCATTGGCAAGTTGAAATATCCTGTTGTTCTACTCAAAATTTAAAAAGGAAAAAGAAAAATTACAAATTAAAATTAATTTCCAACGGAAGGCCCTGAAAACATAATTACAGATTTTTAAAATGCAGGTCAAGCAAGAGCCAAACAGATCTCTTCCATATGCTGGAAAAGCTCCCTTGAAAGTGGGGGGTGGAGCAAGCTTCCAAAGATGCAAATCTTAACAACCAGACAGTGTTATACGGGTATTCCCTTGTATTAGATAGCCATGTTTTATGTCATTGAGGTCTTAATAGACTAGTATTTTAGATTAAATGCAAGTAAGAAAATAAATAAAAATTTGGCTCTAGAAAAAATATTCAGGATGTTAGCAATAACAATAGCACTTAGACTTATATACTACTTCATAGTGCTTTTACAGCCCTCTCTAAGTGGTTTACAGTATCAGTATATTGCCCCCAACAATCTGGGTCCTAATTTACCCACCTCGGAAGGATGGAAGGCTGAGTCAATCTTGAGCGAGTGAGATTTGAACTGCCGAACTGCAACTAGCAGTCAGCTGAAGTAGCCTGCAGTGCTGAACTCTAACCACTGCACCACCTGAACTCCATCATCATGTTGGATGATACTAGATGTTCTTTTTAATATAAAAAAATATAATATTGTAATATTTTGTGATATTACAAAATCTGAAATCATGTAACATATAAAAAAGTAATATTTACTTATTAGATCTGTACAGAGGATGTTTTCCTAATGGATATGAGTTATAATTAAAGATTATGACATAGATTGGTATTCTGTATGAAAAAGCTTTATAAATATTTGTGATTATTTCAGATTATACCTGACAACGCAGAAGCCCAATCCTCATTTTTTGCCAGCAACATGCAATATTGTTACAATGATAAACTTCACTTTAACATTCCATGGTTTGCAAAATCAGCTGTTATCTGCGGTTGTAAATAAAGAAAAACCTGAGCTTGAAGAACAGTACTGCAAGTTGATGGAAAGCATATCAATTGATCTGGTAGCACTACATGAATATGAACAAAGATCACTTCAACTTTTGCAACGAACAAGTGGTAAATAAGACTTTGAAAAACTTCATATATTTTATATCATTTTGCAGAAAGTATAAAATCTTATTAAATAGAATTCAAAGGCCAAAAACTTCATTTTTTTGAAAATAATGTTTCATTATCTGTGTACAAAAGCTTATAATCTTCATTTGGATAGTAGTAGCATAAAAGCTAATACTTCCCAACTCACATGTTCTTCAACTAATATTAACATAACTCTGCATCATACTAATTGAAGGACACCGTCATACAGTAATTTTCATTGCAATATTATGATTATCTCCAAATGCCTTCCTATAACTATGCTTTCTGCTGTATAAATAATAATCAGTTAACATTGGTAAGTGGGACTGGAATTTCCATGGCTAAGCAATGCAGTTGTAAAGCATGATGTCATGTAACTACATCATTTAGGGATGGCAATCCTGAACTCTTGATTGCCATCATTAAGCGAGGGTCACTGTAGTTGCTGTATCAATGATATGAGCGGCATAGAAATTGAATAAATAAATAAATAGATAAATAACCACAGGTCAGAAGGGTGCACAAGGGGCTGGCATTGCATGAGCATGGCATGTCTTAGGATAACTGCTGCAGGATGTGGGAGAATGCAAGAGGGCACATGAAGAGCTGGTATGGCATGACCACATGTAATGGTATGTGGGAAAGACCTTGAGAGACAGGGCAGAGTTGCTGCTTAGAGTATAGTCAGATAAGGAACGACATAGCCCACAGCAGGGATGTGGGTAAAGCAATAGGTTCAGAAGAGATCCTCTCTAACTGTAAAGGAGATGACAAGGGATCTGTACTTTTGGACTGATGTCAATCTTCCCAGGTAGGCAGGAAAGAAAACATCACCAAGAGAACTAATTCTACTTTATTATATGGCTATATTAACACACAATTATGGAAATCTGAAAATATGGTCCAGGAAGATGGTTTGAATTTATTATATACTTTGATCCAGTATAACCAGTATACTTAGAGAAAAACAAACACACAGAATGAACTGGAATCTTGTATTTAAAAATATGCAGTTCACAGGGATAGTTCTCATTATCTTACACTTGAGGCTGTCCCTTTATATATCACTTATATTATATCCCTCTTCCAAACATGAAATGAAACATGCAGTTCTGACACTGTTCATATTTTCCTTGGAACTCCAAATAATACTTGTTTGTCATAGTCCAGTGGTGGGTTTTGCCCTGGTTTGGGTGAATCGGTAGTGGTAGTGGCTCTGCCCACCCACCCAGATGTCATCAAAGATGCTCTGCACATGCAGAGAAGTGCTGTGAGCGAAGCGAGCGTGTGCACGCACACACTCATAGTTCCGAACCGGTAGCAAAGGTAAGTGACGTACCTTACACTGTCGTAGTCCCAGTGTATTCCCTGGCAATTTTTATTTACAAGAACCCCAACAACAGACCTCTCCATAAGTAAAAGTATGTGTTTCTCTGGGACCAGGCAGCTACAATGTGAGCCCAGGAAAAGATGCAGCATTTTAAAAATGATTCCAACAACTGCAGCAAGGTTTCCTTTTTTCCTTAGAAGCTTTTCAGATCCAAATAGCTACATAGTTCTAATAATGTCACATAAAAACTATCTTTTATTGGTTTCATAACTTTGCTAACAAGGCCCTCTTGTTATACTGCTTTCTGATTTGTAAAGTGAATATTTAATTTAGAAAATATAATTATTTAATTTATTCTATTCTACAATTCAATTACACTTTTTTACAGGGCACCTTTTAGATGATCAAGATCTCATTGAAAATTTGCAGCGAACAAAAATTACCTCATCAGAGATTTTTCAGCGTGTAGCAGATTCAGCAGCAACAGAAGTCACCATAGAAGGATTGCGTAAAGCGTATATTCCTATAGCAACTCGTGGTGCTGTGCTCTACTTCGTAATATCAGATCTTATACACATCAACCATGTCTATCAGTTTTCACTGAACTGGTTTCATAAGATCTTTGTAGACTCTATAGATATTGTGAAGAAAAATGACATTTCTCTCAGTGATGCTCTTTCAAGTACAAAAATAAGTGAATATAAGGTGCAAAGTGAAGAAACATTAACAGAAAGTGAAACTGAGATAGATCATTTCAAAATACATATTAATGATATAATTGAGACACTAACATATCATGTCTATGAGGTACTTAAATATAATACATAAATTATTTTTGGTTAATAGGACTTGCATATGTATTTGGCAAATGTGGCAATATTAATGTGTTTTTTTTTATTTTGCAGACAGTTTCTTCAGCTTTGTTCAATAAAAATAAGCTATGCTTTGCTTTCCTACTGTGCACAGCAATCATGAAAAATAATTGTGGTGAAAATGTATTCACAAATAAACTTGGATTTATATCAGACAATGAGTGGAATTTTTTCCTGTACTCTAGCATGATAGCAAATATTAAGCAACCATCGATCTCTGATTTTACTGGTAAACAAAAAATATTCATATTTTCAGTAAATAAATGTGTAAAGATAATAATGTGCTCTCAGGAATGGATTCCATCATCCTTGAGTAAATATGTAACATACATGTAAAATTATAGTAAGAATTGGCCATAGAAAACTATAAGTAATCAACATACCATATTTCATTTGAGCTAAGCAATTACTTTTAGATTTTATAAGGCTCCTCCCTGAAATTTTTGTGAACTATTATAAACTGGGTTGAAAATTGTCAAAATAAGAAATGTGAATACTGGGAAAATTTAATCAAAAAATTCTCAAAGCTTTATAGATATATTCTAACGTACTGGGCATTGATTAATAGTATAATTTTCTAAGTGTAAGGCTTTTTGTATCTATGTATGTATGTGTGTGTTTTATAAGTCTGAAAAATGGTCATAAGTCACTTTTTTCAGTGCTGTTATAACTTCGAACAGTCACTAAATGAAAATTGTAAGTTGAGAACTACCTGTACCTCACATGACTTAAGATAAGAGAAAATGGAACAATTAAATGAATAACAAACTTTCATTTCTTTTCTCTCCTTTCCTGACATTTCTCAGATCAGATATCTATTCCTACAGATGTTTCTTCCAAAGCATAAGCAGATATATGCTTATTTAGCTTTTCTGGCCAAACCTGTGCCACCAGACAACAGGGACTTGTATAAATTCCTTTTCTTTTGGCTCTTAATTATGTTGTTTTCCTTCAGTTGATTTATTATTTTCTTATCTATTTTAATTGTGGAGACAGCAGAGGTACCTGCTATCTATTCCCAAGTAGATATTTGATTTCTTCTGTATTAGAATCATAGAATTGTAGCTTTAGAAAGTCACACAAGCTTTCAAGATTCACCAAGCACCTATTGGGTGCTAGAATCCAAATTATTTTTTCCTATTTGACAATTCTGGGCACTTACTGTATTTTTCGGAGTATAAGATGCACCTTTCCCCCCCCCCGAAAAGGGGGTGAAAATTTGGGTGTGTCTTATACACTGAATGTAGCCCCGCCCACCCACTGGCCCCCACCCCATGGCCTCTGCCTCCCAGCAATTTACCTCCTTGCAGCAAGCAGCAAGAAGAAACAGCCCATTTCAACTTTAGCGCAGTCTAATTAGCACAAGTTGATTGTCTGTTGGATCAGCCTCCTGACTTTCAGTTGTTTCAGGCTGTAGGCATTGCACTTGCCTATTGCTGCACAGGCTTCTGCTGCTTGCTGCAAAGAGGTAAATTGCTGGGAGCAGATTTTTTTTCTTGTGCTAATCAAGCTATGCTGAAAACGAAAATGAAAGTAAAGCAAGCTGTTTGCTGTTTGCTGCAATCAGGCAAAATTGCTGGGAAGCAGAGACAGATTTCTTTTTCTTGTTTTCCTCACCAAAAAAGATAGGTGCGTCTTATAGTCCGGAACATCTTACACTCCGAAAAATACAGTAACTGAAGCATATCAGACAGGTGAGTTTCTAATCTTTGCTTGAACACGTTGATGAAGGGTAGAGGGAAAATGACTCCCTTGGTAAATTGTTCTGATGTAGGATTGTTTTTATTTTTAGGAAGTTTTTTCTAATATTTTTTCTAATATTCAACTGGAATCTGTCTTCCAGTAACTTAAATCCATTATTCCTAGTTCTTTCTTTTGGAATCAGAGAAAAGCGATCTTGATCTTTTTCCATGTGACATCCTTTCTGATATTTGAGGAGTGCTATCATATCCTATCTCAATAATCTCTTCTAAAACTAAAGAATGCAACTCTTAGAGTCATTCTTCATAGGACTTAGTTTCTAATCCCCTTGTCCACTTTGTTGCCTTTTGCTGAACAATTCCAGTTTCTTTGACTCCTTAAATTATAGTGCCAAAACCATCTACAGTTCTGAAGTTCTTTTGATCCAACAGAATAGACTAGAATAATTTAGCCTTGTAATGAGACTATTGCCTTATACACTGTAAGCCGTCCTGAGTCTTCGGAGAAGGGCGGGATATAAATGTAAATTTAAAAAAAAATGTTCATCCTTTGTAGGATTTTATAGAGATTGGTATCTTGAATTCATGAGCAAAATATCAGTTAAAATGTGAAAGAAATATTCACTCACAGCAAACTGATTGTGTCCTGCTGGTGATTAAACCAAGTTTTGGTGCTACCACAGAATACAGCTTTATTCCATAGGATTTCTGAGAAGAGGAAAGAAAAGGAAAAATTGGGCATCTTGAATACGTTATGTCTAAAGATAAATTCTCTTCTAAATATCTTCTGTGTAAAGTCCCCTTTAAGGCGGTTTTGAAATTGATGGCAGTTTCTGCACATACTATATGTTATTTTTAGTCACAACATCTAGGATCGTGATTGGTCAATTGACTGCCTCTCAGATTGGCTTTTCAATCCACTAGTCAGGACGATCATGACAACATGGACATATTGCAGCCAGAATTAATAATTTGGTTATAATTTATGTTTTGAATGAAAATCAGAATACTTATTTACGGGACCGGGTTATTTACGGGACCGCCTACTGCTACCAAATACCTCTCACCGACCCGTGCGCTCTCACAGAGAGGGACTCCTCAGGGTGCCGTCAGCTAGGCAGTGCCGTCTGGCGACACCCAGGGGAAGGGCCTTCTCTGTGGGGGCTCCCACCCTCTGGAACGAACTCCCTCCAGGACTACGTCAACTTCCGGATCTCCGAACCTTTCGTCGCGAGCTTAAAACATACTTATTCATCTGCGCGGGACTGGATTAGGTTCTTAAAGTAATTGGTTTTAAGGGGTTTTTTTATTATTTATACTGTTTTAATGATTTGGGCTTTAGAATAAGTTTTTTAATTGTCGTTTTAATCTGTATTTATATGTGTTTTAACTGCCTGTAAACCGCCCTGAGTCCGTAGGGAGATAGGGCGGTATATAAATATGATAAATAAATAAATAAAATAAATATTTGTCCTAATTAAATGTTTCATATTATTTTATTAGGTTCATGTATATTTAACAAAACTGCTCCATTCCACTGGATAAGTGAAATGATGTGGAAAGAATGTCAGTATATGAGTACTCAAATAACAGCGTTCAGCCTATTGTGCAGTTCTCTGTCAACATATCCTCAACAGTGGAAAGATTTTCTAGATAGTGAGAATGTGTATGATTTGATTAGTACATGTTATAGATCATTATCACCAAAGCAAGGTAACTGCTAAAATGTAATGATTTTCCTGGGCTTATACAAATGCAATTTTGAAGTCCCTATGCATCCCTTACCTCTACCTCTTCCAAAACCAGTTAGAAGAGGATTTGTGCTGATTGTTTTTTTCTAATTAGGTGCTAGAAATAAATTAATTAAATCACATATCTAAATGTAGATGGGAAATGTATAGCTGTGTACTTTATGTAACTGTAATATACATACATACTAACATGCCTTCCATATGGCACTAACCAAGTCTAGATTGTTGATGTTCTAAGAGTAAACTAATAACTTGTTCTATATGCAGCCCATAGTAATTCCATACAAATGAAACTCAATATTTTATAGTGTTTTTTTTCAAGATTTATTCAAATACTTCTGCAAATAATCTTTATTAGCAATCTACCATCCTTTCCTCTAACTCTTATATTCAAATTAGCATTTCAACTCCCTTGTTAATGAACCCTGGACATCATGCATATTTTAAATAAAAAATTACATTTAAATTATGTTTTTGTTTTTTTGTAAAATAGCATGTCCCTAAATACAATGGTATAAAAAAAATTCACAATAAAATAATTCAAAAAGTTAAAATATTTAGATTACTAAAATCAAGGAGGCTGAAAAACTTAAAGTCATTTTAAAACACTAGTCAATGTTAGTCATATTGTCTGATCCTTTGAAGGCAAGAGATCAGTTGAATTGCTACAGGGCAGTATACTTTCCCGCATAAAATAAATCACATTCTCCATAGAATTTGCCTATTAATGTGAAACAATGATTTGCTGACCAATGAGTAGGATGATAATGGTTAAATGTAAAAGTTTATTCAACAATTGTTTGGCTTGTGTTGCAGGAACTCATAGTAAAATGAGATAATTACAGAACTTACAAACATATATAATAAATATTCCACATTATATGCTTTTTTCTTATATATTTTTGCACATATTGTGGCCTTTTTGTTCCTTATATGGCCTTTTAAAATACTGATTGCTTATTTCTATATCCTAGAATTTCCTGGCTTGCATAGTGATTGCATGACGTTTAGAAATAACTAGACAACCCATGCCTCATTGGGCCATCATTTCAGAGATATTTCCTTACCTAAATAAAAAAATAGAATGATCAAGATGGGCAAATAAGCAGTGGGAGCAAATGACTTCCTTCCTTCCTTCCTTCCTTCCTTTCACATTTCCTCCTCCCCTCTCTCTTCCCAGCAGGCAGGTAAATGGCTAGTTCTAGGTGGGTGAGCAAGGGATTATGACACTGGCTGGGAAACTGTCAGAACATAGAAAACAAAGATCATGTACAGCAGTCCAGTAGTGCAACAACAGTCACTAGTAATAAAGTAACCATAACTTCCCCAAATTTAATTCCCTCAGGAATCATGGGCTCCATATTTTTGATACATTCTATAAGTTAGCCCATTTGAGGTACATTGATCAAAAATTATTTTCTATAAAGTATGATTTCGCCCATTTAAAAGTCATGACAAGAATTTTAGTAAAGGACATCTTGTTTGATCAAGACAATACGCAATACAAAAAAGTACCAATTTGTAACAATGTTTATACAGTATAATTGTTAAACATTTCAACATTTCAGTAATTATTTAATAATTTCTTTAATCTGTTAGCAGATGCAGAATCACAGCTACCAAGAGAAAGTGAGGAGGATGAGGAGAGTATACCTGTAATTTTTCCTTGGGAGAAGCTTTCTCCATTTGAAAGACTTATATTGGCAAGTAATGAAAATATTACTGGTTTAAACTATTTTTTGGCATCTAGCAGAAGCTGATGTGAAAGATATCTGACGTTGATGATATCGGCATACAAAATTCAAAAACTATTGTATTGGGAGGGCCAAATCTTTTTGCTTGAGATTAGATCTCCTGCTATTTCTGAGGACTGTGAGGGCATGATTTTGACATCTCAAGTGTGGGAAAGAATGAACTTTTCTGATTTTTTGCTAGTTGTTTTCATGATTGGAAAGAGGGCTAAGGGAGGGGCAAAAATTAGGTATTTGTGTTCCTCTGCTAAGCAAGACCCAGAACTAAACATCACAACACTTTTTGTAAAACAAGATGTTATCATTGTCACTTTTATTTTTTCTAGATAAAAGTTCTCCGTTCAGAAATGTTAAACCGTGCAGTACAAATATTTGTAACTGAGAAATTAGGAACTAGGTATTTTCAGACTGGAGGAATTAATTTAAAAGGAGTGTATGAAGAATCTGATTCTACAACTCCACTAATTCTCATCCATACTCATGGTGAGCATTTTATGGGGTGTATGTGTTCCTCTGTGTATAGCACATGTGAATATATGTGTTAGTTTGTAAATTATTCTTTATTTACTGTATATAAGTGCAAATAATACATTTATCATCTAACTAAGACTACTTATTACTAACAAGATCAGCACATTCTGATTGCTTCCACCCATCTTATCCAATCCAACAGGAGAGGAATACTGTGGGTACCATTGGCTAATGAATATCTGCCAGTGAGACCCTATAGAAGAGGCATCCCTCCATAGTGCCTACCTTTGTATAACGTCATCCCTCCAGAGATTAGGTTAGGTCTCAATTGTATATTAAACTTTTACTTTCTCCAAATCAATATGTTTGTTTGAATCCAGAATTTTCCACAAAATCCACTAAACATCAAATATCCCTTCATTTTTTTTCATATTTCCAACATAAATTTAAAGTGCCTTTATAATTTCTAGACTATTTCTCCAGTCTTCATTGTTTCATCTGTATATTATAACCATTATTTTAGCCCACTTCATCATATGTACTTTCACTTGTTCTTTTGTTGTTATTGTTGTTGCTTTATGATGTTTTATATGTGTAAGTTGCACAGAGTTTTATGACTGGGCCAGCATAGAAAATGTGCTAAATAATTAAATAGATAAAAACAAGTATAGTCAATCTGTTCTGAGTACATTGCAAAGAAGTTATGCAAGTAGTTCACAAATAGCCTAGATCCGTAATGGTGAACCTATGGCACACGTGCCCGAAGTGGCACAGGGAGCCATGTCGCCTAGCACACATGGCATCGCCCTTTCCACTTCTGGGTTTCTGGCACGCATGTGCATACGATGATCAGCTGGCCTTCATGCATGTGGCAGTGCTGGAAACTGGAAGAGCTGGTTTTCCATTTTCTTGCATGATGATCGCACTGGCCAGCTGATCGTCGTGTGCGCATGCGCACCAGAAACCCGGAAGACTAGCTGTTTGGTGTACATGCGCATGGCGGAAACCAGAAGTTCATTTTCGGGTGTGTGCAGGCACCCAGGGCAGCTCCTCTTCCAGGTTGTGACACAGACGAGCGCATGCGCTCCCTTTTCGGTGCCAAAAAGGTTTGCCATCACTGGCCTAGATTGTTCTTTTCTAAGTATGCCATTCACATTCCAACTACTGATTAACAATCTCTTTAGCTTTCCCCTGCGAATACCTCCACTAGGTGTTTTTTGGATTCACTTGGTGCCAACTTTTTATATTCATCTAACATTTCAGAAAGGACATAAGTTTTCAATCAATGCAGCCAAATAATCAGGCAGTGCTCTTAGCCATATTGCACTGACTGACTGCTCTATTCCTAGATTATTTGAACAACTGCCTTTTTACCGGATTACATTTACCTGTCCCATCAAGTTTATTAGGAACTGTATATTCTGGGTCCTGTCTGCTACAGAATTTCATTTGGTGGGATCCAGAAAACAAGCCTTTTCTGCTGTGGCTCCCATTTTCTGGAACATCAATTCACCTTAAATTAAGTTAGTCCCATTCCCGTTAGCCTTCCCAAAGGCCCAAAACATGTTTTTTTCCAGTGATTATAGGGATCTCATGGAGAGCTTGCAATGTGGTTGTAGAATGTTAGGTACTTATTAGGGTTTATTGCAATTAATTATTTATATGCAATCTTGGTTTATTTATATTTTCATTTTTATTCATGTTTCAGTGTTTCAAGATTGTTTTACAATTTTAATTGTAAAATTACAATTTTACAAAATTGTTTTACTGTGCTTGAATGCCACCAGAATCACATTTTGTGAGAGGGATGGCTATATACATTTACTAAATAAATAAATAAAATTCCCTTTAGATATAGTTTGCTACTTAATCTTTTTTATAATACACACAAAAAAAAGGTAGGGCAGTTTCCTAACCTGTAGCTTCAAATGTCACAGTGATCATCTTACATTCACCCCCTCCCCCATTCCTGTGCAAAATCATTTTTTGAAATCTTTTAACTGAGCGATTGTTACAGTATTGCAGGGATGTAATGTAATGAAAGAAAATGTGGTATGTGAGTGTGTGTGTGTAATAAAAAATGAAATAATAAAAGGTATTCTTTTATATGTTGTATAGGGATAGATATTATAGCACTTGTCTTGCGCTTTGCCCAAGAAATAAAAAGAAATACACAAAATGTGCAAATGCTATCTCTGGGACGTGGCCAAGGCAGCAAAGCAGAGGAATTGATATATAAAGCACAAATACTGGGTGAACAGTGGGTATTCCTTCAGAATTGCCATCTCGCAACTTCATTTATGCCGAGATTATGCAAAATTGTTGATTCGTAAGCACTTTTTAAATTTATTTCTATACGTGATTTATTCTCTGATGGTAAGGAACAGCTTTAGTCCTGTTCAGTTCTTGTTTGTTTTTTCTCTGAGCTTGGTTGTTTTCCTGGAGATGTTTCATTATCAGACTAAGTAATATCATTGTTGTGTGAAAGAGTGGAATATGCTGACTGGCCTACTAGTCTTGATGGGAATGTGGCTTCCCAGTTGAAACTATGATGGAGCCTGTCCTTGCAAGGTTAGGTTTTTGTTGTCTTGTTTGGTTAGTGTTCATGGAAACAGTTTGCCACTCATCTGTCTATCCAATGTAATCATAATTACAGTCCTTGCATTGTATGTTATAGGTAATTCCGCTTCCTGCTGCTATCTTCTATCCTGCTACATCTGTACCTAGCAGGATCGCTGGCAAAATCTCTATATTCTTAAATAATAATTTATAAAGAGATAATTTAATATCTATGCCTAAAGTATTAACATTATCATTATTTGTCTATAGAGATTCTCAGTCATCCAGGTCATGATTGTCCCAAAGGTGCTTTTCAGAAGGCAACTGGACTTTCTTTGTTTTTTCCTTGAAGAAGTTTTGCTTCTCATCAAAGAAGCTTCTTCAGTTCTGACTGAATGGTGGAGAATGGAAGGATTCATATGCCTTTCTTTGCAGTCATCTGGTCACTAGCACACTGAAGCTCAGTTGTTGAAGCCACTTGAGTGTTTATCTGTATCCTCAAGTTCACCTGAATCAGAATGCAAATAGATATTGAACCTTCCTGAAACTTCAGCAGTTCCAAGAAGGTTCCATACCACTTGCACTCTGATTCAGGTGACCCTGAGCATACAGATAAACCCCCAAGTGGCCTCAAAGACCAACCATCAGAGTGCTAATGACCAGATGACTGCAAAGAAAACAATATAAATCCTTCCATTCCCTACCATTCAGTCAGAACTGAAGAAGCTTCTGTAACAGAGTTGTTAATGCTTGGAACTCATTACCTGACTCTATAGTCTCTACTCAAAATCCCAAAAACTTCAACCAAAAAACTGTCTACTATTGACCTCACCCCATTCCTTAGAGGACTATAAGGGGCGTGCATAAGAGCACAAAAGTGCCTACCATTCCTGTCCTATTGTTCCCTTTCATTATATCAAATTAATATAGTTGTTGCATACTTTTGCTTATATATGTGTTTTTCTTTTATGATGTGTTGTTATTTTATGTCGATGTTTACATATACTGTTATGACAAAAAAAAAAGCTTTTTGGATGAAACGGGAACTGTCTTCAAGGAGAAAACAATGAGAGTCCAGTTGCCTTTTGAAAAGCAATTATGGGATTAACATTATTTCTTCTAATTTTTATGCATTTTTGGTAAAATAGAATTGATGATTGGGCACTATAATGTTGTATTACATTTCAAGTAGTAAAATTGCTATAAAAATGATTACTTCCATAGCTTTATCCTACCTGATACAACTATAAATCCAGGATTTAGACTATGGTTAAGTTCAACACCAGATACATCTTTACCCATACCTATCTTGAGAAGGGGGCTAAAGGTAAGATTTCAAACAATCTGAGATATTATTCAGTAGTTTATATAATTACTAATTGAGAGCATTATTTTTACTAAGTATAAAATATAAGCTAATATGAGTTGAGCAATGGTAAATATGTTAACTTATAATGAAAATGTAGAGACAAATGTACATAATCAAACATTGACAGAATCCTGTGGCTTTAGAGGAAAATAGTGTTTCTGCTGGCCCAAAATTGCATCCACATGTAGGAAAATAAATTGATTTTAGCAAACTTGATGTAGAGAGCAAATAAGGTGGTCTTGTCAAACATATGAAGGAATTATTGCCAAGGCTAGGGGGCTGAAGCATTTTTAAAGTCCAGAAGAGACAGTATTCAAAAGCATCTCAGCCAGACACCTCCCTAATTCACTCTACTATAAGAAGGAGGTATAAGATGACTGGATTTTAAGGATTCTGTTATTATAGACAATGTCAATAAAAGTTGTTTGTGTACTTATTTGTTTTATTGATAAATTTCTGTGGAATTTTTAATCATAATCTGTTTGTTTATTTCCTCAAGATAATAATAGAAACTCCACAAGGATTAAAAGGAACATTACTTCAAACTTTTGGATTCAGTGACACTGCTGTAGTAACAGAAACTATATTTAATAAGATCAACTGTGGGCCATCATGGAAAAGGTTGTTGTTTAGCCTATGTTTCTTCAATGCTGTCATTCAGGAAAGAAAGAAATACGGAGTTTTGGGCTGGAACATTCCATATGCTTTTAATTCTTCAGATTTAGAGGCAAGAGAAAATGTTATATAAAATTAAATTTGCAATTTAAAATGTATTTTGCTGAATCTATGTCACTATGGCTCTTCTTTCAATTAGCTCTCCTTTTTTACTATATTCAATTTTTCCCCTAATCCATTAATTCACTGTAATTTATGTACTTTTCTTTGTCTTACTTAATATACTTTGTATTTAATTTTGAATGTGAGGTTGGAAACAGTATTTATTACTATTTTTATCTTTGTAATTAGGAGAATTATATAGAAATATAAGAAATAGTTGTAATAATGATTAACAGGCTATCAATAATCCCCACAATGCCTTAAATATGGAAATCACATTCTAGGTATTTTTGATATATAAATTATTTTCTCTGTCAAATTTCTAGTCTCCTCCTCCTCCCTAAACATACCTACAGCCCACAGAGACTGTGTGGTCAAGGTAAGCGAGGGAGCCAGATAGAGAGCAGCAGCAGCTATGCCAGGTGAGCTGGCAAGATGAGGAGTGATTAGGCAGGGCATGGTAGAGTGGGTGGGGTGGGGTGGGGCTGTCAGGCTACCTCCGACTATAAATAGGAAAGAATTCACCTTGACTTCATTTGGAATGAAAACAAGTACTTTTACTTTTACAGTCTTGATAGCAGCCAAGCAAAGCTGGAACTGAGACAAAATATGGCTAACATATCATATCCCCCCAATTGTCCCTCCTCCTCCAGGAGGTCAGGCTGGTCTGGTCCAATGCCAACTCCTTCACGGCCCCTCGTGGTAATCTTCTTCCACAGGTCTCTGGATGTCAGTCAACTTAGGAATGAAGTGTCGGTTAGAAAAGCGCGCGCTGATAACACTCAATAGTTAATCATCCCTCCTCCCTGTTATGTCAGCCGACACACATAATAGGCTCCTTTCCCTCACCCTGGACGGAGGCCAGGGTGGCATCATGGCATCGTTGTAGGATGGTTTCTCTGAGTGATAGAGGAACATATAGTTTTGTTCCAATCCAAGCTAGTCCATCACGGAGTGTGCATTCATGGGAATGGGTTAAGTACCAGTCATCGGTGTTTAAAGCTTCTTTAAACGACTTGGTTAGTTCATCTGGGAGTGAGGGGTCAGCTTTGGAGTGGCTTCTAGTTATTGCTGGGGCCGCCAACTGTTGTACGGGAAGTATTGGTTGAACCATCTCGGAGCGAGTGCAATTGTATTGGGGTAAACGTGAGAGAGCATCTGCTAAGAAGTTTTTTCCCCCAGGAATATAATGTAAAGTAAAATTAAAGCGGTTAAAATATTGAGCCCAGCGGGCTTGTTTAGGTGAAAGTTTTCTAGGAGTCTTTAGAGCTTCTAGATTTTTGTGATCAGTCCAACCTTCAAAAGGATGATTTGAACCTTCTAAGAATTGTCTCCATGTGCGTAGAACCCAATGAACTGCAAATGCTTCCTTTTCCCAAATAGCCCATCGTCTTTCAGTTTCAGTCAATTTTCGAGAAGTGAAAGCACAGGGTTGTAAACTACCATCAGCATTGTTTTGGAGCAGGGAGGCTCCGACTGCTACATCACTTGCATCAGCTTGTATTACAAAAGGAACATCCATGTCAGGGTGCTTTAAAATAGGTTCAGCGGCAAAAAGTCGTTTCAATTTTTCAAATGCTGCCTGACATTCCATTGTCCATTCGAGGGGTAATGATGGTTTGGGTTTCGTGTCTCCTTTAGTTTTTAAGAGGTTAGTTATTGGTAAAGCAATTTCAGCAAAGGAGGGGATGAATTGACGATAGAAATTTGCGAATCCCAAAAAACTTTGGAGTTGTTTGCGTGTGCGTGGGGGGGCCCATTCCAAGACAGCTTTCACTTTTTCTGGATCCATTTCTAACCCATCAGCTGAAATGCGATACCCTAAGTAGTCTATTTTGGTTTGATGGAAATCACATTTGGATAGCTTGCAATATAGTTCTGCAGATAATAACTTTTTGAGTACAGCTCTTACTAGTTTAATATGTTCTTCCATTGTTTCTGTATAGATAAGTATGTCGTCAAGGTAGACAAGAACCCTTTGAACAAATGCTGATGGAGTATTTCATTTATTAGTTGCATAAAAACTGCGGCGCCCCTGCAGTCCAAATGGCAGTACTCAAACTGGAAACATCCTAGTGGACAGTTGAAAGCGGTTTTCCATTCATCCCCCTCTTTTATACGAACTCTGTAGTAGGCTTCTCGCAGGTCCAGTTTGGTGAAGAATTTTCCCTTCGCTAAATGTGCTAACATATCTTTCATGAGTGGCATGGGATATATGTTTTCAGCGCACACTGCGTTTAGGTTCCTATAGTCAACTATAAGACGAAAGGAGCCATCTTTCTTTTCCCGGAACATCACTGGCGCCGCCACACGAGGCCTAGCCGGTTGGATAAAGCCCCGCTCTAGGTTTTTGTCTATGAATTTACGTAGTTCTCCCAATTCCTTTTGGGTCATGGGATAAGCTTTTGGCTTTGGAAGCTTTACCCCCGGAAGGATGTCTATGGCACAGTCAATAGGCCTATGGGGAGGAAGTACGTCTGATGCTTTCTCACTAAAGACTTCTCGCAAGTCCCAGTATTCCTTGGGTATTCTCTCTTCCCCGTCTATCCGTTCAATCATTGCCCCTAACTTATCCTGGTGCAAGGTCACGGTAGGTCCCTTCTTGGGTTTCCCCTTTTCCCCTTTTAAGGTTTTGGAACGGAAACGTAGGACTCCCGTTCTCCAGTTAATATGGGGGTTCCATTTCCGCAACCATGACAAGCCTAACAACAGGGGTTGGTCCATTCCTGGGGCTACTATGAAGTTCAGAATTTCGCGGTGGTCTCCTATTATCATTTCTATGGGTTCCGTTACGAAATGGGCGGGCCCTCCCCCTGCCACAGAGCCATCTAACTGGGCAAACGCTATGGGCCTACTTAAGGTTCTCAACCTTAGTTCCATTTTTTCTACTAGTTCGGGACTGACCATACATCTAGTGCATCCAGAATCGAGTAGTGCTAGCAGTTCCCCCTTATTACCCGAAGAGGGTACATGTAGATTAACTGGAATGTCCAAAGGGCCCCGTGCCCAACTCACCAGAAGGTCTTCATCGGACTCTGACGTGGTTTTGCTGTCATCAGTATCGGCCGACTTCGCCATCCTCCTTGATGGGCGTGCCCTTCTTGGCAACGCCTCCCCACTGTATTGTCAGTATCGGTCGACACCGCCTCCTCCTTGATGGGCGTGCCCTTCTTGGCAACGCCTCCCCACTTTTGTTGGTTTACGCGCCTTAGCCGCTGGCTTCACTGGTTCCATTTCACCACCAGAGGTCGCTTGGCATCAACTTAACCCTACAGTCGGCTGCTCGGTGGCCTTCTTTCCACATCTGTAGCACGCAGACGAACGTGGTCTTCCTCCCTCCAATCTAGGGATGTCCCTATAAGTTCCTTCTGGAAGCGGCCAAGGATGGCCCTCCAGTGCGCTGTCTTCTGCCACGGTCCTTCACTAACTCGATTTCCATCTCTGCTGCCAGGGTGTACCAGCCATACAGCGTAGTTGGAGAGGCTCGTGCTCGACACAGTTCATAGAGATCTCCGTTCAGACCATCTTTGAAAATGTCTACAAGGGTCACCTCCGACCACCCTCTCATCAAGGGAACTAAATCACTGAACTCCTGGTTATAATCAGCCACCGCCTCCTCCCTTGCCTGATGGTTTTCATCCGACCTTTGGCCTTTGCTCTGCCAGGGGTCCTCAAACCTCCTCCTCAGTGCAGTCATAAAATGCTCGTAGTTTTGCAGTAAGGGGGAGTGGTTTGTGTGTAACGACACATACCACGCAGCTGCTCTTCCGGTCAAATTATGAGTCACAGCTCTAACTTGTGCTGCCTGTGACCAATAATCTTCCCCAGTCTATCATGTGGTCATTCACTTTCGCCAGGAACAGTCCCAACTCCTTGGCATTTCCATCAAATTTCTCTGATATGGGGGAATTTTTGGCTTTTCCTTCCCTCGTGGCCTTGCTTGGTCAGCAGGTGGCGCCCCCTCATCCAATTCAGCCTCCTCTGGGAAAGAGTTTCCAGCCCTGGCTCTTCAGAAATCTCACCACCCTGGAAGTCACCCTTAGCTGGCCCTTTGTATTCTCTTCCTCCTCTTCTCCTCCCACCTGGAGGACCGAATAGGATTCATACCTTTGGCGAGCTGCTTGCCTCACTTTCACTTCACGGAACAGACGGCTTCCTCCAACTGGAGCTTGTCCCTTATCTCTTGTTCTGTTTCCGAAAGTTTTTCTTTTCCTTTTTTCTTTTTCCTTTTAGTTACTCCAGAGGGAAGCTTTTCGGTGCTTGGTTTCCACCCTTCCTCTTCCAGTTTTAGTTGCTCTGCCCACCGAGCTCTGCAATCTTCCAGCTCAGGGTCGAAAGTGTCAGCAGAAATTCCTCCGGACGCCTCCCCCAGCTCAGCCGGCAGCAGGCCTTCCATCACATTTGGGTTTTCTCCCCCCTCGGTATTGCGATTGCAATCCTGGTTGGTAGACATGATGAGAGTTCCAGCTTAATGTCAGGCTACCTCCGACTATAAATAGGAAAGAATTCACCTTGACTTCATTTGGAATGAAAACAAGTACTTTTACTTTTACAGTCTTTTTTTTTTTTTTTTTTTTATAAAAAAGTTTTATTTTTACAATCTTATCAAATAATTCATCCAATGTACAGTTATATACAATTAGTCGGGCCTGCCCAGTCACCACCCCCCTTTTTAACCTTCTTCCCTCTTCTACCTTCTTTTACTTTCCAAACCTTCCTCTCCTTCTCTTATCTACCTCCTCTCCTCCCTCCACCCTACACTCTTCTCCCTCTTCTACCCCTCTTCCTTCCTCTTCTCCTCTTTCCTACCTCCTACTCTCTTTTTCCCTCCCACCATTCTAAAATGGCAACTGGTCAGACCCGACCCTACATTAATTATATTTATACATCTTCAATAATCCCTGTACATTAACCATCACTCCATCACTAACCTCAACCCCCCCACTTCCTTCCCTTTACCCCCACCCCACCCGACTTCCCAGAACAAAATGCAGGGTATCAAAACTAACAATCATAATCTAAAATAATTCCTAAATTATAATCTCCAGTCTCTCCACGCTTATTCACACTCTCAATTCCCCTCTCCTTCAAAAATATATCTAATACAAATTATTTCCTAAATTTACTCATATGCTATTTGATATTTTTTTATCTGATACTTATTTTGAATATAATCAATCCACATTTTCCATTCTAAAATATATTTTTCTTGTGTATAGTCTTTCAAGTAAGCAGAAATTTTTGCCATTTCTGCCAGATTTGATACTTTAAGAGTCCATTCTTCAATTGTAGGTAATTCTTCTTTCTTCCAATATTGAGCAATCAAAAGTCTTGCGGCTGTTATTAAGTTCAGAATCAATTTAGTCTCTATAGCTGTACAATCCATAATTATTCCTAGTAAAAAGAACTGCGGGGTAAACTTAATCTTCTTTTTCAAAATATTCTGCATGATCCACCATACTTTAATCCAAAATGCTTTAACTTTTTTGCAAGTCCACCATATATGATAATAAGTAGCATCTTCACAATCACATCTCCAGCATTTAGCCTGTACATTAGGATACATACATGACAATTATGAAGCAGTTGTTTTATCATTAATTACTGATTGGATTAATTTAACTGAGGAAAGAGTTCTGAATATAGAAGGTTATGGTTTGTTATATGGGTGGCATGCCTATTTATTATATGATAAGAAAGTTGATAAAATATTTAAAAATAATATAATTAGAAATGCATTATTGAGGGTTTGGAGGAAATATCAATACAAAATAGAGGGAAAGATTCCAATATGGGCAAACCCGAGACACATGATAGAAAATATAAATATATATCAAAAGATGGAGGTAGTTACTTATAAAGAACTTCTTTGTATGGAAAAGGGGGAGTTACAATTAAAATCTAGAGAAAAGATGGGGGAAGAAGGGAAAAATTATACATGGTTCCAATATGGACAACTACAAGCTAGATGGAAATTAGATCAAAAAATAGGTGTTAAGCAAATTGAGGATAATTTGTTAAAACAAATGAGAAATCAAGGTCAACAGCATATTAAGAGGTTGTATAATGTATTAGTAGAAATAGATTCAGAGACTGATTTGGTTAAGGATTGTATGATTAAGTGGGCACAAAATTTTCAGCAACCAATAATGTTGGAAACTTGGGAAAGAATTTGGGTGAGGAATGTTAAATTTACACAAGCGCAAAATATGAGAGAAAATTTTTATAAGATGTTTTATAGATGGCATTTAGACCCCAAAAATACTTTTACAGTCTTGATAGCAGCCAAGCAAAGCTGGAACTGAGACAAAATATGGCTAACATATCATATCCCCCCAATTGTCCCTCCTCCTCCAGGAGGTCAGGCTGGTCTGGTCCAATGCCAACTCCTTCACGGCCCCTCGTGGTAATCTTCTTCCACAGGTCTCTGGATGTCAGTCAACTTAGGAATGAAGTGTCGGTTAGAAAAGCGCGCGCTGATAACACTCAATAGTTAATCATCCCTCCTCCCTGTTATGTCAGCCGACACACATAATAGGCTCCTTTCCCTCACCCTGGACGGAGGCATGATACATCTCATTTCCTTAACAGTTTATAATACAGAAATAAACATTTTACATTCTATCTACTGATATAATCATTCAAAACTATATGAAGATTGGAGTGGAGGCTGACAGGGGCCAGCAGTGGTGGGCTGCTGTTGGTTCGGACTGGTTCGGGCGAACTGGTTGTTAAGATTCTGCGCAATTCAGCAAACCAACAAATCCCACAACTATCTGGCCCCACCTGAGTCAGCAGCCCTGATCTGCCTGGTTGAGCCTATGAGCAAGGCCCAAATCCTGGCCTAGCTGTCTCCCATGTGGCCCAGCCAGCTTGCCTGCCTTCTGCACAGCGGACGCAGCCCAGCTCTCTGCCTCAACTACCTTCCTTCACTGATCTCCGCTCCTTCTCACTCACCTAGATTAGACTCACCCAGCTGCCTTCTGCTGCTCCTGGCCGCTCCACTTAAAAGAAAAATACAAAGAGAGAAAAGGTACAAAAAAGAAAAAAAGGAAGAAAAAATATTAAAAGAGAAAAATAAACTATGAAACTTTCTGTCCCCATCACAGCAAGTGTAAATAGTTTCACCATCTTGTCTTCTCTTCTTAATTAAGAGATATAAAACTCTTCATTCTGTAATTCAACTCTTAAGTATAGGCAAATTCAATGGGCAGTGACTTTTCCAATCCAGGTTTCAGAAAAAAGTATAAGAACCTAATAACTAAAATAATATTAGTTATTTATCTCAATTCAAGCAAACCCTGGTATTTGCTGGTATTTGGACTGTTTTCCAGTCCAAATACCAGCAAATTTTAATTTAAAGTGCCATTCCTCAAAAATATCTCCAAACGCCATTATTATAAGTTGCTTATGTTGTTATGTCTCCAAAATTAAAAATGTTCTTCCCCTTGAATGAATTTATTGTTTAAAATCAATTTTAAAGTCTTAATTTTTCAAAATCAAATATTCTAATGTTTACTCACCCCTTCATCCATGTAAAACTTTTTACATCCAAAACCTTGTCTTATTTTTTGCTGTTTATTTTGAATTATTAAGCATTATAAATATACAGCTTCATTTTCTTATGCCAGCTAGTATTTCCAGCCTTGTCGTTTCATCTAACTTGTTTAAAGCAGTTAATTGCAATTTCCAATCGCAAGTGGTTGGCAAAGGAGTTGCAAAATTAGTGTTTTTTAAAAGTTCTGTGTCTGGAATAATAATGGCAATTTCTCTCGTGTCCTGGTTTTCCCACCTTCTGGACACCACTGCTTGCAGTCTCCTCATGTGGAGCAGTCATATGGGCAATCTTTCATTCTCTCATTTTATAGAGAATGTCAGAAGAACCAATTTATTAATTGATGCCTTGTTCTTAGCCATAATTTTCAGCTCTGCTGTTTTGTCTTCAGTCCATTATTTCTTCCCCAGAAGTCTCCTATCATTAAAAAAAAATCAAGTTACTCTAGCATGATATAAATTCAGTAAATTCATGTTGGCTCTTTTTAATTAATGAATTCTTACATAATGCTCACAAGTATGCTATTAATTATCTGCTCTTCTTTATAGAAGAACAAGTCTAAACATCCAGTCTTGTTTAATACATTTTAATTTTTAAATATATATATCACATTTTCATTTCTAATTATTAATTGGTTTGGAAATATTACTACGTTTAAAAATTCCTCATAGCAACCATTAAAATTCTGTGTAAGAGCCTCATGAATCGAAAGTGTTATTCAGCTTATTCAGCTAATTATAGATTCTTTGAATTCCAGACTTTAACTCTAGATTTTTTTTAAAAAAAAGTATTTTCTAATTATAACTTTTCTTTTCCAGTTTTCTATCAAAATATTGGAAGTGCTCCTTGAGAAGCACCAAAAGATTCCTTGGACAGCATTGCATTATTTGACTGGAGAAGTAACATATGGAGGCCATGTAACTGATAATTGGGACCGTCGATGCTTGCTTAACATTTTAGATAATTTTTATAATCCTTCTGTATTGCAAGAAGATTTTGTTTATACTGCTGATGAGGTATGAGAACTATTTTTCATTATGTTGCTGTTTTAATATCACAAATTTACAACTGAGTGAGCAGAGTAGGTTTACTCTGAAAGAGAGATGGTTTAAGAGTCATAAAAATAATCTTCAACAATTTGTATTATTTATTTGGTTTGTCCTGCATTTATCTATCATCTATCTTTCTACCTTTCTATCTATCATCTATTATCAAGGCAATGTATAATGCATGAAATCCAGCTGGATGGCTTTGAGCCAGTCACTCTTATTTCAACTTACCTGCTATTATTCCCCCATACACAACTCCATAAGGTGAGTTGAGCTAAGAGAGTGACTGGCTCAAGTCATCCAGCTGAATTTCATGCCTTAGACAGATCTAGAACATATAGTCTCCTTGTTGCTAGTGTAGCACCTTAACTAAGGTGCTAGTTTAGCACCTTAACTACTACACATATATTCATAGAATATCTATGCAGAAGAGAGAGGACAAATCAAAATTAGACTTTGGAAATAAAAAATACACAATTTTTGGAAAGAAACAATTTCCATAAACGTTACAAAACAACTTCCCAGAAATCTGACTTTTTAAACAATGGAATCTTGTGTCTCAGGAGAGATGGGCTTTTGAATAAAATTAAAAAGAGGCTGAATTTCCAAATTCTTCCTTGAATATTGGCTTGGAATAGAAATCTCCAAGGCATGTTTGAACTCAGTGATTGCATCTATAGTTTTATCCTAATTGTAGTAGGAACCCATGATTCTAAGCAACACATGTACAAAAGATACTGAGCTTGCATTGCAATGGTGTGATGCTGGATTCATCATCACTCCATAGCAGATTTTTCTACTGAGAACTTATGTTGTTCATTGTAACTTTGTTCTTTAAATTGACGTCTATGACTTAACACCCCCCCCCCCATGCGCAAAGAGCCAAAATCATGTAAGCTCTCACACAGGGGCTTACACCTGTTTTAACAAAAGTAAATAATAGTAAATCATTAGGATTTGCAAAGTTGAATGAGCATCATTAGGATTTCCAATATTGCTTAACTCTTTAGTATTCAGGGAAAGTCTGGCAGGTAGGTGAGAAAAATTCATATCTGTGAAGCCATTTGTAGAACAAAACTATAGGTGAGCAACACATGTTTTCTAAGCCCATGCTTTATCTCCTCTTACGCCAATTCAGCTTTTCTCCCATTCATAATTCACTCTTAAAAAAAAAACACTGTGTGCAGGAAGGGTGAAAAAGGCAAGATGGTAGACTCAGCTATAAGACTGAAGCCCTGCCCTAAAGGTGCATCATATATATCACACACAAGTTAAAAAGTAATGAGGCTTCAATTGCAGAATTGTACCCACCATCTTGACTTCTTTTTCCTCTCCTCTGTGTATGTACTTGCTAGAAATAATGATACAATACTAGCAACAGTATTATATAAATCTTGGATTTATGATCCCTGAGGTTTTCACTATGATTTTGGAGATGTCAAGTAGATCTACAGAACATATACTTGACTTACAAAATATATGATTCATATTTTAGCCATTCTACTAATTTTATTTCAGATCTTCATTGTTTTTCTTTTGAATGCTTATACCCATATTTCATATTTAGGGAAAGATAGCAAAAATGGGGAGGAGGGACTTGTAGGGAAAACCACCTTTGGACTAAGCCAATGGGCTAACTAGAAAACCCTAGTTAATGTAGATGAAGGACCTCATAATAGAAATAGAAATACTATTTCTTCTAGAATCCTTTATCTTCCAAAATTCAAGTCTCCCGAGGACTATGGAATATCAAATCAATTTTTCAGAAAATACCTGACCATAAATTATCAGTTTATTTGTTAGCTCTGAGCAGATTTGCATTCTTCAATATATCTGATCAATTTTAAATGTTAATTTAAAGGGAAGAAGCAGAAAGATGATTGCATTAATAAAATAATGTAGGCAAAATATATGTTGAGATACATTGTATTTGAATGGCTAGAGAGAATAAAGCATTTAACAATAATTTTTTCAGGTGTATCGACCAATATCTGAAGTAGATAGTTTAAAAGACTGCAGAGCCTATCTACAATCTCTTCCAGAAGTGGATTCCCCAGAACTTTTTGGAATGCATCATTGTGCTGAAAGACAATATTTAAAAGTTCAGGCAGAATTATTTATTAATTCAATTGTCAGTACCCAACCAACATATAGCACAGATATTATCAGGTTATTATTTGAAGTTTTCTCCTCTTCTTCCTTTCCCTCCTGCTCCTCTTCCTCCAATATAGCACAGGATGAAACAATTAATAGTTGCTTAAATCCTAAAGTATCACTATATATCTATGTATGTGTCAAGGGACATATAGAAACTTTCACTGAACTTTTTTGGGCCTTGGTAACTACCTGGTTTTCTCTACTGTACTGTGGGGAATAAAAGTTTGTTTTTCAACTGCAAAGAGCAATGGGAAAGTACCACATTAAATAAGGTTGCTGGCAGGAGAGAAAACAATTTATGCTATTGGAGTAAAACAGAATCAGTAACTTCAGCACCTCATGATCTGCTGCAGAATTATACAAAAGATGAAAAACTTCCTTTCTCCCAATGGCTTTTTCTAGAATGGACAAAATAAATATGGGGATTTTGTAGTTATGATCCCATTAAATGCAAACCTTAAAGATTACTTGGTGGCATTTGTAGATAAGTGTGCATGAAAGATAAGGGAGAGAGTCAGAATGTCCATATGTTGTCCATTGGTTAAATGTGATTGTTTGCATTTGATTATGTACATCAAAATATCAACAACTGTATTTTCATTCAATGCAGTTGGGTTGTCTTCATTCAGAATGTTAACATCATCCAAATTGTGGATATGTGCTGTGACATGTATTTACCAAGTAAACAAATCCAGAAAGGTAGTCTAACACAACATCTCCTTAACAGTAAAAACAGTGAGGAAAAGGTGATATACAGGTAGTCCTTGACTTATGATCACAATTGAGCCCAAAATTTCTGATGTTAAGTGAGACATTTGTTAAGGGAGTTTTGCCCCATTTTACAACCTTTATTGCACAGTTGTTAAGTGAATCGCTGCAGTTGATAAGTTAGTAATGTGGTTGTTAAGTGAATCTGGCTTCCCCAATGACTTTGTCAGAAAGACACAAAAGGTGAACACATGACCTTGGGACACAGCAACGGTCATAAATATGACCTTGGGACACAGCGGTTATAAATGTGAACCAGTTGCCAAGCATCTTCATTTTGGTCATGGGGAAGCTGCAAATGTCATAACTATGAGAAATGACAACGTTTTTCATTCAACTTTGAATGCTCACTAAACTAACTATTGCAATTGAAGACTACCTGTATAAATAGTGGGATATTAACTTGGCTACTTCCCATAGATAATTTTAAGCCTGTTTTTGATTTCCCTATTATCTTAGTGATAGAATGGGCCAGGATGAAATAGTAATGGAAATAGTATCTGATATTCTAATAAAGCTACCAATGACTGTAGAGAATATGGAAGAGGCATCTACCAACGAATATGTGTCTACAGAAATCGTAACCCTGAGAAGTTTCATGTCTGGACCAACTTGGGCTGCACTTGCGAAAGCTACAGAAGGTTAGAACTTCATTTCATAGAATGTTCATATCACGTCATCATTTGTTTATATATAGTTCATATGTGCATATACACTTGTATAGTATTATATAATATATATAGTAGTTATACATTTGTATGGAAAAAATGAGAAACACAATTTGTGTTCATGCATGCATGTTATATATAATCCCTAGGCTAAATCAATCCATTACAGAATAAAGGCTTCTTTGTTGAAGGTTCTAGATCTCAAACTCCTTTTCAGACCAGCCATAACGCAGGTTGTTAGATGTATACCCACACTAGACAGCCTCCAGTTCACAGCCTTCAGTAAAGGTTCACAACCTTCAATAAAGAGACCTTCATTCTACAGTAGTTTGTTTGAGGCAGTTAATGGTAAATATACAAATGTGTCTATGTGTATGTGTTTGCACATTTGTGTGTTTCTATCCTATTAACAACTATTGAAAAAATGAGGAATAAAATAACAAATAGTATCAATAAATAGTAAAATATAAAATTTGTGAAGCACTATGCATACAGTGGGAAACTTATAATTCTCTGTATATTGCTGATCTACAACATCCAGCATCTTTCACCTTTTCCTAAATTGATTGATCTGGATACCCTGATTTAACTTCAGTTATATCTGGAGACCCTGATTTCTCCATGTTTATGCATCTTCCCACCCTGGGAGCAGCCACCCCAGGCCAGCCATGCACTGCGCTGCAGCAGCCATATATCCACCTGCCAGCCTGTTTGCCAGCCATTGAGGACTCACAACTTCTGGATGGCTTCTCTATTGACTCTGCTTGTTGGAAGCTAGTAGGAAGTCACTAAGAGATCCTCAACTACCCACAATCTTTGCTTACAACAGCAAAAGGGACTGAAGAGGTTTCCATTGCTAAATGATGTCATCACATGATGTCATACTTTATAACTGCATTGCTGATCCATTAAATTCCAGTCCCAATTACTGTCATTAACCAAGACTATCTGTAATATTCCATATTTCAACCCTTTGCTCTACTTAACAGAAAAGTCTGTTATGAAGTAAAGGTTTAAAGGCATGAAAGTTATTTCTCCTAACTGATAAAAGGAAGAGCAGTTACTAAAACAATGACCAAATATAGCTTATCCTTCATCCCCAGAAGAAGCAAGTACATTGAAAAGGCAGTAGAAAATGGGTAATTTTGCTACCATATTGCCTGCCTCTTATACAGATTATTCTTATTTGAAAGTAGTATACTTGCTGGAATTCCTACATTGTAACCTTAGCCTTGTTAAACAGTTCTCTTTCTCTCTTTCTCTTTCTTTCACCGTAGATTTTTATTCTATTACCAGTTCACCTTTGCTACCTGTCTTGCGCCAGGAGATTGACCATTGTAATAATCTACTATACTTAATAATTCGGTCATTACAAGAGCTTCAGGAAGGAATCAAAGGAAAAATTATATTCACTAAAAGATTAGAAGAACTTTACAATTCAATATTGAAAGGCAGAGTAGCTGACCTGTGGGAGGTATATGAACAATATCTTATTTTACTTTTACTAAATAATAATAATAATAATAATAATAATAATAATAATAATAATAATAATAATAATATATTTGATAGTTGGACAGAAATGCCAAATATAATCTAAATATCTGGCTGATTGTGACAAACCATAGTAATTTATCAAATCAAACCAAGGAATTTCAATAAAATCAATAAAACATAAAGATAAAAATAAAATATAGCAAGGATGATGAAGCATAGAAGTATAAAAGGAATTACAAAATTGCAAATACAAAGCATGTTTATGTTTATTTGGGTATTTATAGTAAACGGATTTGAATTTTTGTGTTTCAAATATGTGTATGTGTATTAGTCTTATCTTTCTGTTTATATGAAATAGATTTCTATAGAATATTTTTTCTATAACAATAGCTAATAATTAGTTTAAGAAAACTATTCCAAAAATGTACATGAAATTTAGTAGATTATATATAATTACTGAGTATATATTACCATGGGTCAAAAGAATAATGTATATGCTAAAATATTCAAGTACATATTTGAATTCTCATGTATTTAATGTAAGGAAATTATAACCTATTTGGGGAAGATGTGGAATATTTAGTTTACTCTTATTTCAAAATACATAAGAAGAATTAGATCTGATTAGAACATGACCACGAGGAAATTCCAAGACTTTAACATAGATTGCTGAACTGAAAGATCATGAAAGAAGATAACAGAAAAATCACAAAACAATATCCAATCACCCACCAGTTTAGCCTTACAAAAATCACAAAACCAGCACAAGACAAAACAACAATGATAGCAAATAAACAAACAAACCCAGAGAGGAACCAAAAGGACAAAATGGTCATCAATTGTCTTCTCCAAAGGCCTTGGAGAAGGTTTTTAACATCTTTTAAAATAGCAGTAGGGTGGAACTCATTTGAATTTTGGGGAGAATCTCATTCCAGACAATGGGCACTACTACAAATATTGGAGGTCCCAATATGTGGCTTTGATTAATTGATGGAACATGAAGCAGGCCAATCTTGCCAGATGGATTGTCAGGCAGATACAATGGGAAACAAGTGGTGCCTTGAGTAACCAGGCCCTATGCCATGTGGGCCTTTATAGCTAGCAACCACCATCTTGAGTTGGATACAGTAGCAAACTGGCAACCACTGCTACTTGCAAAGTTTATTTTCAGTTAGAGCTCATTAGATAGTTATGTTCAGTTGTTTTATCATGGGTGCCATTTATATATTTTATTTTTGTTGTTGGTTGTATTTTTAATTTGCTGTTAGCCACCTAGAGAAACAATGGAGAGATGGATCCAACGATGTCTGTTTGTTATTGAAGTAGAACAATTTGCTATTGTTTGTCTATATCATGTTTGCATATTAACATACTTTTTTAAAAAAAACCACAAGTATGCTTTATCTTTTGTTACATTCTTTTGTAAATCTGTACAGCAAAGTTCTTTTAAGACAAATAAACCTTTAGGATCCTGGATTGATGATCTCATTATACAAGTGAATTTCTTTGCCATGTGGGCTGATGGAATTATCGCCTTTATGCAAGAAAGGTAATAGAAACAACAATATAAACTCAACTTTGGGTGTCGGTATCAAAGACATTATAGTTATTTAAAATGAAGAATTTTCTTCTCTCCAAAATTCATTACCTTGAAGTGGATGGGATAGTTCTTATACAAATAGACACAAAGAATTGCTCTAAGGAAAAGGATGTAATAATGACTATATGAAAATGAGCTATTTCAGCTTCTCCACAATAAAAGTGAGGATGTCCAAGGATGCAAAATCTCATTTTCTATTATTTTGAATTCTCACTTCAAGTGAAACAGAAGCACCTTCTCCTCCTGTACTCCCCTTCTAACACTGGGGGCCATTTTCCTTTCCCGGCATATTTACTATACATACTTTGCATTAGCTTCTTAAGTGTCATGGAGTCAGATTCAGTCCTGATGCTCACCATTTGGGGAAAGAGTTTAAAAACAATCACATAGAATTGAGATTGTAAGGGCTATTTAGATCATTTATTTATTTATTTATTTATTTTATTTGATTTTTATACCGCCCTTCTCCCGAAGGACTCAAGGCGGTGTACAGGCATAATAAAACCGACAATACAATATACAAGTTTAAAATACGATTTAAAAAACTTATTTAAATTAGCCCAGTGATTAAAATTTACCATACTAAAACCCCGTTTAAAATTAATAAATTTAACATTAAAATCGCAATTTAAGCCAGCCCCGCGCGGATAAAAAGATGAGTCTTGAGTTCGCGACGAAATGTCCGAAGGTCAGGTATTTGGCGTAAACCCAGGGGAAGCTCGTTCCAGAATGTGGGAGCCCCCACAGAGAAGGCCCTTCCCCTGGGGGCTGCCAGCCGACATTGTTTGGCGGACGGCACCCTGAGAAGTCCCTCTCTGTGGGAGCGTACGGGTCGGTGGGAGGCGTGTGGTAACAGCAGGCGGTCCCGTAAGTACCCAGGTCCTAAGCCATGGAGCGCTTTAAAGGTCATAACCAACACCTTAAAGTGCACCCGGAAGGCCACAGGCAGCCAGTGCAGTCTGCGCAGGAGCGGTGTTACATGGGAGCTACGCGTAGCTCCCTCTATAACCCGCGCAGCTGCATTCTGGACTAACTGAAGCCTCCGAGCGCACTTCAAGGGGAGCCCCATGTAGAGAGCATTACAGTAATCCAAGCGAGAGGTAACGAGCGCATGAGTGACTGTGCATAAGGCATCCCGATCAAGGAAGGGGCGCAACTGCCGAACCAGGCGAACCTGGTGGAAGGCCCTCCTGGAGACGGCCGTCAAATGGTCTTCAAATGGCAGCCGATCATCCAGGAGGACACCCAGGTTGCGCACCCTATCCTTTGGGGCCAGTAACTCGCCACCAACAGCCAGCCGCGGCTGCAGCTGACTGAATTGGGGTGCCGGCATCCACAGCCACTCCGTCTTGGAGGGATTAAGCTTGAGCCTGTTTCTCCCCATCCAGACCCGTACAGCTTCCAAACACCGGGACAGCACTTCAACAACTTCATTGGGGTGGTCCGGGGTGGAAAAGTACAGCTGGGTGTCGTCAGCGTACTGCTGGTATCTCACCCCGAAACCACTGATGATCTCACCCAATGGCTTCATGTAGATGTTGAACAGCAGGGGCGAGAGAATCGACCCCTGTGGGACCCCACAAGTGAGGCCCCTCGCGGTCAACCTCTGCCCCCCTGTCAACACCGTCTGCGACCGGTCGGAGAGATAGGAGGAGAACCACCGATATACGGTGCCTCCCACTCCCAATCCCCCCAACCGGCGCAGCAGGATACCATGATCGATGGTATCGAGCGCTGAGAGGTCTAATAGGACCAGGGCAGAGGAATATCCCCTGTCCCTGGCCCTCCAGAGATCATCCACCAATGCGACCAAAGCTGTCTCCGTGCTGTATCCGGGTCGGAAGCCGGACTGGAACGGGTCTAGATAGACATCTTCATCCAGGTGTTGGGGCAGCTGTCGCGCCACGGCACTCTCTACAACCTTCGCAACAAAGCGAAGGTTGGAGACTGGACGATAATTACCCAAAATAGCTGGGTCCAAAGAGGGCTTCTTAAGGAGGGGTCTCACCACCGCCTCTTTCAAGGCGGCAGGGAAAACCCCATCCAACAAAGAAGCGTTGATAATCCTCTGGAGCCAGCCTCGTGTCACCGCCTGAGTGGCCAGTACCAGCCAGGAAGGGCACGGGTCCAGTAAACATGTCGTGCCGTGAAGCCTCCCCAACAACCTGTCCACGTCCTCAGGAGCCACAGGGTCAAACTCATCCCAAATGTGCTCAACAAGACGTGCCTCCTCTCCCTCGCTTGGATCATCCCAAATTCGGTCCAGACCGTCCCTCAGCTGAGCGATTTTATCGTATAGATAACCACTAAACTCCTCGGCTCGTCCCTGCAAAGGGTCATCCCGCACCTCCTGATGTAGGAGAGAGCGGGTCACCCGAAACAGGGCGGCCGGGCGGTTATCTGCCGACGCAATGAGGGTGGAGGCGTAGGAGCGCCTCGCTTACCTCATTGCCACTAGGTAGGTCCTAGAATAGGTCCTAACTAGTGTCCAATCAGCTTCGGAGCGACTGGACCTCCAGGTGCTCTCTAGGCGTCTTCTCCGGCGTTTCATCTCCCTCAGCCCCTCGGAGAACCAAGGGGCCGGACGAGATCTACGCCGGGTCAGAGGCCGCAAAGGCGCGACACGGTCCAGGGCCCCGGCCGCGGCCTGCTCCCAGGCCACGACCAGTTCCTCAGTCGTGCCGTGGGCCAGATCCTCAGGGAATGGCCCAAGCTCCGTCTGGAACCTCTCAGGGTCCATCAGGCGCCTGGGACGGAACCACCGTTTAGTCTAGATCATCAAGACTAAACCCCACTCAGTACAGGAAAGGAAAGCATCACAGGCATCTGCTTGAATACATTCACATCCTAAATAAAAGTATTTTTTTCTTCAATCAGAATAGAGCTGGAAGTTCTATTCTGAATTCTTGTTCCAAGTTCTTTTAAATTCTGAATTCTTGAATTCTTTCATTCAAGTACAGGATTCTTTCTGCAAATATAATTCTTATTTTATGTATTCTTTAACACTGTAAAATCGCCTGCTAACATGAAGACAAATGATATATATTCTGAGTTATACTATTATGTATCTTTTCTGTTTCAGCATAAGATAGTATTCATTAGCCAAAATCAGCAACTTTGTTGGTTAGAAGAAAACGTTAAAAAATAGTTTACAGAATCCACAATTATTTTTTTTAGTAAAAAAGTTTTATTTCCATTTTCCAACAACCTATTCAATATGCAGTCTCTTATTCAATATTAGTCATTAACTTTCATTTGTTACTTATTCGGACCTGCCCAGCTACCACTTCCTTCCTTAACAAACCTTTCCTCCTCCCTTCTCTACTTTCTTCTACTTTCTTCATCCTTCCTCTCCTTCGCTTTTCTACATCCTCTCCTCCTTCCCTACTCTTCTCTTCCACCCTTTCTAACCCTCTCTCTTTCCCCTTTCTTCTTCCTCTCCTTTCCCCCTTTTCTACCTCTTTCTTTCCTACCTACTTTCTTCCTTCACTCTCTCCTCTCCTTTTCCATTCCCTTCTGAAATGGCAGCTGAGCAGCCCCGATTTCATTTCAAATTATTTTTATTTCTTAATTACATATCTTCAATCATTCCTTTCATTGATCCTTCATCTCCCCCCCTCCCTCCCCCCTCCCACCCCCCAAGACTTCCCAGAACAAAGTACAGGGTATAAGATTAACAATCATAAATTAAAATACAACATAAGTCATAATCCATAGTCACTCCTCTCTCTAAGACCTTAACTCCCCTTCCAGAAACAAAAAAGTACATTCTTCTTCCAGTCCATTATATATCAGTCCATTCCACTCCTAAAATCTTCAGAATCTTCCAATTAAATTAGTATTTCCAGTTCATCAATAAAATACATAGTTTTTAATATCCAATCTTCATCAATTAACACCAAATATATATCAATCCATTCCACTCCTGAAGTCTTCAGAATCTTATAGTTTTTAATATCCAATCTTTATCGATCAAGACCAAGACGATATTCCATCTTCCAGTATTCATCAGAAATTCTTTTATAATATACCTTTCTTCCTTAAACAGTCTCCCAAATATAATTCATATTTCCAGCTTAAATTCTTAAATTTTTATCCAATCTCCAAAAATAAACAATATTCTATCTTCTCATATCTTTAATATCACTTATATAAATCAAATAACATTGCTAATATTAATATTTCTTCAATTTACCTTACATCTGTCAAATAACATTATTAAAATTATAACTTATATCCAAAATATATCAATTATAACAATTAAATTCTATTTAACCAAATACCAACATTACATCCATAAATTTTTCTATCTGTCCTCCAAAAGTTAAACAATATTCCATCTTCCCATTCCTTTATACCTCACATATATCAAATAGTAACACCTTATACCCAAAATAAGTCAGTTGTAAAAATTAAACCCTATATATATATATTTTAAAAAAAATACCATCAAAATCACATCTTAAGCATTCTCCTTCCCCTTGTCTTCTATCTTACACATTTTCCACCATCTGCTCACCAATCAGCTTAACATCTAACAATAAAGAACTTCCAATCTTTAATATATTGGTGTAAAAATCTCTTGTTTAAAAACTTATTAAGAAAAGATAAGCCTCCAAAAGTTCCTATAAAAAAAAAATCCATATTTGAAGTGAAGAAGTTTCCAAGATTTTAGTAGTTAGTTCTGTTTGCTTAAGAGCCATTCTTAAACTGTAAAATCTACCAAAAAGAGAAAAAAAAATCAATAAACTTTTCTTCTTAAACATTGTGATAAAGAAAAAGGTAAAAAGAAAAAAAAATCATTAACAGTTCTTATTCATTCCATTTAAAAAGTAGCTTGTTATGTTCTTCTCTTCCTTTGTCCTTTTATAGTATCACTTTCCTTTGTGTATTGCAAATGCCATTTTAAATCCACTCAAGTTGAAAGTTAGTTCAAAGGAAAGCTATTTAAGAGCTGAGGTTAAGATTTATTACTTGCAAATTCTTGCTAGTCCTCCTACTTTGTTCTGTCTGTGTTGAGTTCTCTTTAAAAATAAATCTTGGCACAGAGATGGTCGCGGCTTCTCGTTCTGTATAAACAGAAGCACCCTGGGCACGGAACTTCGTCAGGCTAAAGGGGAGCTCTCACCCTTCAATCCCCTGGTTAAATTCCAGGGGCTCCCAGGGAGCTCTACCCAAACCTGACCACTCTTCCCTCCCCTTCTCCCGGGGGAGAGAATTCCAAACCATTTGACAGCCCATTTACGCTGTCAGGGACGGTTTGACGAAACCCAGGGCAGACGATCCCAAAGGAACGTCCACGAAGCCTGCGTTGCCAGCGGAAGTCTCTAGTTGGGTCTCCAGAATCCACAATTTTTTGTTGCATGCTTTCATGTATTTCTCCTTCTCTTTAGAAAACTATCTCAGCCTTTGTTTTCATCAAGCTAGGAGGGCATCTTGCCTTTTAAATGGAAGTTATATTTCAAAAATAATAAAATGCAAGATGACAAAGCTATCAACGTTGTTTTCCGGCAAAGGCCAAACATTGTTGCTGGTCTTTTAAGCCTTATGGGAGGGGCCAATCATCTCTTGGCCCTACTCCTGAGTTGTCCTCTTTGTTTGAGCTGCTCTTGCCTTCTGGCAGCTCTTCTCATGTGTGCATTAGGAACAGGCTCCTCCTGTTCCTCTGCCTCACTACTGTCACTCTCTGGAGGCTCTGGAGTCTGCACCTCACTCTCTGATGGCCCTGGATACATACACTATACTGTATATGTATGCTTTTAAATTGATCATATTAATTTTGCATTCAATTTTCTAAATGGTTTCCATTTATTTAGTAGAACTGATTCATATAATAGGAGAACTGATTCAGAGGATTATATTGGAGTTTTAATGATAGGCAAGTCGTCACCTGGATCTTTACCTTCTCCATCTGGGATTTAATCTCTCTCTCTCTCTGTCACACACACGCACACGCACACACACACACACACAGCCTATACAATTATATATATATCACAGTGAGAGGCGAGATGTGCAACTGCAATCTTCTCTGTGGAATGAAAAGCATAACAGTTGGGCTGGAGGTTTTCTGATCCTTCTAGTCCATGCTTTGATATTATAAACCACTTTGCAATGTAGGAATCAATTGCATGTTGCTCTAGTTAAATGAAAAGGTCAGTTTCTGTGAAACTGAGAACTCCATTGTCTCCCTAGAGAGCCAAAAATTGCTAGAAGAAATTATACAGTTGAATTGTATCAAAATTACTGGATTTGATTAGCTACTTAGAAACATACAATAATACATTAATTTCATTTAGCTTCTGAGAAATATAATAGTCTTAAAACTTACTAATGTTTTGAACAGGTTTAACGATTTACTAGTGCTTCAGAGACAAAGCAAAATACCACCTCATCTTGGTGAATATCCTGACTTTCATGCCAGTTATCAAGGACATCCTAGCTGTTTTTGGCTTCCAGGTTTCTTTTTTCCACATGGTACATAATTTTGTTATTTATTTTATTCATAGACATTTATCCATTATCTATTTTAATTTTTAAAAAATTTGTGCTTCACATGCTTGAAATAGTTTGTAGTGCTCTAGTGTTTATATTATTTTATATGTTATAGTCCTTGCCTAGTGACCATTCATTCAATATCTGTTCAAAGTTACAACAATGCTGAATAAGGAGACTTAAGGATTTGAAGTTGCAGCTGCTGCAATGTCCCTGCACCCATGTGATCATGATTTGGATACTTGACAACTAACACGCAATTACAATGGCCATAGCATTCCACAATAATGTGATTATCATTTGTAACTGTAACTGGTGGCTTTGGACAAGCAAAGTCAATGGGAAGCTGGTAGGAAGTCACAAGTTGTCTTCGCATGACATCATTATTGCTGAAACTGTCATATAAATTGGCATGGTGACATGATTTTTCACTGTTTTTGCTTAGTAAAGCAATTTCAATTATGAACATTAACTGAAGTCTCCTTGTATTTCATTAAATTATAAAGAATATCTAGACTCTAGATAGTCTAAAGCAGGGGTCTCCAACCTTTGCAACTTTAAGCCTGGCGGACTTCAACTCCCAGAATCCCCCAGCTGGGAATTCTGTATTACTTTGTAATTCTCTATATTAATAATTTGATCACTAGATAAGAAACTATATTATGTTTATTTAAATTTCATATTTCATATTTCTTAACTGCCCATCTTCCCCCAGCTGGGAATTCTGGGAGTTGAAGTCCACCAGGCTTAAAGTTGCCAAGGTTGGAGACCCCTGCTTTAGAGCAGGGCTGTCAAATTCCCAGCCCACAGGCCAGATACGTCATGCACTGGACACATCCTTGTCCATTTTAGCAAAGGGGGAAAATGTCCCAATATGTCACGTGATGCCACCATGACAATGTGAGTTTGACACCTTTGGTCTAGAGAATCCATAGAAGATTTTCCAGGTTAAATATGAGAAATGTATTGTTTTCAAGTGTATTAAGTGTGCTTAGAGGTTTATAAATTATGTCCTATGTGGAATGTCCCAACTAAATTAGTATAACTGTAGAGTTAGGATTTAATTCTGATGCTCATATGATATAAACTGGGTTACAATATAATATAAATTATTTAAAAGATATAGATTATTTATAAGAAATAGACCAAATAAAAGAGGAGGTGGAGTTGCACTATATATAAGAAATAACTACATCTCTACAGAAATAGGGCACAACAATGATGAAAATCATCCTGAATGTATTTGAGTCAATATAAAGGGGGTGAAAAACGATATTGGCATAGGCCTATACTATAGGCCACCCAACCAAACAGAGGAAGTAGATGAACTTTTTGCTAGTCAGCTAACTAAGGTATGTAGGAAGCACATCACAGTAGTAATGGGGGATTTTAACTACCCTGACATCAACTGGGAAACAAACTCTGCACCAAGTGGAAGATCCAACAGGTTCCTAACAAACCTAGCAGACAACTTTGTTTCCCAAAAAATAGAGAAGGCGACAAGGGGATCAGCCATACTGGACTTAATTCTCACTAACAGAGATGAAATGATAGAAGGTGTTGAAGCTACAGGAACCTTGGGGGCAAGTGACCACGCAATATTGGAATTCGACATTAAGCAAATACAAGTAGTAGAACAAAGTCAAACTAGAGTCTTGGACTTTAAGAGAGCTAATTTCAATAAACTTAGAGAGCTTGAGAAGGATTCAATGGATGAGAATCCTCAGGGGAAAACAACTCAAGAAGCTTGGGAAATTTTGAAAAGTGAGATTATAAAAGCACAGTCTAACACAATACCAATGAAGAAGAAAATAATAGATCTCAAAAGAAACCAGCATGGATGCATAAAGAACTATCTGACAAATTGAAAGACAAAAGGACAAATATAAAAAGTGGAAAGAGGGGCAAATAACTAAGGCAGAATATCAGCAAATAGCCGAGCCTGTAAAGATGAAGTGAGGAAAGCTAAGGCTCACAATGAACAAAGGCTAGCGACAAAAGTAAAAATAACAAAAAGCTTCTTCCAACATGTTAAAAACAAGAAAAAGTCAAGGAAACAATTGGCCCATTGCTGGGAGAAAGTGGCAAGAAAATGACAAGCAACAGGGAGAAAGCAGATCTACTTAACTCATATTTTGCATCTGTCTTTACACAAAAGGAAAAAACAATCCAACCTATCAAAAATAGCACCACAAAAAACAGATTAGAAACACAAGTTAAAATAGGGAAGAAAATGGTAAGTGAACACCTGTCTACCCTAGACGAGTTCAAATCACCAGGACCGGATGGATTACACCCCAAGGTTCTGAAGGAACTGGCAGATGTGATTTCAGAACCACTGAACTATATCTTTCAAAGATCCTGGAGCACAGGGGAGCTGCCAGAGGACTGGAAAAGAGCTGATGTAGTTCCCATCTTCAAAAAAGGAAAAAAAACAGATCCAGGAAACTACAGACCTATCAGCCTGACCTCAATACCGGGGAAGATTCTGGAAAAGATAATCAAGCAACGAATCACCGAACACCTAGAAGCAAACAAAGTAATAACCAAAAGCCAACATGGGTTTGTCAAAAACAGATCATGCCAGACTAATCTTATTGCATTCTTTGACAAAATGACAAAATTAGTAGACCAGGAATGCTGTCGATATAATTTACTTGGACTTCAGTAAAGCATTTGATAAAGTAGACCATAACCTATTACTAGATAAAGTAGAAAAATGTGGGTTAGACAGTACCACCACCAGATGGATTCGTAACTGGCTGACCAACCGCACTTAACGTGTAGTCCTCAACGGAACTACATCCACATGGAGGGAAGTATGCAGTGGAGTACCCCAAGGCTCTGTTTTAGGCCCAGTACTCTTCAACATCTTCATCAACGACTTGCACGAGGGGATAGATGGGGAACTCATCAAATTTGCAGATGACACCAAGCTGGCAGGAATAGCCAACACTCCAGAAGATAGGCTCAAGTTACAGAAAGATCTTGACAGACTTGAACATTGGGCGCTATCTAACAAAATGAAATTCAACAGTGAAAAAAGTAAGGTTCTACATTTAGGCAAAAAACCCCAAATGCACAGGTACCGTATATGTGGTACCTTGCTCAATAGTAGTACCTGTGAGAGGGATCTTGGAGTCCTAGTGGATAACCATTTAGATATGAGCCAGCAGTGTGCAGCAGCTGCTAAAAAAGCCAACACAGTTCTGGGCTGCATAAACAGAGGGATAGAATCAAGATCACGTGAAGTGTTAGTGCCACTTTATAATGCCTTGGTAAGGCCACACTTGGAATATTGCATCCAGTTTTGGTCGCCACGATGTAAAAAAGATGTTGAGACTCTATAAAGAGTGCAGAGAAGAGCAACAAAGATGATTAGGGGACTGGAGGCTAAAACATATGAAGAACGGTTGCAGGAACTGGGTATGTCTAGTTTAATAAAAAGAAGGACTAGGGGAGACATGATAGCAGTGTTCCAATATCTGAGGGGTTGCCACAAAGAAGAGGGAGTTGGGCTGTTCTCCAAAGCACCTGAGGATAGAACAAGAAGCAATGGGTGGAAACTGATCAAGGAAAGAAGCAACTTAGAACTAAGGAGAAATTTCCTGACAGTTAGAACAATTAATAAGTGGAACAACTTGCCTGCAGAAGTTGTGAATGCTCCAACATTAGAAATTTTTAAGAAAATGTTGGATAGCCATCTGACTGAGATGGTGTAGGGTTTCCTGCCTGGGCAGGGGGTTGGACTAGAAGGCCTCCAAGGTCCCTTCCAACTCTGTTGTTATATTATATTATATTATAACCTGGATAATGCTATTACTGCTTCCCTTTTTCCATATTTTTTTTGATCTCTCTCACTCCCTCTTCAGTTTTTCTTGTCCACATAATTTCTGTAGATGTGTTTTGAGATGGGATGGATGTCATTACAGATGAGGGAAATCTTGTATTACTTTGTAATTCTCTATATTAATAATTTGATCGCTAAATAAGAAACTATATTATGTTTATTTATATTTCATGTTTCTTAACTGCCCATCTTCCTTGTATGGGAGTATATCAAATAACAAATATCTTCACTCTTTGCAAAGAATAAAATGTTCTTCGAGTAATTAAAGAGTAAATTTAATTAACTTCTTAATAATGGTAAGAAGTAAAGTGCACAATCTGTGTATTTTTTTCTTGAAGGATTTCTTATTGCTGTGTGTCAGAATTATGCTCGGTTGAATAAAGTAACAGTGGATTCACTTACTTTTAAACATAAAGTGCTTCCTTTAACTCAAGATGAAGATTTAAGCGTCAGTAGAAAGGAAAGCATATTAAACAAAGCTTTTAAGGTAAGAATGGGATTGAAGCCAGTTTCTTTCTTCTGGTTGACAGTTGCAGATATGGAATATCTTTTGATATGTAGTCAAAATGCAGGCATCCATACAAATATCATGTATGATATTTGGCTACATATCAAAAGTGTATATAAATGCTACAATTGAAAACCATCTGGAATATATTTATGAAATTACCATATTTTTCGGAGTATAAGACACACCGGAGTATAAGACGCACCTTAATTTGTGGGGAGGAAAACAAGAAAAAAAGAATTCTGCCTCTGCCTACCAGCATCAGGATCAGTGGCGTCCTCACTTCCATTCAGATTTTGATAACGAGTAGCACAGATCTTTTTATCAGTTTAAAACAAATCCTATCACTCTATTTAACTGGAGTGGGTAGGGCAGGGTGGGGGATGATTTTCAGGGGTGCAGAAGAGGGACTTGGCACTGAAGGCTCCACTCTTGAAATGCCCCCGCCTTCCTACGTAGAGCTGTAGGCGTTGAAACCCTGGCTTTCTCACAGCAAGGTCCTATAGAGACGCAGCACTTCAGTTCTCCTGGACCCTGCCATCTCGTAAACATAGTGCTGGGCTTCCTGGCAAGCGCCCTGTGCCTTTGCTGCCTTGGTCGGAGCCTGATTCCGGAAGTGGCCCGAGGAAGCGCAGAGGTCAGGACTTACTTGGCGAAACAGGTGCTGCGCAGGGAGCAAAAACACTGTTGCCACGATCTCTGCTGCCTGGCGATCTCTGCTGCCTCCCCAGTTCCAAAAACAGGACGTGCAGAGGCAGAGAAAGACCATATTGCAAGGAAAATTTTAGGCAGATAAACTCAGATAGGAAATAGATTTAACATACCATTTCTCTAAAGCAAATTATCATTTTATAAAGTAATGTGGTTTATCTTAAGTGGGTTATATGGCTTTATTTACTTATTTATTACTGGAATTTATATGGCCACCTACTTAACACAGACAGGTGCAGCAAGTAAATCTTAAAAAAAAAAAGTTTTTGTATGGAGATATAATTGGGGGAGGTATTAGTAATCTTTTAAATTGTCATAAAATGGAGTTGATGCTCAAAAGCGTGTGTGAATCTCTTAATATTTATTTATTTATTTATTTAAATTTTTATACCGCCCTTCTCCTGAAGGACTCAGGGCGGTGTACAGCCAAGGTTAAAACAGTTAAATATACAAAATTAAAATATCAATTAAAATACATATTCAATAATGGCCAAATTAAAACCGTCAAATTGACCCAGCCTAAAATACCCCATATAAAATTACTAAAAATTAAAAATTTGAAAATTTAAAAATCAAGCCAGTCCCGCTTGGATAAATAAATAAGTTTTTAATTCACGGCAAAAGGTCCGAAGGTCAGATAGTTGGCGCAAACCGGGGGGAAGTTCGTTCCAGAGGGTAGGTGCTCCAACAGAGAAGGCCCTTCCCCTGGGGGCCGCCAGCCGACATTGCTTGGCGGACGGCACCCTGAGAAGACCCTCTCTGTGAGAGCGTACGGGTCGGTGGGAGGCATAAGGTAACAGCAGGCGGTCCCGTAAGTATCCGAGCCCTGAGCCATGGAGCGCTTTAAAGGTGGTAACCAGAACCTTGAAGCGCACCCGAAAGACCACAGGTAGCCAGTGCAGACTGCGCAGGAGTGGTGTTACCCAGGAGCAATGTGGAGCTCCCTCAATCACCCGCGCAGCTGCATTCTGGACTAACTGGAGTCTCCGAGTGCACTTCAGGGGTAGCCCCATGTAGAGAGCATTGCAATAATCCAGACGAGAAGTGACGAGAGTATGAGTGACCGTGCATAAGGCATCCCGGTCCAGAAAGGGGCGCAACTGGCGAACCAGGCAAGCCTGGTAAAAGGCTCTCCTGGAGACGGCCGCCAGGTGATCTTCAAATGACAGCCGTCCATCCAGGAGAACGCCCAAGTTGCGTACCCTCTCTGTTGGGGCCAGTGACTCGCCCCCAACAGACAGCCGCGGTTGCAGCTGACTGTACCGGGGTGCCGGCATCCACAGCCACTCCATCTTGGATGGATTGAGTCTGAGTCTGTTTCTCCCCATCCAGACCCGTACGGCCTCCAGGCAACGGGACAAAACTTCGACAGCTTCGTTGGGGTGGCCCGGGGTGGAAAAGTACAGCTGAGTGTCATCAGCGTATAGCTGATAACTCACCCCGAAGCCATTGATGACCTCGCACAACGGCTTCATATAGATGTTGAACAGGAGAGGCAAGAGAATCGACCCCTGAGGCACCCCACAAGTAAGGCGCCTCGCGGTCGATCTCTGCCCTCCTGTCAACACCGTCTGCGACCGGTCAGAGAGATAGGAGGAGAACCACTGATAAACGGTGCCTCCCACTCCCAAACTCCCCAACCGGCGCAGCAGGATACCATGGTCGATGGTATCAAAAGCCGATGAAAGATCTAACAGGACCAGGGCGGAGAAACAACCCCTATCGCTGGCCCTCCAGAGGTCATCCACCAATGCGACCAAAGCTGTCTCCGTGCTATACCCGGACCGGAAGCCGGACTGGAACGGGTCTAGATAGACAGCTTCATCCAGGTACTGGGGAAGCTGCCATGCCACCACACTCTCTACAACCTTCGCCACAAAGCGAAGGTTGGAGACTGGACGGTAATTACCCAAAATAGCTGGATCCAGGGAAGGCTTCTTAAGGAGGGGTCTCACCACCGCCTCTTTCAAGGCAGCGGGAAAGACCCCTTCCAACAAAGAAGCATTTATAATTCCTCGGAGCCAGCCTCGTGTCACCTCCTGAGTGGCCAGCACCAGCCAGGAGGGACACGGGTCCAGTAAACATGTAGTGGCATGTAACCTCCCCAGCAACCTGTCCATGTCCTCGGGAGCCACAGAATCAAACTCATCCCAAACAACATCAACAAGACGTGTCTCAGTCATCTCATCCGGATCATCACAATCTTGGTCCAAACTATCCCGTAGCTGAGCGATTTTATCGTATAGATAACCACTAAACTCCTCAGCACGTCCCAGCAAGGGGTCATCCCGTTCCCCCTGGTGTAGGAGGGAGCGGGTCACCCGAAACAGGGCGGCCGGGCGGTTATCTGTCGACGCAATGAGGGTGGAAACGTAGGAACGTTTCGCCACCCTCAGTGCCACTAGGTAGGCTTTCGAAAAAGACCTAACTAGTGTCCGATCAGCCTCGGAACGGCTGGACCTCCAGGTACTCTCTAGGCGTCTTCTCCGGTGTTTCATCTCCCTCAGCTCCTCAGAGAACCAAGGAGCCAATTGAGATCTACGCCGGGTCAGAGGCCGCAAAGGCACGACACAGTCCAAAGCCCCAGCCGCGGCCTGTTCCCAGGCCGCAACTAGTTCTTCAGTCGTGCCGTGGGCAAGATCCTCAGGAAACGGCCCAAGCTCCGTCAGGAACCTCTCGGGGTCCATCAGGCGCCTGGGACGGAACCAGCGCATTGGTTCCGTCTCCCTGCGGTGGTGAGCAGCGGTCTGAAAGTCTAGGCGGAGAAGAAAATGATCTGTCCATGACACAGGTATTGTCACTAAATCCCCTAATACCTGATCATTAAACCACTGTCCAGAGATAAAAATCAAGTCCAGTGTGGACCCCCCCCCCCGTGTGTGTAGGGCCATCAGTTACTTGAATCAGGTCCAAGGCTGTCATGGAAGCCTGGAACTCCTGAACCACCGTCGACGACAAGCCGGCCGATGGCAGATTGAAGTCCCCCATGACCAAAAGTCTGGGGATCTCAATCGCCACCCCGGCAAGCACCTCAAGCAGCTCAGGCAGGGCTGTAGTCACGTAGCAAGGAGCCAGGTACGCAATCAACAGACCCATCTGATTCTTATGGCCCCACTTCACAAGAAGGGATTCACAACCAGCTATCTGAGGCACAGTGGACTCTCTCGGCTCCAGACTTTCTCTCATCACAACCGCCACCCCTCCACCCCTACCCTGGGCCCTCGGTTGATGGAATGCTTGGAAACCCGGAGGGCACAGTTCAACCAGGGGCACACCCCCTTCTGTGCCCAACCAGGTCTCCGTAATGCCCATAAAGTCCGCGGACTCCCCCTGAATAAGATCACAGATCAGGGGGGCCTTACTGACCACGGACCGGGCATTGCACAACATCAACCGGAGGCCCGGGCCCTGAGGATCCTGACCTTCTGGGGAACGGGTAAGAACTGAGGGACCGGAACACGTTATCGCTTTTAAACAGCGAGCCCGTGCTCCCAGAAAATGATACGGCCCCTTGCTTCCGCCATATCTGCCTCTCCCACTTACCGTACAGATGGAACCAACCTCTACACCTGGAACGAACCCCTCACCCCCCTCCCTCGGACCAGATAAAACGCCGTGAACAGACCCCGGGACTGGACCTACCCTCCCCGAGGGGTTCCCCCCCCGTCACTTCCCTCCCCCCCTTTAAAAAACCCTTATTAAAAAATCTATTTACAAAACCCCAAAGATTCTTCTTCCTTGCATGCCATCTCTCCGGGTCCCAAGACCCTTCGTTAAGGCAGGCCCTCGATAACCCAGAGGGCCGTTCCTGCAAGGCGGGGGAACCTCGCAGTCGGAGAAGGTCAGCAGACGAATATTTCATGCAAGAGATTATAAATAACAGTAGGAGAAAAGGGGTTCCCTAGCCGCTCGATGATATCGCGGCCTACAGACAAAGTCAGGACAGTCATAAAACCAAGGCCAAAATGGCCGGTAGGCAAAAAAGAAACGGAAAATCCTTTTAAATATATAGAAAAAGAAAATGAAGAGAAACTGGAAGAAGAAAATTTGAATGAGAAACAAGAAACTAATAATGGTGAAGAAAAAATATTAAAAAATAGAAATCAGATTGAGAGCATTATAGAAATAGTTGGGAATGTAAAAAAAGGAGAGAGGAAAGGGAGAAAACTCCTCCTAAAAAAGAAACAGGCAAAAAGAAAGAAGGGGAAAATCTGGAAGAGACAAGGGAAAGCTTTGGGGAGGGAGGTTCAAACAACACAACAAAAAAAGAGAAATGGAAGTCAGAAGATGAAATGTAATATATATAAAAAAACAAAAAAGAGAATTCAGAAGTTAGAGTGAGATAAAGGGTCACTCAAAAAAATATTAGAAAAGATGATGCTAAAAAGATTTAGAGATAATGGTTAAAGATGAAGGATGGAGTAAAAATAGAAAAATATAAATGAGGTAGATTAATAAATGGGAAGGGGAAGTAGACAATATAATAATAGTATTTTTGTTAGTTTTTAAAATCAGAATGGAATTTTAATTGTTATAGTAGTGGTAAAAGATAAGAATTTTAGGATACACTGTGATATTGGCTAGATGAAAATATTGAAAATGAAATGAAAAATATATAAGTTTTTAAAATCAGAATGGAATTTTTATTGTTATAGTAATGGTAAGAGAGAATAATATAGCAGAAGTTGAAATAAATAGAGATGGAGAAAAATGATAAATTTGTGATAAAGGATATATAAAAGAGATAAACTGGAAAAAACGGGAAGATTAAGATATATTATAATGATGATTTGGATTATATATAAGATGTACGAGATGTGACCTGGTCAGCACTCTGTTCATAAAATATGTATGATGAAAAGAATTTTTTTTCAATAAAACTTGTCAAAAAAAAAGTTTTTCCATGCTGGCCATGCTGTAGTCTCCTCTTTGCATCACATCATCTGTCCTAACCTAGGAAGTGGGTCTTTTCAGGGGCAGCACCCACCCTTTGGAATGATTCCCTTATTCACAGCCAGAATTTGATTGGTTCCCAACTCTGTCAGTTTATTAATAACCTGGTTTTTCCTTTGGGGATTTGGATCAAGATGTGTTTGATGACCAGAAGATGTGTTTTGTTTTCATTTCTTTTATTGTTAGTTTTTATTTTAACTATCCAGACTCACTCCAATGAGTTATGAAAGCCATATAAATTGAACAAATAAATAAGCAAATTGTTTTTGCAACAAAATAAACAAGCCCGGAAGTATTTTTCCACACAAAAGGGACAGATAGTCCTCAAGCAGCAAGTATCTTCCACTTCTGTGATGATCCAATAGCATGTAATGTTAATATATATCTGTGTCCTTGAATCAGGGAAAGGGAAACGTGTCTATCCTGATTTTTTTGACATCACTGCCATGCAGTGGAGGAGGAGTGGGGGGACTGTGAAATGTTAAGATAGCGACTGTGACCATGTTCCCTTTTTTTGCATCACTGCAGATGCCCCTGATTTGTAATTCCTGTGCAACGAGCTTAGTCATCTTCACTTTTAGCTCTCTGAAAAAGACCAGGTTTTAATTATTTTTTTTGTTAAATCTTCCACTTGTTTGGAGCAATCCACAACAATGCTTGAGTAGAAATACTATCTATCTTTTATTAGGAACATTCTCAGTATGAAACCGGAGTTAAAATTTACGGCTTGTACATAGATGGCGCACGCTGGAATCCCAATACACAGGCATTGGATGAACCTGAACTTCATAGAAGATATTATCCACTACCAGACATCCAATTTTTACCACGAAGTGTGAGTAGTATAGTTCACTATCTTGGTAGGACATTTTTATATTTTGATTACTCAGGTTTAAGTAAATGTTACAAGTCACTGCATTGTTATAATTTAGTATGTGCTTGAATGCAAATAAGTATTTTTTAAACAAGTGGGAATGTTACTGTTTGGAATTATATTCAGCCAACTGCTTTCTCCTTTAAAACATTTCATTATTGTTTCTTTTTTCCATCATTTCTTCATTGTTTTCTTTACCTATGGATTCTCAGTGATTCTCAATTCTCAATTATGCTGCTTTGAGCTGTTTTGCAATTTTGCCCCTTTTGTTTTAATTAAAATGACATATTTGACATAAGTTATTTTCAACCGCATCCTAGCATGTCATAATTATCTTTATTCAGTAGTACAAATATATTATCTATATTTGAATTCTGGAATGAAGAGCTGAAAGTATCTTTGTGGTTATGGGATGTGGGGGCAAGACAGAACTTTTTCCAGGTTTCCATGGTGCTTATTATGTTATTCTTTTTTAGTCTGGAACAGAGGTTCTGAAAATGCACACTTATCTTTATTTTTTCTTATACTTTTAAAGTATTGATTTGATTCAGAAGCTAAAGTATCCTCAGCATCAGTTTTTCTTTTATGCTTTTGCTGATATTTAGAAAAGAATAGAATAGAATTTATTGGCCAAGTGTGATTGGACACACAAGGAATTTGTTTTGGTGCATAGGCTCTCAGTGTACATAAAAGAAAAAGGAAAGAAAAAAAATACATCAAAGGTACAACTTTTTAACCCTTAATGATAGCAACAAAAAGTTACAGTCGTAAGTGGAAAGAGATTGGTGATGAAAACGATGAGAAGATTAATAGTAGTGTAGATTTAGTAAATAGTTTGACAGTGTTGAGGGAATTATTTGTTTAGCAGAGTGATGGTCTTTGGGAAAGAACTGTTCTTGTGTCTAGTTGTTCTGGTGTGCAATACTCTGTAGCGTCGTTTTGATGGTAGGAGTTGAAACATTTTATGTCCAGGATGTGAGGGATCTGTAAATATTTTCATGGCCCTCTTCTTGATTCGTGCAGTATACAGGTCTTCAATGGAAGGCAGGTTGGTAGCAATTATTTTTTCTGCAGTTCTAATTATCCTCTGAAGTCTGTGTCTTTCTTGTTGGGTTGCAGAACCGAACCAGACCGTTATAGAAGTGCAAATGACAGACTCAATAATTCTTCTGTAGAACTGGATCAGTAACTCCTTGGGCAGTTTGAGCTTTCTGAGTTGGCGCAGAAAGAACATTCTTTGTTGTCCTTTTTTGATGATGTTTTTGATGTTAACTGTCCATTTTAGATCTTGCGATATGATAGAACCTAGAAATTTAAAGGTTTCTACTGTTGATACTGAGTTGTCAAGTATTATGAGAGGTGGAAGTATGGAAGGGTTTCTCCTAATGTCTACCACCATTTCAACAGTTTTGAGTGTGTTCAGTTCCAGATTGTTACGGTCGCACCACAAGGCTAGTCGTTCAACCTCACGTCTATATGCGGATTCGTCATTGTCTCGAATGAGCCCAATCACTGTTGTGTCATCTGCGAACTTCAGTAGTTTAACAGATGGATCGTTGGAGATGCAGTCATTGGTATACAGAGAGAAGAGAAGTGGGGAGAGCACCCAGCCTTGGTGGGCCCCTGTGCTAATTGTACAGGTATTTGATGTGATCTTGCTTAGCTTCACCTGCTGCTTCCTGTTTGTTAGGAAGCTTGTGATCCACTTACAAGTCTGTTCCAGTACCTGTAGCTGGTTTAGCTTAGTTAGAAGAGTGTCTGGAATGATGGTATTGAATGCTGAACTAAAGTCTACAAAGAGGACCCTTGCATAGGTCTTTGGAGATTCAAGATGTTGTAAGATGTAGTGCAGAGCCATATTAACAGCATCATCTGTTGATCTATTTGCTCGGTTTGCAAATTGCAAGGGGTCTAACAGCGGATCCGTGATGGTTTTCAAGTAGGAAAGCAAGAGCCTTTCAAAGGCTTTCATGACTACAGATGTTAAAGCAACTGGTCTGTAGTCATTCAGTTCTTTGATAGTGGGCTTCTTCGGCACTGGGATGATGGTAGAGAGTTTGAAGCAAGAAGGAACATAGCACATCTCTAGTGATTTATTGAAGATATGGGTGAAGATGGGGGCCAATTGGTCAGCACAGACTTTTAAGCAAGAAGGAGTTATCTTGTCTGGGCCTGGAGCTTTTCCTGGCTTTTGTCTGTGAAATAGGTCTTGCTCTGCCTTTTCTGTGATCACTAGATTCTATGTTCAACTATTTTAAACTAATTAATTAATTTAAACTAATTAATTAATTTAAACTAAACTAAGTTGATTAAACATAATCAACTGTTATGTTGATTATGTTTAATCAACATAACAGTTATTTTAAGTTATTTTAGAGGTAGACCTATCTTTGTTTTCTACATTGTAAAATATTCTGGTATCAAGCATCTTGAGCTGTGGTGGTGCAGTGTTTAGAATGCAGTATTGCAAGCTACTTCTGCTGACTTCCGATTGCCAGCAGTTTGTAAACCCTTTAGAGCCGGCTATAACACAGTGAAATGGTATATTATTATTATTATTATTTTATTATTATTTATTCAAATTTATATACCGCCCTATCTCCCGAAGGACTCAGGGCGGTTCACAGGCAGATAAAACAACATATATATACAAATTAAGAAAACCATTAAGAAAACATATTCAGAAAGCCTAATTATTAAAAATAATATAAATATTAAAACCAATTAAAACCCCTATAAAATTTAAAAATTTAAAATTTAGAAAATTTAAAAAACTAGTCCAGTCCCGCGCAGATAAATAGGTGTGTTTTAAGCTCGCGACGGAAGGTTCAGAGGTCTGGAAGTTGACGGAGTCCTGGGGGGAGTTCGTTCCAGAGGGTGGGAGCCCCCACAGAGAAGGCCCTTCCCCTGGGCGTCGCCAGACGACACTGTCTAGCTGACGGCACCCTGAGGAGTCCCTCTCTGTGAGAGCGCACGGGCCGGTGAGAGGTATCCGGTAGCAGTAGACGGTCCCGTAAGTAGCCCGGCCCTATGCCATGGAGCGCTTTAAAGGTGGTTACCAGAACCTTGAAGCGCACCCGGAAGGCCACAGGTAGCCAGTGCAGTCTGCGCAGGATAGGTGTCATACGGGAGCCACGAGGGGCTCCCTCTATAACCCGCGCAGCCGCATTCTGAACTAACTGCAGTCTCCGGATGCCCTTCAAGGGGAGCCCCATGTAGAGAGCATTGCAATAATCCAGGCGAGACGTCACGAGGGCGTGAGTGACCGTGCACAGGGCATCCCGGTCTAGAAAGGGGCGCAACTGGCGCACCAAGCGAACCTGGTAAAAAGCTCTCCTGGAGACGGCCGTCAAATGATCTTCAAAAGACAGCCGTTCATCCAGGAGGACGCCCAAGTTGCGCACCCTCTCATCGGGGCCAGTGACTCGCCCCCGACAGTCAGCCGTGGACTCAGCTGACTGTACCGGGATGCCGGCATCCACAGCCACTCTGTCTTGGAGGGATTGAGCTTGAGCCTGTTTCTCCCCATCCAGACCCGTACGGCCTCCAAACACCGGGACAGCACTTCGATAGCTTCGTTGGGGTGGCCCGGTGTGGAAAAGTACAGCTGGGTGTCATCAGCGTACAGCTGGTACCTCACACCGAAGCCACTGATGATCTCACCCAGCGGCTTCATATAGATGTTGAACAGAAGGGGCGAGAGGATCGACCCCTGCGGCACCCCACAAGTGAGGCGCCTCGGAGCCGACCTCTGCCCCCCTGTCAACACCGTCTGCGACCGATCGGAGAGATAGGAGGAGAACCACCGATAAACGGTGCCTCCCACTCCCAATCCCTCCAACCGCGCAGCAGGATACCATGGTCGATGGTATCGAAAGCCGCCGAGAGGTCTAATAGGACCAGGGCAGAGGAACAACCCCTATCCCTGGCCCTCCAGAGATCATCCACCAACGCGACCAAAGCCGTCTCAGTGCTGTAACCGGGCCGGAAACCGGACTGGAACGGGTCTAGATAGACAGTTTCCTCCAGGTGCAAGGGAAACTGATATGCCACCATACTCTCTACAACCTTCGCCAAGCGGGTTGGAGACCGACGATAATTACCTAAAACAGCCGGGTCCAGGAAGGCTTCTTGAGGAGGGTCTCACCACCGCCTCTTTCAAGGCGGCTGGGAAGACTCCTCCACCAAGGAAGCGCCAGAATTGCCTGGAGCCAGCCTCGTGTCACCTCCTGAGTGGCCAGTACCAACCAGGAGGGCACGGGTCCAGTAAACACGTGGTAGCATTCAGCCTACCCAACAACCTGTCCATGTCCTCGGGTGCCACAGGGTCAAACTCATCCCACAAAATGTCACCAAGACCACCCTCAGACGCCTCATCTGAGTCACCGCAATTCTGGTCCAGACCATCCCGAAGCTGAAACATTTTATCCTATAGATAACCGGTAAACTCCTCAGCACGCCCCTGCAACGGGTCATCCCGCTCCCCTGATGAAGGAGGAACGAGTCACCCAAACAGGGCGGCTGGGCGGTTATCTGCCGATGCAATGAGGGAGGAGGCGTAGCTACGCCGCTTCCTCAATGCCACTAGGTAAGCCCTATTATAGGACTTCACTAGTGTCCGATCAGCCTCCGAACGGCTAGACCTCCAGGAACTCTCTAGGCGTCTTCTCCGGCACTTCATCCCTCTCAGCTCCTCGGAGAACCAAGGAGCCGGTTGGGACCTGCGCCGGGTCAGAGGCCGCAAAGGCACAACACGGTCTAGGGCCCCCACCGCGGCCTGTTCCCAGGCTGCAACAAGTTCCTCAGCCGTGCCGTGAGCCAGACTCTCAGGAAGTGGCCCAAGCTCCGTCCGGAACCTCTCCGGGTCCATCAGGCGCCTGGGACGGAACCAACGTATCGGCTCCGTCTCCCTGCGGTGTTGAATGGCGGTCAGAAAGTCCAGGCGAAGGAGAGAGTGATCTGACCATGACAAAGGTTCAATGACTATTTCCTTCAAGTCCAGATCTCTCAACCACTGACCAGAGACAAAATCAAATCCAAAGTGCCTCCCCAATGTGAGTAGGGCCATCAACTACTTGGGTCAGGTCCAAGGCCGTCATGGAAGCCATGAACTCCCGAGCTGCTGTCGATGACGAGCGGAAGATGGCAAGTTAAAGTCCCCATGACTAAAAGTCTGGGGGTCTCAACTGCCACCCCAGCAAGCACCTCCAGGAGCTCGGGCAGGGCAGCTGTCACGCAGCAAGGAGCCAGGTACGCGACCAGCAAGCCCATCTGACACCTATGACCCCATCTCACAAAGAGGGATTCGCACCCGGCAATCTGAGGTACAGTGGTCTCCCTCGGCTCCAGACTCTCTCTAATCACAACCGCCACCCCCCCACCCCTACCCTGAGCCCTCGGCTGATGGAATGCACGGAAACCCGGTGGGCACATCTCGACAAGGGGCACGCCCCCTTCTGCACCCAACCAGGTCTCCGTAACGCCCATAAGGTCCGCGGCACCCCCCTGGATAAGATCATGAATTAGGGGGGCCTTATTGGCCACGGACCGTGCGTTGCACAGCATCAGCCGAAGGCCCAGGCTCTGAGAGTCTTGACCATCCGGGAAACGGGAGAAGTCTGGGGGCTCGGGGCGCGCGGTCGCCTGCAAACATCGAGCGCGCGCCCCCAAAGAACGATATGAGCCCCCACTTCCGTCATATCTGCCCCTCCCACTTACCGTGCAAATAGAACCACCCTCAACCGACGGAACACAAAACCCCCCCGTGACCTCCGAACCTATAGACTTACCGCCGCGAGCGCTCGCAGGAACTGGACCCCCAACAGGTTTCCCCAACACCCGCCCTGCCCCTCCCAACCCTTAAAAATGCCCTGTCTAAAAACCCCCAAAGGCTCCTCCTCTTCGCATGCCACCTCTGTGGGTCCCAAGACCCGTCATAGAGGCCGGCCTTCGGTAGTGTAACAGGCCGTTCCCACGAGGCGGGGGCACCTCGCAGGTGCAAGAGTTCAGTTCTAGAATAGCGCATACAATACAGTAAAAGTCAGCAGAAGATAGATCATCCTAGGCTGGCAGAGATGTTAACAGGGATGTTCTCCTGAGGTAGCTCTCGAATTAGGATCCAGATATAAGATGACATAAGATGTAAAAATGGACAGTCAATCTCCATGGTACAAGTGGGATATAAGATGTAACATGTAGCATATAAGATGTAAAATATACTCAACCATCAAACCCATGGTACAATCTTAGTAAGTCCATAATCAGCGACTAATAGTCCAGGACTTAAATAGCACAATCTGTCCAGAGAAACATCCGGGTCCCAAGAAGAGGGGGGGGAAGGGGAGGCGCTCCATGGCCGCCATCCAAGCCGCCCTCTACGTCCATCGCTGTTTCCAGATGGCACTCCCATCCACTCCTAGCAGCTCCCAGAACTCCAGTCCGACTCCAGTACAGCCCATCCACTCCTGACAGCTCCCCAAAAGATCAAAAAATGCCCAAAAGTTGGTATACGTCCCAAAATCCCCAACACACAGGGGAAGGGCGGGCGCGGCCGACATCGCCGTAATTAGGGAGCCAAGCCAAACCAGCTCAAAAGGCAGGCCAAAAACGTCCTCCTCCTCTCTGATATCAAAGGGACCACAGTTGTCCTTGTGAGAGGGAAGATCTTGTGCTTGCGACAGGGGAGATCTTATAACAGACAAACCCGGAAGCAAGGAAAGCCAGGCCAAATAGGCTACACCGCCCTCCTTACAATATAAGTTTAAGTGCTATCACTATTGCTTATCTTCATCAAATATCTCCAATTCCTGAAGTAAATGCCTATTATCAGTATTTGGAATATAGATGTAGTGTGATCTTTTGAATTTTTTCTGTCACTATCCCAAAGTTTTCTTAGTTAAGAATCATGCAGGAAATTTATGGCTCTGATTTACTACATTTTTGTCCTTCTTTTATCTTCTCTTTGCTATGGTATCACCAATAAATGGAATTGTAGGTTGCCTTCTATCAGATTAAATTTTGGTTTCTTCCTGCTTTAATTTCACTGGCCAGCTATGACCAGTTCTTATTATGCCTTCAGTTTTCCATTGTTAATTTCTTTTCAATTAACCAACCACATCAAAACTTGACTTGAGGGAAAGGGGTTATCTCAACTAATGCTCTCTTCCTATTCTACAGTCAGCATAATATGGCTATGTAAAAACATCTCAGCTTGAAACATCAGCACACGTGAAGCCTCTTCTCTAATTTACAGAAGCAATTTTATAAAAGCAAGGGTTTTGGGGGGGAGAGTGTTGTTTGGATTTATGACAAGATTTATTCAGGGACACCAAAAATTAAACTTTGACTAAGAAGGAAAGCTATCTAGAGTTTTCCAGTCCATAGGAGAACGACTTCTCTTCCAGTGAGGACAATGCCAAAGAAGGGGGAGAAATGATAAACAGCCTGAAGACAGACATAAACAAATTCATCCAACAAGGGCTCCATCTGCAGCCTGCCTCAAAGTCTAGTCTAGAAGATTATTCAGGTCTACAATAGCTTCTGGATTTCTAAGGTCAGGCCCTACAATATTTTTTTTAAAAAGGCACTCTTTCTGGGCCGTTGGATGACATTATTTCATTATTGGGACTTGTAAGATCTCTATTCTGCCAGATCACACCAGACAGACAGTAACAACCAGAAACCGGTATTATGCCAAAAAGTATTTTATAGATGATAACCAACACTTGACTTGCTGAGTTTATCCATAACCATTGCATCTCATGGAACAGTGGGGTCACATGGAAATTTGGCACTGCCCATGTTGTCATTTTCTGGACTAGCTATAGCTTTTGAATAGTCTTGAGAGCAGTCCCATGTAGAGTACATTACAGACATCCATTTGTGTTATTACTAAGGTATGCCTGCTGTGTTGGGCCGAGTATCAATAACAACAATATTTTATACTATTGTTTTGTGTTTTGGAAGAATTATATTTGCTACAACGGCAGCATTTTAAAATATATTTGCGATAGGAGCATCAACTGATTTACAGTATATTCCAAAGTTCTTGCAAAAACCTTAAGTTTGAACCCCAACTCTCAGTGAGCAATATATATTTAAATGTTCCTTTATGCTGGTCCCAGATGACCACTGCAATTTGCTTCTTTACTGATCCTTAGGCGTACAACTTATTTAATATGTAGAAATAGAGGTTATTAATATTTTAATTTAATTATTTTTTAGATTACCTTTTGCCCAAGTTTCTGTGGTGAAGAAGACCTGCTTTTATACGAATGTCCTTTATACAAGACACCTCAAAGAACAGGAATACTGTCTTCTATGGGTACATCTTCAAATTTTGTAACTGAAGTTAATCTGCCAAGCCTGGTAAATCCTAGCCACTGGATAATGAGAGGTGTTGCATTGTTATGTCAACTGGATGATTAGGAAATATAAAATATTATTGTCCCTTATTTGAAATGAATATTTCTCTGTTTCAGTCTAGGATCAGATACAACCTAGTTTTGTTTAATGTTTTAGATTAATAAATTTGTTTCCCATGCAATATGTGCAAACTCAATTTATATTATGGTTGGTTTTTTGCCTTTTTTCCTTTATTTAATCATTATAAATTAATTAAAGTGAGTATATGCAGTGATCAAAGATGGCATATGGTAAATTGGCATTTTGTCTAGAAATTTTTATTTCTAAGAATGTTCTACATCCCAAACAGGTTCAATAAATATTCTCTTTAAAAGTAGAAATGATTGATGGCTGCAGCCCAGTGGATTTGGATAGTGCGTGGAATAATGTAAAAATTAAGCAAGGTTAAAAGCAGGTGACAGATAACTGTCTGGTACATTTGTGCTTCTGAATTAATTTCCTATGACTACTATTTTAATAAATGAATTGGACATGCTGCTAGGAGTAATTTTATAACAGGACTTGTATACTCTCAAAATTTCATACATTCCTGCTAATAATTTTAAAAAAAGGATTGCTACATATAATTTTATACTTGTTCATATTAATAATATAAGCCAGCACTGTGCTGCAGCTGCCAAAAAAGCTAACACAGTTCTAGGCTGCATAAAGAGGGAAAGAATCAAGATCACGTGAAGTGTTAATACAATTTTATAATGCCTTGGTAAGGCCACACTTGGGATACTGCATCCAGTTTTAGTCACGATGTAAAAAAGATGTTGAGAGACTAGAAAAAGTGCAGAGAAGAGCAACAAAGATGATTAGAGGACTGGAGGCTAAAACATATAATGGTTGCTGGAACCTGGATATGTCTAGTCTTATGAAAAGAACTAGAGGGTGACATGATAGAAGTGTTCCAATCTCAGGGGTTGCCACAAAGAAGAGGGAGTCAAACTATTCTCCAAAGCACCTGAGGGTAGAACAAGAAGTAATGGGTGGAAACTAATCAAGGAGAGAAGCAACTTAGAACTAAGGAGAAATTTCCTGACAGAACAATTAATCAGTGGAACAACTTGCTTCCAGAAGTTGTAAATGCTCCAACACTGGAAGTTTTAAAGAAGCAATTGGTTAACCATTTGTCTGAAGTGGTGTACGGTTTCCTGCCTAAGCAGGGGACTGGACTAGAAGACCCTCAAATTCATTTCCAACTCAGATTCTAAGTTCTAAGTTCTAATCCTGTTTCAACCTAATCAGCCTTCACTGGCATTTTAAAAATGTGTGGCTTCAGTTTCCAAAGTTCTCAGCAGAGGTCATGCTGGCTATAGATTCTGAATAGTTTTAAGTCTGTGTTTTAAGTTAATTTTGCTTTAACTAGTGTTATAATTTGTAAATCATAGTTTTACCAGTTCCTTGATTGACTATATGCAATCAAGAGAGTACCGTTTCTTAGTAAAAACATAAGATTTTATTCACTTCAATTATGTCTCTAATCTTTCAGGTCTCCCAACAAAGCACTATTTCCACTGTAACTGAGTCCGTCTACCTTGCTGCTCTTTTTTCCTTCTACCTTTCCCAGCATTAAAGCCTTCTCTAGAGAATTAGATCATCACATAATGTATCCAGGGTAGGCTAATTTGAGCCTGGCCACTTGTACTTGAGTGAGAACTGCGAGTTGATCCATTGGTTTGTTCTGGGCTGTCCACTGTATTCTTAAGAGTCTTCTCCAACACCAAGAAAATGTCATTACTTTTTCAAGTGATTCTAGGTAATCATCCCTTAAGTTATGTACCCACACCAGCTGATTTTTCTCTCTTAATTCTGTGCACTTGCAGTAACAGGATAATTGTATTGGTCCCAGGTGAGATATTGAGAAAAGCAAAACAACAGTAATTCCCATTCTAATGTCCTGGTCTGGCTTGACTTATTTTTGGTAACTCATTATGGTTCCTGCCAAGCAGAAAATTTTCTAAATGCTCACAAAAAGGAATCTAAAATGTCCTCCTGTCTAGATTTCCCTGGCATTATAGACGCCATTCATGACTTTGTGAATACTAATCTGCCACTTTCCATTATTACCATCCTAACAAATTTCTATAAGTAGATCCATCCTATTTTTTTCGTTTCTCTGTTGCTATTTGCAAGCTTTTTTCACACCTTTTAGCTTCTCTTGTAAACAGGTATATTTTGTGCCATTGAAGGAGGAATGCAGTATTACAACTTCAGGAATGTTAAGGGAGATTCATTATGCAATGAACCCTTTTGACAATGAGCAGTCAGCTAATACTTTTTATCACATTCAATTCTCACAAGAGATCTTCTGAGATGGGAGAGTTAACACTGTAGGGATGGCAGAAATCGGTTTTGCAATACTGGGGATTGATTTAAACCGTTACTGTGGGACACAAGGCTATGCATGCAACCTTGTCTCATATTGCTCAAACTAACTAACTTTGACACAATTGAGATTTGTGAAAAATTGTGGCTCCCTCACTCCATCTTTGAGATTTTCCAGTTTTTTTGTTTCAGATTTCAAAGCCAAATTCTGAGAAACTGAGAAATTCCTACTGCATACACAGACTGCACTTCCAAGATACGATACCCATCTTACTTCTTATTGACTTAAATTTTCTAGGAAAGAATACTACAATTTTAGCAAGCATGCTTTTATTAAGCAGTTTTAAAATTGTAATTTGAAATAGTTGAATATTTTCAAATTGTACTTTGGTACATAGTTCATTTTCTTAGAGAAATTCTGAATGGGAAAGTTAACTTAATCGTGCCATTTTCTCTTAAAACTGATTTGCTGCTTACAAAATTATCTCTGCTCATTGTGATAACTTAAATCCTAACAACTTAGCTATCTCTACAATGTTTTTATTTTTATATAATTTTTTTTATTTTTATTTGTCAAACATGTATAACAGATATAAGTATAAACATGATTATGAATACAGGATAAGGATATGAATAAATGGGGACAGTAGGCACGTTGGAGCGCTTATGCACACCCCTTACAGACGTCTTAGGAATGGGGTGAGGTCAACAGTAGACAGTCTTAAGTTTAAAGTTGGGGGTTTAGGGAAATAACTAAAGAGTCAGGTAGTGCATTCCAGGCATTGACCACTCTGTTGCTGAAGTTGTATTTTCTGCAATCAAGTTTGGAGCGGTTTACTTTAAGTTTGTATCTATTGTGTGCTCTTGCAGTTGAAGCTGAAGTAGTCATTGACCATTGTAGCAGATAATTTTGTGTACTACGTTTAAGTCAGACCAAAGGTGGCATAGTTCTAAATTGTCTAATCCCAAAATTTCAAGGCTGGTGGCATGAGGTATTCTGTTGTAAGCAAAGGAGTGGAGTACTCTTCTCTGGATTTGCTCAACTGTATTAAAATTCTAAATGCAGAGATTTTGAACCAGTGTTTCCTATTCCAGATCTCCAGAAACCTCCAAGTTGTTTTTGCTGAAGTTTTAAAGTTTATAAAATCATAGTCTTCCTCACCTATTTCTTTACCGAGGAAAGTGTGACCACTGAATTCTATACCCTTAAAAATGGGAGGCAAAAAATGAAGAGAGGAGGTCTTGGTGAAGTAGTTATTTCTTCTCCAAATGACTTACATCGCCCTTGAAAACTATCTTCCTAATATCCCATCCTGATGCAACTATTGAGAATTGCTAGCTACCCTATCTCAAAAGAATATCACTCCACAAGGCACATATCAAATTGTAGGCATCCTGTGAGGCACATAGTTCTATTCTATGTGCCTCACAGGATGCCTACAATTTGAATTTTTTTTTATTGGCCAAGTGTGATTGGACACACAAGGAATTTGTCTTGGTGCATATGCTTTCAGTGTACATAAAAGAAAAGATACCTTCATCAAGGTACAACATTTACAACACAAATGATGGGCAATATATCAATATAAATCATAAGGATTACCAGCAAAAAAGTTACAGTCATAAGTGGAAAGAGATTGGTGATGGGAACGATGAGAAGATTAATAGTAGTGCAGATTCAGTAAATAGTCTGACAGTGTTGAGGGAATTATTTGTTTAGCAGAGTGATGGCCTTCTGGGAAAAAACTGTTCTTGTGTCTAGTTGTTCTGGTGTGCAGTGCTCTATAGCGTCGTTTTGAGGGTAGGAGTTGAAACAGTTTATGTCCAGGATGTGAGGGATCTGTAAATATTTTCACGGCCCTCTTCTTGACTCGTGCAGTATACAGGTCCTCAATGGAAGGCAGGTTGGTAGCAATTATTTTTTCTGCAGTTCTAATTATCCTCTGAAGTCTGTGTTTTTCTTGTTGGGTTGCAGAACCGAAGCAGACAGTTATAGAGGTGCAAATGACAGACTCAATAATTCCTCTGTAGAACTGAATCAGCAGCTCCTTGGACAGTTTGAGCTTACTGAGTTGGTGCAGAAAGAACAGTCTTTGTTGTCCTTTTTTGATGATGTTTTTGATGTTAGCTGTCCATTTTAGATCTTGTGATATGATAGAACCTAGAAATTTAAATATTTCTACTGCTGATACTGTGTTGTCTAGTATTGTGAGAGGTGGAAGTATGGAAGGGTTTCTCCTAAAGTCTACCACCATTTCTATGGTTTTGAGTGTGTTCAGTTCCAGATTGTTTCGGTCGCACCACAAGGCTAGTCGTTCGACCTCTCTATATGCGGATTCGTCATTGTCTCGAATGAGCCCAATCACTGTTGTGTCATCTGCAAACTTCAGTAGTTTAACAGATGGATCATTGGAGATGCAGTCATTGGTATACAGAGAGAAATGGGGAGAGCACACAGCCTTGGGGGGGGCCCTGTGCTAATTGTACAGGTATTTGATGTGATCTTGCTTAGCTTCACCTGCTGCTTCCTGTTTGTTAGGAAGCTTGTGATCCACTTACAAATCTGTTCCGGTACCTGTAGCTGGTTTAGCTTAGTTAGAAGAGTGTCTGGAATGATGGTATTGAATGCTGAACTAAAGTCTACAAAGAGGACCCTTGCATAGGTCTTTGGAGACTCAAGATGTTTTAGGATGTAGTGCAGAGCCATATTAACAGCATCATCTGTTGATCTATTTGCTCAGTATGCAAATTGCAAGGGGTCTAACAGCGGATCTGTGATGGTTTTCAAGTAGAAAAGCACTAGCCTTTCAAAGGTTTTCATGACTACAGATGTTAAAGCAACTGGTCTGTAGTCATTCAGTTCCTTGATGGTGGGCTTCTTCGGCACTGGGATAATGGTAGAGCGTTTGAAGCAAGAAGGAACATAGCACATCTCTAGTGATTTATTGAAGATATGGGTGAAGATGGGGGCCAATTGGTCAGCACAGACTTTTAAGCAATTGTCTGGGCCTGGAGCTTTTCCTGGCTTTTGTCTGTGAAATAGGTCCTGCACTTCCTTTTCTGTGATCACTAGGGGTTGTGAACCCAATGGGATGTGGTCAGTTGTAGAAGGCTTGGCTGTTGTTGGTGTGTCTGAGATGGGGGTTGTAGAGATAGGTGGCTGTGGCTCCTTTCAAACCTGCAGTAAAATTCATTCAGGTCATCTGCCAGTTGTTGATTACCTTCAGCCTGGGAAGGAGGTTTGCCATAGCCGGTGATATTTTTAAGAGTTTTCCAGATGTTTGCTGGTTCATTTGCTGAAAACTGATTCTTTAGCTTTTCAGAGTAGCTTCTTTTTGCTGCTCTGATCTCTCTTGTTAGTGCATTCTGGCCTGATTGTACATGCCACAGAAGTATGCAAGGGGAGGGCAAAAAATTAAGTGAAAGCAGTTATTTTTATTCACTTGGCTAGTATTATCATAAGCATGCATCGGCTCATTAGAGAAATTTCACAAAGAAGACATCCCCCTCCTCTATTTTTGCAGACTACACTTTTCCAACTCTTAAAAATGTACAAATAGTCAGTTGGCTAAAAAAAAAAAAATATCCAGGGTAATTCATTCCCTTATGGATACTTCTAAACTGGGTACAAGTTTACAAATTTTGCCAATGCAGTTGACAATCTAATTTGCTAAACAAAACAATGCCTTTTCTTCACTAAAGGTAACTGGGGATTATATATTAAGTCTAACTAAGAAGATTGTAGATATCTATTTTTGTCCACTTCTTAAGATAAAGCAGGAAAGGGAACAAGGAATTGATTTCAGTGAAGAGTATGAAAGGAGAAGAATATTACTATCAAACCAGTCTTGGCCATAATTTAGTTTCTGTTGAAATTTAAGATTATGCAAGTTATTTTTTGATTAAAAAAGAATAGCAAACATCCATTTAATTAACAAATAAATATTAGAAAACCTGTCAAAGAAGCAATGCAATTTTTGGACTAATTTTTAATTATGCAAGTTATTTTTCATGAAATGAAATCTAAAAATGCATTCAGATGTAAAAAGAAAAACAATAATCATGACAAATTGCTGTTTATTTTAATTGGAACTATACTCCTGGGGCAATATAGTTATCTTAAAAACTCCTTTCTTCAGAAAGTTTGTGTAGAATACCTGAAAAATATGGAATGTCTATACTACCTTATAGATATCAGCCCTGTTAAAAGTGTTCAGGGCCATAGCCTCCATCAAATCTAGTCAGTCTGGCCAACAGAAATATGTAAAATGTAATTCCAAAGTTCTGGAGAGCATTGGGGGTGGGAGCATAATCATCACAGAATTAAAAATGCCATTATCATGTATGGAAGTTACTGCCCCCAAACCCAAATTTAATTACTACAATCTAATTTAAAAATCACTGAAGCACTAGGCATGAGCTTAAATGGACTCCAGAGGATGGTAGAGGATAGGAAGGCCTGGAGGAACGTTGTCCATGGGGTCGCGATGGGTCAAAAACGATTTCACAACTAACACCAAATTTAAAAATGGTTATGTTCAAAACTAAAACAGCTCTTATAAATATATAAGAAATAAGGATTACCAAATGCTACTCAAATGTGTGAAGTTCCTTCTATTTCAAAACTGGGCAACTTATTAGGTTAAATAGACTGAATCCACGTTTATCATAAAGGCACACAATGCCCAGCAAAAGCTAGTAGATACATAAAATATAGTAGATGGAAGAAAAGAGGTTCTGCTATATTGTGTAATATTTCACAGTAATTATTGCTGCACAATATTTTGAAAGTAGTATAAGCTGTATTAAAATTAAAAGCAAAAGTTATAAAAACTATGCTACATATTCATATATACAAACTATGGGTGCTTTACAGAGATATTAAATGGCTACTTTTTCTGCCTGCTATAAAATTATGAAATCCACGGTTTGAAAAAATTATTTCAATACCTCTGCCTTCAGACTTTATATATTAAAATAGCAATTGTTTTGTCAATTACAGCCATTTCAATAAAAACTTTAACAGTAAAATTACTATTGTTAAGGCTATGAATTTCTTATATTCCATAGCTATAGTTAAAATATGAATACAAAAATATAAAAAATGCATTAGTGCATATATACCATAGTTGATTTTAATTCCCATTTCTTATTAAAAAGCTAATTTAAAAAGCAATTTGTATTGGCATCTTTTCCCTACATAACAATATAAAAAGGCAAAATAACCTACTCTGAGGTAGTAATGCCAAGTTGAATAGTTTCCTTTTTTCATAATGCATCACCATATTTAAATGAAGTCATTAACTCTTAAAATGTTTCAGAATACTTTACATTTTTTTTAAAAAAATGTGCAAATGGTTATAATTTTAAAAAATCCAAACTTTGAAAAACAATTCCATTTTACAGCCAAATATTGTAAAACAAACTCTTTCAATATTATAAAGGAAAGCTGCAGTGTAAAGCAATGGTTCATGGGGAAAAAATATTTTTTTTCCAGTTTGTACAATATTTCACATTTTGCACTACTTTCTATTATCACTAAATAAAGCTCTAATGTTTTTTACCACTAATATTTTCAAACCTGAGACATTCCATGAGAGTGGTATGGGACATTTTTATATATCCTCTTACAACTGCGCTGTGTACAACACTCAACTACAGACTTCAACATGTATGTTAGAATCTTGTCTAGAACTTAAATGGAGTCTGTTTTTATCAGACAGAAGAGTCATATATTATAACTCTGCTCTAAATTCCATCTGCCCAAATCCCCAAGGCAAGGGAATCAGGTCTGAGTAAGAACAAATATAATTTAGGAAAAACGAACATAGTATAAAAGTTGCTTTCTAATGGATCTTAGTATACTGCTAATTTATATGATGCTTTTTGACCAAGGTACTATGAATGGCTAAAAATACAAAATAAAATTATAAAGAAAATATTGCTAAGTTAACCCCTAAATTTGGTTTTCTTTCTTACAGGACAGAAAATGAACATTACTCATCAGATAACCAGTTTATAAAGCATACTAATTACTTAATACTTTTCATGCACTATACAACTATTGTTTCTTAATAAAAAAAATGTCACTTAAAATGGCAAGTGGTTAAAAAGTTATCAGGCTGCATCAATTAGATGGCTGGTAAAAAAATCTGGAAATGCACTATCAAAATGTATTTTTAAGAACATCCAGTACAATTATTATATATTCCAAGTGCAAAGGTAGGAGGTATGATGTTTACACCAAAGGTTTCATTGCCGGAACTCTGTATCTTGCATCAGTCGCTCAATAGATGTATGGAAATATGCGGTACGGTACACGTTGGCAGTATTTTTCCCACGCCAAACCGTATTTTTTCTTACATTGGTGTTCATCACGGGCTTCTCGGTGAATAAGCAAACCAGTAAAATATATGACATAGAAATATGGTAAAATATGATTGAACCCTATAAAAAAATATAAAGTATCATTACTTTTTCCTCATCCCATCAGTCATAATTGTAAATGCAAAAATATATACAAAAATGTAATGTGAAATATTAAAATATTTTAACTGTAATTTTAATTAAAACTAATTGAATAATTAGGACATATAAAATATTAATGTAGGTGTTATTCATTGTTTTAATTATTGAAAGTTTGAATCATTACAAATGTATTTAAAAAACTCATAATTATTTTTCTCTTGGTATTATGTTTAATAAAAATATTCCAAAGGAATATTGCCAGGAAAGACTATCACATCATTGTTTATTGTATCTCTTTAATTTTCAATTATATTCTTTTTCTGTGAAAATTCTTTTATTTTCAAGCATTTTATTACATATAAATCTTTGGTAGTAAGAATCTTGTATTGCAGTCAGTAGCTCTCACTCCACCAGCAGAATAGAGATTCAAAAGAAACAGGAAAAGTGTAAGGTAAAATTACTTATTAACTTACCACAAGGTAGGGACCAAGCCAGGGCCATAATGATATCACCTAAATAATTAGGATGACGCACAAAGCCCCACCAGCCAGATACAAGGAGGTTTTTTCCCGTTGCAGTAGGAATAACTTTCAAATCTGTATAATAGACATAATATATATATATATAAATACTATATATATGTAGGTCTTTGGTTATTCGGGTTTTCTCCCGCGTAAAATTGGAAGTGTCTTGGCAACATTTCAACGAAGTCTCATTCGTCATCTTCAGGCTTCAGCTTCGTGCTTCTGGGAGCAATGTGTGATTGCAGCTGTTTCTTGCTCCCAGAAGCATGAAGCTGAAGCCTGAAGATGATGAATGAGACTTCGTCGAAACGTTGCCAAGACACTTCCAATTTTACGCGGGAGAAAACCCGAATAACCAAAGACCTACATACAAACACCCGCGAAAACCTCAGAAAACATATATATATATGTATATATTTATACATATATATATATAAATAGTATGTAGAGTATTGATACAAAACCAATAGGTCTAAACAGTACTTACGAGCAAGTTTTGGATCCTTTGGATTTCTTCTAAATAAATTCTTTTGTGAGTTGGCAGCACGGAAAATGTAATATCCAACAACTTGGGAAAAAATAAGAGTACCAATTATAAGATGATTTATTATTTATTATCATTTCACAAGAATAATGATAAGGGTAACATTTATACAGATGCATATATTTTTTAATTCTATTATCACTAAATTCAGTCTTTAGCAAACCAAGATTCTTTTACTAATACTTCATCAATGTCCTACACCAGTGATGGCTAACCTTTTTGCCATCACATGGCAAAAGTGGGGGGAGTGCTGGGGGGGGGTCACACGCGTGTGTGCCCACACCCATAATTCTATGCCCGCCACCCACCCCGCACGTGTGTGACCCCTACCCTGCGCGACTCCCACTTTTGGTACGATGGCCCAGTGGGCCCAGTAGGCCCATTTTTCACTATCTCCAGGCTCCAGAGCCTTTCTAGGAGGCTAGGGAGGGTGAAAATGGCTTTCCCCACCACCCCCGGAGGCCCCCTGGAAGCCGGAAACAGCCTCCACAGCCTCCTAGAAAGGCTCTGGAGCCTGGGGAGAGTGAAATATGGGCCTTCCCCACCCACCTGGAGGCCCTCTGTAGGCTGGAAACAGCCTTTTTCCTGACTTCCTATGGGACCAGAAGGCCTGAAAATCAGCTGGGTGGCACACACATGTGCTGAGTTCATGTGCTCACCAATATGGCTCCACTTGCCACCTGTGGCAGAGGTGCCACAGGTTCGCCATCATGGTCCTATACCATACCCTAGCAGGTAACACAATGCACTATTTTTAACTTATACAAAAGATGGAATTCATATTGGTTTTCTGTATATCCCGACCCCCTTTACTGCATTTCCTTCCCTTGTTTAAAAATATTTTAAGGATGATAGGAGCCGCAGGAACCGAAAATTTCTATTGCAATTCTACATCATAAAAATGAAGTGAATGAAAAAAGTATTAAAATATAAAGGTTAAAATTTTAATAATGGGAAACTTGCATTTTTCTATCTTCTTCATTGTATCATGTCAATTATATTCTCATTTTAGGATTGGGTATACTTCCAAGCTAATTATTATGACAAATGTTATATTACTAGTGATAGTATTTCACTATCGATCTAAACAATTCTTTAAAATATGAATATTGTAATCACAGAATTTAGAAAAAAACCTGATCTAAATCAAGGGTGGACTTTTATTATTGTTGGATTATAACTTCCACAATAATTAACAACTGACATAAGGTAGAATTTGGATACATCATCATCTTCAAATTCACAATTTCCTCAATCTCATAATATCTCATCTCTTGTTGACCCTTTGTATTATCATGATTATTCCATTTCTTGCTCAGTGCTGAGTAGAGAGAAATGTTCACTTGAAACCTTTTGTGCTGCTCTATGCAGTAATGCAAAATAATACATTCCTATCATTAAGTCATAACTTACTATTTAGAATCACAATGGCAGAAGCTGCAGGCCATGAAATCTCATTTGGATTATTCACTAAATAGAGTGCTTGTAAACTGTAGAGAAAGGGAACCCACACTAAGTCTCCAAATGCTAGCATGAATCCAAACCCCTCATTTGTGATGTCCATTGTTGTTAAAATTGCTTCCTAAAATATTAACAAAAGAATATTCAATTACTTAGTATTTAGATAAAAAACTTTCAAAGAGCTATTATCAACTTTGCTTCTTTAAATACATGCCCCATTACACAGCACCTTTTGCAAAGATACCTTTTATTAAGCCATTGAGAAGAATTCTGAATTCACACTTCTCTAAATAAATACATTTATTTATAGTTCCCATTTAGTAGCTTATTACTGCCTTCCAAAAAAATCTGTCTCTGCTACAATGTATATGTCTAAGGCAAAACAACTTTTAAAAGATACAATATTATAGCCTTTTCTTGTAGATTCAATTATTCTAATAGTAAACTCAAAGGACTTGGTATAAAAATTTGAGACAAAATTGGGCTAATTAGCAAATAAAAGGTATATTTCAGTAAGTTTCAATTATTTTTGAGATGTCTGGAAAGTAAAGTTTTTAAACTTCCTAAACAAAGATGGTCAGCAATTGGGCAGCTTTCCAATGATGAATCCAAGTTCCCAAAAGAATAGAGCAAAAATACCCTCTTTTAAATGGTTCTGGATTATGAAAGCAATAAAAGGAAGAATGGTAAACATTCATCTCTTAGAAGCCATAAACTCCTATTCCCATCATTGTTTTCATGAATATGACTCCAAAATGATGCTGTTGAAATTCAGCTACTGCCTGGTTTGGGCATCAGTGTGCATGTATCAGTGTGGGAATGGATATGAATTAACTCATAAAAGCCTGTGCTTTCATTCACACTTGTTTAAAGTAACAAAACAACAACCCCAAACAGAAACTAAACTTGCCCTCCTTAAAACAAAAACCCTGCCCTCATCATTCATTCATTTGCTTATTGCCTTTCAGCAATACAATCTCAAAACTCCAATAGGAACTAGTAATGGAACAATGAAGGGCTGCATATGGTCTCTGAGTTGCCCATCCCTGAATAATAAACAGGAAACATCCTCAGTGTTTTCTGGATGCCACAGAAACTTTCCTCCAAGTAGAGTTATTGTACGTGACATGTACCTATAGTAGAAATAACTGGGAGTAATTCTTAAAGCAGGTTGCTTTGCAGTTTGAAAAAAAAGGTGCTTCATCTGTGCTCTGGTTTGTTGTGAAATATTTTCTGAATGCATTGCATAGGGGTGAAATCTAAAATTTTTCCCTACCGGTTCTATGGGCGTGGCTTAATTGGTGGGTGTGGCTTGGTGGTCAGATGACTGGGTGGGCGTGGCCAATAGCAATAAATAATAAAAATAATAAACAAAGTATAAAAAAACAATAAGAGGTACCAAAAACCAACTTTCACACTTTACACACACACAACACAACTGACTCACACACAATGTTAAAGCAGCTGCACTTCACACTTCACACAGCCCAAAAAGCTCAAAAACCAACTTTAACACTTTACACACACAACACCACACACACACACACACACACACACACAATGCCACATACAGCTTTATGAGATTTTGTGTGTTTGTGTAGAGTGAAACACTACAGAAATACACCAAATCTCAGAAAGCTGCACAAATATTTTTTTTATTATTTTATTATTATTTTTTTATTATTATTATTATTTTATTTTATTTTATTTTATTTTATTTTATTTTATTTTATTTTATTTTATTTTATTTTATTTTATTTTATTTTATTTTATTTTATTTTATTATTTTATTTTATTTTATTTTATTTTATTGTGGACTTCAATTCCCAGAGTTCCTCAGTCAGCAAAGCCAGCCAGCATTAGTTGATCACTGAGAAAATAGATTAGCTAAGCAATTGATTCTGTCTGGCTGAAAGTGAAACTGCGGCTTTCAGGCTGGAAAAAAAGCCATGCATTCATCAGTAATCAGGTAAGTGCCTTAGAATCTCTACTCTTACTTGTAGAAAACATGTTTTCTACAAGTAAGAGTACAAGTAAGGTTCTGCTGATGAGGAACTCAGGTGAGATCGCCAGAGGAGACTTTAAATTATTATTATTTTTTTAAGTTTAAAGGCTCTGCCGATCTCAGCTGAGGGGCGGGATCCTCAAAGGCTTTTTTTTTTTACTTTTAAAGGCATGTTTCGGCTGAAGAAAAGCCGGCTTTTAAAAGTAAAAAAAAAAACCCTCTGCTGATGGTGTGGCTCAGCAGAGGCAGGGGGGCGGGGCCAGGGATTTTTGCTACCGGTCCTCCGAACCAGCCGCCACCATCGCTACCGGGTCGCACAAGCCGGTCCGAACCGTGAGCATTTCACCCCTGGTCTAGCGTAATTTTTAAACTGAATTCCTAAAACTTGAATATATTCATCACTTTTTTTAGATACTAAATTATGGCTACCTTGCCCAAAGACTTTGCCCAATTTGATTCATCTAGTTAAAAATGAAGCTCTATAAGGGTTTATAAAGAACAGCAAATATACAAAATATGGATAAGTGGAAATTAATTTTTCAAAGTTTAAATTATAGTAAAAAACAGTGTCACTTCAGATTTTCACTAATTTTTTACTTCCTTCTAGCCTTCAAATCCATTTGTGGAAGTTGGGGTATTTATGGAATAGATTATGAATCAAGTTGTAGAAGGAAGAGGAAATTATTACCCCCCTCTCTAATAGTTTGTGTGGAGTAGCAGTTAAATGGTTGGACTACAATAAGGAAGATGAAATTTAAGCCCATGTTCACCTATGGAAGTTTACTGAAAGATTCTTCATTAATCACTATCTACTTTACAAGCTTGTATATCATCTTGAGTTTTTTGAGGAAAGATATATAAACCTTACAACCACAGTTTTAAAAATTAACAATAATTCATTCAAGAACTATAAATTGCGAGTTACCTCGTTCCAAAGAGCATCCACCACATAGAGGAGCTGGAAACTATTAACAAGTATCATTGACAAAGAGGGCATGTTCCGATCTTGCACTTTCATCTCAGTGAAAAGCATGGCCAAGTTAATAACAGCCTTTGGAAAAATTAAATTGCATGTTACCCACTTTTATCCTTAAAAGTCTACAATGATTTAATTCAGCCAGTATCATATAATGTAGACTGAATAAAATATTTCAAATGGCACCCTCCTCTTCACAGAAAACAATTCAATTATATTTTAATAAAACAGTATGTATTACATGCCCATTTGTAGTTAGCTTATCTAGGAAAACTTCCAAAATTATACATTTTTATCCTTGTTGCAACTATAATGCTGCCATGATAATATATTTTCCACTTCTTTGCCCATTTCTTCCTTATCTCATTTTTTATTTTACTTATTATTGTGGAATATGCAACAAGAGAGTAATACTCACCCAACCAATTAGCCCTGGTCGTAACTCACAGAAGTATTTCAGATCAAAATTTCCAATGCGAGGATTTAATTCGTGTCCCATAAAAAAATCATAAAAGATATTCCCTACAAATAAGAATATATGCATGGTTTCTATGAATTTTCTGCCAATAGCCCCATAATAGATTATAAAACAACAGAGGAATAACAAATAATTGGGGTTATTCTATTCTGAAAATTATTTTCCAATATTATTATTTTCACTTACCAGAATTTCCTCCATGGGATAATTCATACTCGGGTGCTTTCAGAGAACGGACATAGAGATAAATGCTCAACAATAAACTAAAAATTGTAGCACAGATAGCAAATTGTAGGAAGTGGTCATATAAATAATAAAGCTCCATTTCAAAATATAGAGAAATTCCAACAGCTATAGCTGTGAGGATAAAAGTGTAGATTCCTTAAAAAAGAAAAGAAACAACAAATGAGACACGCTTTTTCAAAAATAGGATAGGTACTATGATCTAATAGCTTGCCACCAAATTTTCTACTGAAATTTTGATGTGGGGGAATCAGATCATTTCCAAAATCTGCTTGGAACTGTATGCAGTCCATTGTCCCATCTGTGACATAGTATCATGTCTGAAATGACACGATTCTTTGTAACTGGTTAGAGAAATAAGAAATGCATGGCTGGAGAAATGAGTAAACATGGTTACTCATACATCTCAGTTCAAACAAGATATCCAAAGAGCAATCATTATCTATCCCTGCTGTGATTATGACTACAGTAAACAAGCTGAAAAGGGGCCTATATAAATCAAATCTCCAAACAACGGTTTGGAATAGCAATAGAACTCAACCAATTATTTCTCAGTTAAATCAGAGACAATGGATTATCATTGCAGGATGTATTGCAGCCTCCCAGAAACATCTTAGACACTCCCACCACCATCAATACATATTAACATGCTCTCTGTGACTGAATAGAGATTATTCATTCTGCAGTTGTAGGGGAAAAAATATTTTTAAAAAATCTGAGTTTAACAGTTTGAATACCATCCTTTAAATTAGATTTTATAAGGACAATTTATGGCCCACTAATATCAAAATAATATGATAAATAATAAAATCAATTAACTACTGTGTTTCCCCGAAAATAAGACCCTGTCCTATATTTTTTTAAACCCCGAAATAAAATGCTTGGTCTTATTTTCGGGGAGGTCTTATTATTTTGGGACATGTGGAGCAAGACGGGGATCCTCTTGCTATCTCACCTGATTTCCAGCTCTGTCTCCCTAGCCCTATCCAGAGGAAATGGTGGGGACCGGCTGAACATGCATTTAAATATTTTTGGAGAGGATTTATTTTCGGGGATGTGCTCAAAAGCCCAATTGGGCTTATTACCAGGAGATGTCTTATTTTCAGGGAAACATAGTATTTATTTAGCATATGGCATATCATACATGGACTTGCAATATACATTAATGTTTCACCTAGATTTTTAAAAAGCACAATAAAATATGAAAGTTAAATATATATATATTTAGACACCAATGCCTAGGCAATCTAACCACTGAAGTGCAACTTTGTTTATATGAGAAAAATCAGAGACTTAAATCTACAGTTTGATCTACAGTTTGACGTGGGACCCGGCAATCACACTGAGGAGGAGATACTATGCCCCATTGAGTCCCAGATTACAACATGTGAGATGCAAATTCTATTCAGGATTGTCCATTGTTGCCGTGAAAGTTCAAAGTCTGGCACCTTTTGTGTGAGGTTATTTATATATCCTCCTATATCTGGACATTCAGTAAGTCATTTGGCTTTCCATTGGGAATCAGTGTCAAAGTAGTTGAACAGAAGTTGTGCAAGTGCTAATAGCAGTTAACTTTTTAACAGTACATGTAATTTATTCATTGATAAATTAAAATAAATAAAAAATTAAAAATATATCTGCCTGCCACCAAAAAGCAACACAGTTGGCTATACATATTTCACCAGAAATACCATTTCAGAATTGGGAGGTTATAACTGAAAAGGCCCATCTCTGGATAATTATTGGTTATATCGCAGCATGGGAGAAAACTCAGAATAAAATTCTGAAGATAATTTTAGATATGAATAGTAAAACATGGGAATATTCTGTAAGATATTCTGGTAGCATCTTTTCAGATGAACAAATTTTATTAAAAAGCACTAACCCTTTATAAGGTATGGCTTAATTCATTTAATGTGTGGATAGTAAAATGATATAGGATTTAAATCTGTTAAGATATACTGATCCTAAGCAAGGCAGGGTTTTGTCATTTAATACAAAAATGTTGAGTTGAGATCAGGAGGTCAAGAGTAAAAACTGCAATATGTAACTGAAATACAGGTACTAATTGTATCAACATCAGATTAGTAAATTACAAAAAACTTGTAAATACGTATTTACCATTTATTCTATACTCCAGCCTAATTCCATTCCAAAGTGGTATCCCTTCTACAATCTGAAAAGAAAAATATATTTTCACCTAAAATATTCACATTTTCGTAGATCATGCAATAGTAAGAGAAATAATAGGATTGTTAAGACTCACCCACGACCCTCCCAACACATACTTGATATAGTAAGCAGAACTCTGAACAGTACTATGAAATATGTGCTTTCACCAATATGAGGGTGTAAAACAAAAAGTAACCACAAGTAGTCCTCAACTTACGACCAATCACTGAGCCCCCAATTTTTGTTGCTAAGTAAGTGAGTTGTGCCTCATTTTACAACCATTTTGTTACAGTTAACAAATCACTGCATTGCTAAGTGAATCATGCAGTCATTAAAGCAAATTGGGCTTCCTCCACTGAGTTTGCTTATCGGAGTTGGCTGGGAAGGTTACAGATGGTGATCACATGACCCTAAGACAGTGCAACTGTCATAAATACATGCCAGTTGCGAAGCACCTGAATTCTGACCATGTGACCATGGGCATGCTGAAACAGTCGTATTTGTGAAAAATGGTCGAAGTCACTTTTCCACTGCTATTGTAACTTCAAACAGTTCCTACCTAAACAAATGATTGTAAGTCAAGCACTACCTGCACTAGATCTTTCCATTCGGTTATAAAGACCATCTGGAAAAGAACTACTGTATCCATCACAATGTCTTATCTGAAGGAAGAATGGCATTTTGTTTAGCATCCAATCCCTTGAATCTAGAGGTTTTATTCTACAGGAGTGTCCCCAAATAGAATTCCAACCAAAATTTGGTAGAAAAGAATGAAAGCCTTGCCTACTCCCTTTACCTTCAGCTAGTTCAAAATCCCTGACAGATCCATTCTATACATTGGATGAGTTGTAGAATTCTATTCAATATTTCACAAGAAGAATCATTACCCTGGAGGAAAATGTGTAACAAAAGCAATCTATAAAATGCTCATTAAGTAAGAAAGGCAAAATTAAAACAAGAACCCCCTACCAACATATACCTTTGGAACCTGACACATCAGCTGTTCTCTTCACCTCACGTAACCATTTTATAATGGGAGAGTTGAAATAACATTTATACTACATAAAACAGGATTTTTAAAAAT